>NC_066837.1:17227500-17550000 GCF_001640805.2 Lates calcarifer | reverse complement strand
TTCACAGTCACACTAGCATCTGGGGCTTGCATCCATAGTCCTGTCTGTAGTTAGGTTTAGGCATCATCTGGTTTAATACAGAGTTTATTTACATTAAAACAAAGCCACAATCTTTTCCTAACTTTAAACTTAAGATTGCAGAATAATCACGTTGTGTCTGATGTCACTATGAACTTTTGTCTGCATTAAACAAGACCTTGACTTTTATCAAACCAAGTGTTGTGAGTGTCTAAACATACCCTTACATAAGGTTGTGAAATGCCATATGAAGAGGAGCATATCCTTCACATAAGCAGCAGGTATGGTAGCAAAGAGTGAGCGCTGACTGCCATGATCAACAGGTTGTGTTGGATTTGAAGTTGCAGTGAGAAAAGTATGCACTGTGAGACACAAATAATATGTTCATAAGGATGTGTGCGACATAAATTTCATCATCTGCACATTTGCAAGGGTCCACCAGACTGTCTGCAATGCCGGACAAATATACTTAAGTGCTATGAGCTGACAAACACGCGTGTCTAGCTCAGCAAAAACCCAGTGTGATGCATGTCCACATGTGTTTTGTAATATACTGTAGTTGGCCGACTCTATGACTGCCTGAACTAGCTCAATACTTTCTTATGGAGCTTTCTTATGGAGTTATGCATTTTATTCCATATTTGGATTCCTCGTCCAGTGTTTAATACACCCATAAATGGGTAAAGCTGTGTTCTGTCACCTCTGACACTCTCTGTAGTCGTTTATTTTTTGTTTCAGTACCACTGGTTTCTTTAGAAGTCATTTATATCTGCTCCTGCAGGTTTATGAAAGCACACATATATTACATTTTCTCCTTATATACCACAAATGGTCACAAGCTCACTTTTAGAACTAGACATCCATTATCTATACCGCTTATCCTTAAGGGTCGCAGGCAGGCTGGAGCCAATTCCAACTGATGTTGGGTGAGAGGTGGGGTACACCCTGGACAGACTGCCAGTCTATCGCAGGGCTGACATATAGAGACAAACAATCATTCACACTCACATTCACACCCATGGGCAATTTAGAGTCAATTAAGAATCAATTAACCTAACCTGGAGAACATGCAAACTCTACACAGAAAAGCCCTAGGCCCTGCATTCGAACCCACAACCTTCTTGTCAGGCGACAGTGCTAACCACTGCACCACCATGCCGCCCTAGAGACAAAGATGTGTTTTCAAAATTATCTGCATTAGTGTGGACATGGTTTGATGTTGTGTGACAAAAGGCAAGATGGAGTGAGACAGACTGGTTGATAGTTAAAAAGTGTGTGTGTGTGGGGGGGGGGGCAACAGGCTAAATAAGAGAGAGAGAGCTGTACTGCCCCCAGGGTGTCTCCAGAAGCAGAGGAGATTGCAGCAGACAGCCGACCAGCCCTCAGCAGGCTCTCTAGAATGTGTTCAAATAAACACTTTACCCCCTGTCGCTGTTTGTGAAAGCATTCACACTGGAGAGAAGCATGTATGAAGACACAATGAAACGCACAAACAAACACACACACAACAGGACACAAATAAGACTTGAATCCAAGACACACAAACACCCACCAGGAAGGAAAAGCTTAAACCAATGCAGCTATGAATGTCATTCTCATTGAGACACAAATGTGAGCCCATTTGCCAAGAGACATACAAAAGTCAAAATCCTTGCCAAACACACACTCACAAACACGCACACACAAAGCCATGATGGAGTATCCGTGTCACTCATGCATAGGGCACAGGCAGGTCAGACAGCGACAATGACGGAGATTGGTGACCTTTTCCCCCCAAACCTCCCATTTACAACGAGGTGAGAACCCCTCATTACCGCCAGGCCAGACCCTCTATCAAACATCCCTTCGCTGTTGCACACATTCAGCAGCTCTTCACAGCATAAGGGGAACAAAAAGAGGGGGAGAAACATTTGTTTAACGAGCCGTGCCCAGGCTGTCTTTCTCTTCCATTCAGTCCCTTCCTCTGCTGCCGGCCTGCCCTGAGGTCAACTCCCCCCACAACACCATCAAAACCCTGCACCAGTGATGCCAGCAGTTCCATTCACTACAGAGATTTATGATCTCTAATAGCTGGCAAATGGACCCGAGGCTGGGTCTGCCTCGAGGGGAGGCCCCAGACTTATTTTCTTCAAATCTCGAGAAGAAAAGGGAAGAGAAAAGGGGCGAGCTGAGAAAGGCACGGGGTGAGGACGGGGGAGCTAGCAGGGTTGTCGGAAACATTTTCAAGGTTGCCATCTGGGTCGGGTGAGACCCTTCAAACTGTCTGTCAGTCCTCAACAAGAACCCCCCACCCCCACCCCTACCAAAAGGACCAGATTGTTGGGTTGGGGAAAGGATATATTACAACAGAACGAGGGACAAATGTCTTCTGTCACCACTGACATTTCGCTCTCTGGGCTGTTTTGGGGCAATTTTGCAAGTAGGAGCTTTTATTAATCGCCTACGATCAGGCGGTCAGTCAGTCTGCTGCCTCCTGATCCTCAGTGGTGGTGGAAAGCCCCACTAGGGCACCCTCCACTTCATAATCCTATTCCCATAATCCCCAGAGGTCAGTGGGCAAGAAACAGTTCCCGCTCTCTATGAACAACTTCCCTTTCCTTAAAAGGTGAGAGAAGAGAGGAGTATAAAAACTCCACAGACTCCACAAAGTCTCCCCACCAAGAAATAGACCGGCACATAACCCCTTGTGAAACCATAACGTGATGTCACTTTTTGTACAGCTGTTAGGTGTGTTTTAGAGCACTGAACAGAGCTAGCTGCATTCCCCTGTTTCCCTTGTGTTCCCCCTGGCCACAAATTCTAACAGGCTCATCTAACTCTCTGTAGCAAAGCAAATTAAGGTGTTTCCCAAAATGCTGAACCATTCCCCTAAATCTGGGGAAAAGAGTTCAGGTACAGAAGCAGAAAGAGACTTGTGTGTTCAAAGAAAAGTCAGCTCGTGAGACAGAGGAAGTGAGACTATTTCTTCCATCCCTCCCTGAGTGATTATTCTGAGCAGAATCTCATAGCCAAATATCTTTACAACTCACAGTTCCTTAAGAAGTGTTCGAAAAAGACTCACAATAATGAGATCTGTGGTGACAGTCAAGATAATGAAATGAACTGTGGACCCTGACTTCATTCTTTTGAGATGGAACGCATACACACAAACATCCCATTAAAGTACACAAACATGTGCACATGTGCTACTGACCATGACCGTCAAAATGTACACACGCGTAATTATACCTACACAGACACTGTTACTTACACGCCATTTAAAAAGTTTGTTTTAGAAAGGCTGTTCTGTAAAAGTAAAAATCTGTAAAAATGATTCCTTATTCCACCTGTAATAGAACTGTAAGTTATCACAACCTTGGCAGCTGTTCCCCTGAAGGAGATAATTCTTATCATAATGACACTCTCAGTGCCAGACCCTGACAGGCACCCTGATGAGCTGCTGTATCTGCAACCGTGGCCATGGTAAACCCAGCGACAAAGATAAGAATCCCCCTGTCTGCCCCCGAAACTGAGAAGAGAAGATTTCCATTAGACGTAGTGACACTTTCGGGATGATAGCGTTGTAACCGGACAGGACAGCCTGAAGGCTCTCCTTGGCCCTGTTTTCACACTTAGCACTAACATGCTTGTTTGGGTGATCCGATTCCAAGTGGACAGCTGTAAATATGTGAGTGTGGCTGTACCTGAAATGCATCAAGGACACACTGGGATTCAATCATGGCAGCCACGATTGGAGGTGACAAGAACACATTAAAAACAGAAATTCCCTGTTGGGTTTGCAAAAGATTTGGGATGGAATCACACACTAAAGTGTGGCAATAGCTTAACTTCCCTGTCATCTACAGTCCTTAGCACTTGCTCCATCCTACATGCCATCTTAATGGTTACTGTTCAGCAATAGCAAGTGGGAATTCAACAGCTAGTGTTTTTGAGAAACCTCCAAATTGGTGCAATAAATAAAGCTTTTACTGCCCCGCAGCACAAAATGATAATAACAGATCTCCAAGGGGCTGGGCAGAGTTATGTGTTCAAAGTGCAGTGACATGAACACTGACAAGAACATCAAGGTAGTGGTTTCACATTATTCCACTGACAGGCAGGCCAAAGCAATGCACCAACAAAGGCAGGGAAGATGAAGGCTGTCAAACATGGACGTTTCAATGCAGGTTTCAAAATGTTTACAAAAACGTCTTTTGCAAATGTTTTATAAGAAAGGAAATACATTTGGGGCACCTCTGTAGCCTCAGGGTTACAGCACATACCACACAATCGCAATGTCCAAGGTTGGATTCCCAGCTGGGGACCTGTGTTGCATGTCATGTCTCTCTCTCTCCCCATGTGTCCTGTCTCTCTCTACACTTTGACTGTCAAATAAAAGCAAAAATTCCAAAACAAAATAAGAACAGAAATGCATTTGTGAGCCTTCAAGGATGTTAACAATGTGTTTTGGTATGTAACACCATATTTTTGTTGATCAAGGAAACTCTATCAGGCATCTTTAAGCTGATTGGGTACTGTCTACGATGTCACCAATCCACAATGACAATGTCATTTGCTTACAGTTACATTTATTCAGTCATGGCGGACCAGTGGATTTAAAAACTGGGAATAACACATTACTGGTTTTGCATCAGTAGTTGGTATTTGCAGATACTCTGATTTGAGGTACTGGACTCAGCAACAACAGAAAAAGTCACATCAGCGCATCCCCACATCGAAGGTGAGATTTCTGTCCCTTAGTTATTACTTTCAAGAACCAACCATCTAACTAACATGAATTTCCACCAGCTCAACCATGAAATGAGCAAGTGTCACAAGATATTTGGGCTAAAGCCCTAAGGCCTATGACAATACACAGCACAATGATTTATTACCTCTTCACAAGACTAATCTCTGTACCAAAGACGTGTGTATTGCGAAAATATGACAATAGCTTTCAATCTTATTTTCAGACAACTGTATTTTGTTATTGCAGTCCCTCACATGCTGAGCAAAATAATAACAAAAAAAAACAGAAAAAAACTTGTCACGATGTAATGAATATGACTATACTTCAGAGAAAGGGATCACAATTTCAGACCCTCATACTTCACAGTAAACGTGACCAAATTTTATTATCATTGGGACCAACTCCATCTGTGACCTAATTTCATTTCCCTACTTTGGCATGAGCCTTCATCTATGAATCATATACAAGACATCTGGCTGGCTTTTGACACACTAACTGAATATTTGCATGTTGCAAATGAGCAGTATGTGCGCTGCAGCGTATCTAATTAACCTCTTCGTGAAAACGCATGAGCAGGCAGGAACAACACTGCTGCAAAGACGGGGGGAAGGATTAGAATCTGGTAGATATCCATACCAGGTAATACAGCATCAAAAATGGTCGTATTTTCTATTAGCCTCTTTTTGTGTCATGTGATGTGGTTCCTCCCTTGTCACAGTTAGCCACTTCAGCACTTTAGCCTTGCTGGCAGCCTTTGGCAGCGATGCCCTGTAAGACGACACGGAGGAAACAGGACGGGAACGGAGATCTGGGTGAAAGCTAAGCACTGTCGCTCACCTTGGGCATCTGCTGAGCCTGCTGGGCCGTGCTAGGACAGGCCAGGTTGCCATGACAGCAGCAAAACAACCAGGGCATCCCAGAACAGGCCAAAGTTAATCAAAATTCAACAGGCCATATGCAAAGTAGCACTGATGATGCTTGCATGCCTCTGACAATAAAAATGACAAGAATGTGATATTTACTTCAGTGAGAATAAAGTCACTTAAAGCATATGCAGGTATCAGGGTGTGTATCACAGCGGTATATACTTTTCTTAGTAAACACATCAAAATAAACACATGTACGTAACCTTAACTACCAGAAAAAAAGATATTTTACCTCAGACCATGAGTAAGCTTTCATTTTCAGCTGATGATTCACAGTAACTTGACTGTTCTGTGAATTTAAACAGTATTGTTCTCACTGCCTTTCTATAGGACATTCAGATCTTGAAACTGGGGAAACCTACAGAGTCTGAGGGGAGCCACTTGTGTGCTTAATTTATTTAAGCAATTTTGCTCTGCTTGTCAGATGAATTGGGCGTATAGGGCTGAACAGAGAGAACGACTGCTACAGGAGAGGTCACTGTGATTATCACAGTCTATCACAGGCCCGAAGCTCGCTGGCTCCCCACCCACTTTGTGCCAAGTGGCCAATTGTTTTTATTTCTGTAAGTGGGGTGTCAAGTAAAGAGGTACATGCTTTGCAGGTTGCAGGGAAAGCCTCTGGAAAGTTGTCATGTAAACACAAACCAGAGACGGCAACACTGAGGAAAGAGAAACGAGAGAATAAGCACAGTGTTGTACCCAATGTCTTGAAAAGGTAATATCATACATATTTTTATACCAAAATAAACAAAGAAAGTTTTTATAAAATGTGAGAAGTCAATCCAAAGCAGAAACTGCAAACTAAACATTCCACCCACAGGTCTTAGCGTGGGCGTATACAGAACAACAGAAAAATGCCATTACCTTTGAATTGTGCGTGTCTTGCATTATCTCGTCTACACCGCTGTCTGACATGACTTCAGTGCAAATTCTCCAGAGAGGAAAAAGGGGGAGAAGGAGGAATAAACAAGGAGATGCTGGTGAAGCGGTTGGTTGGAACAGTGCGCTTCACGGACAGCTGAGTGCATAGTAAGACAAAGTGATCTGAAAGCCAGCAAACAATTTAGAGTTCAAACCCAGAAAATGTAGCTAGCGTTATAAATCTAGCACACGAGCATAAACATCTGCGGCGGTAGTTGTCAGCTTTCGTTTTGTGGTGGTCGTCTAGGCGCCATCTGTCTCAATAACTGATGTTAAGGGGAGGGGTGAGGAGTGGTGGGTTGGTAGCGCTTGACTGAAGAGGCAGAAATCAGTTAACGCAAGCACTCACACACACACACACACACACACACACAGAAACAGGTGAACACAGCAAACACAGAGCTATTGTACCTGTGTCAACAGTGCACCTGCCAGGCTTCACTGTTGACCTGTACAGCCTATGGCACAGGAATGCATCCCAAAATATGTGTGTGTGTGTGTGTGTGTGTGTGTGTGTATCCTTGCATTCCCATGGTGTCTATATATAAGCTCTGTGACAAAACACAGACATTTTCCATTTTGTGTTCCACACGTCCCTAAAACCTCTGAGCCGTCATTGGAAAACAGAGCAGCAACAGGCCTCCGAGTCTGTCACGTACTTTTACGCGCACACACACACACACACACACAGGCTCAGCAGGCTCAACACACACACACACACACACACACACACACACACACACCACCCCCTGGTGTTAGTGTGATGCGTCATTCTGTCAACAGCTCTGTAACTATAACCTGTGGGAAGGTATTACAGTTTCAGCCATAAGGAATGAATGGACCCGATCTGCGTCTTTGATCCCTGGAGGATCAGGGTGACAGACGAAATAAGAAGCTGGAAGCTGTTTAACAGTGCTGCTTGACCAGTAAGTCAAAGGCAAGGAAGATCTTCCTCAACTTACAACGAACAAAAGCAGTCTTGCCGCCACATGGACACCCAAAACAATGTAATGACACAGTCTGGCACTGGGCCTATAGATTACGTCTACACTACATCTGTCAGTATGATTCAGCGGCAGTGCTCGTCAAATGGTCCAACAGCGCCTGAAACCCGTTCCCCCTACACCTGATCAGCTAGGCGAGTGGAGGCAAGAGAGTGAGCAGGGTTTGTCACTTTTTGTATACACAGACAAGTACAACACTATGAATGCCCTCAAGGAAAGATTGCATGTAAGTGAAATGAAATCTGTTATCACCTTGTCTGAACAATTATTGCATTGTCTTGGGCTTTGTGGCCATAAAAGCAAGTGAGACACCTTTCTATCACCTCAAGCCCTCTCTATGAGCACTCTTTGTTATAGCTGATTTTGCTATTCAGTTGTTGTCACTGAGCTGTTTCTATTTTGTCAGATGACTCTAGTCTCATTAAAAAAAGTGATCTGACTGCAGCAATCAAATCACTAACTAGTATTCATTCAGCTGTCTGACAGGAAGAAAGAGAAAAACACTTTGAGGGCAGGCGAGGACAAGACAGAGGTTTAGCCAGCTGAGACTCAGCAATGTATCCGCCGGAGTCTGTTTGACTTCTTAACAGACACAAATTTGCTGCCAAATGAGTGCAAAGATCCATTTTCCTATGGCGTCTGCATTTCAGGCTGGACAGAGTTTTTTTTTTTTTTTCTCTAATAAACACTGTCTGTAGGTTTAGCAGGCTTAGTGTGGACGTAGGTGAAGAAACACTGCTCACAGCCTCTTTAACTGATATGACTTCACAAGAACCAAAACAATAAAGTGTCAGTTCAGTGCAATGACTGAAACCTGATACTCTTGGAAAACAAAAGTAGGTTACAGCCAGCAGTGACACAGACAAATAACGTCAATGAAAAAAAAAAAAACACGCTAAGCTCCTCGATCAAATCCTAATTTGATGTTTTCCCACTGGAGTCCTCCAGTTTTCGTAGCGTCATTATCAAGCTGATTAACTATTGTGTGGTGAAGGCCATGAACTGTAAACAGAGCTAATGAAAAGAGATGAGATGAAAGCATCGATGAGCGGACCGAGACCGAGGCCTCTTCATATCTGCAGTGTCATCCACTTAACTCTCTGACGGGGAATCAGACTTCAGAACAAAAAAAAAAAAAAAAAGATGAGAGGCACAGAGAAAGAGAGATAGAGGTAATGAGTGAGAGGGAGATGAAAGAGAAATGAGAGAGCAGAGACAAATCACGACTAATTTGTGTGGGAGGCCCATCAAAAGCCACACTGCCACTGGTCCTAAAAGGCAGCTGGCATACCCGGCTTCCACCACACATGCTTATTCAGCAGGGGGGTTGTGTGCCATCACTTCGGGTGCCCTCCTTTGACCTCTGATAATGGATTCACAGTTTTTAGGCCTGGTGGGTACAAACATACTGTATCCACTCACACACACACACACAGACACACACACACACACACACACACACTAAACATATGAAGGTTGCCACATCACTGCGCCATTCAACTATCAAAAGAGACACTTCGATTTGTGCCACCGCCGCGATGAGTTTGCACACTGTAGCCAATTACGCATAAACTGGCACATCCTCTCTCTCCCATTTACAGATCGACAGGCACAGCAGCTATTTTTACCTCTGCATAAAAGCAGAGACTGTTTTCACACTCCGCCAACTGGAACTGTGCCTTTCATTAAGGAAATCTATTTAGAGACGAGTAGGGGAGAGGCAGATGAGCGGAGAAAGATGAGCTCTGATTAGATCTTTCAATGAAAATGTTTGAGGCTCTGTCTGTTATTTCATCAGCAAACAGCACGGATTCTTTTTAGCAGAGCGGGGCGGGCGCAGTTTGCGGCCTGTAACTACTTTTCACGAATCAAGACAACACGGTTCAATATCAACACAAACTGTTTGTCAGCAGGGTTTCTCCATGACTCAGCTGGTGTCAATCACTGGTGTAGTGTTGGATGAGCAGGTCAGCAGACTGTGACCCCCACCATCTGTGTATGTGTCAATGGCAATTAGGCTGATAAGCACATCACTATAGCGTAGATAATATGGATAAAAGAGAAAAAGAGTCCACACATTATAAAGAGAAGGCAACCAATGGAAAAGGTCATCTTATTATAGTGATAAAAATGTGCCAAAACGAAAAAGAGCATAAACATGAAATATTTTGGTCACAAGATCATCATCAGATCAACACCTTTACAGTGAGGAGGATCCTTTCAGTCTTCTCCTCACCTGAAACTTTCTTTCTGGATCTAAGAAAAGAGGCATTCTCTCCCACCCAAAAAGCCAAATTTGATGGCGGCGCATCGTCTCTACTCCTGTCGTCATCCGTAATTGCAGTGACCGCTGTTATGATCTCACTGTCTAAACCTCCTTTTGCTTTTAATGGGGGTAAAACTGACAGGGCGTGGCGAGACATGCTACCCCTGCATGCACCAGTAAACACAGCTGAAGGTTCCCAGTTGGCTTATCTGTTAAGTACCAGTTACCTGGGTGGTGGACCATTCACTTGAGGTGCAAGAGAGACACTGAGGCGACGCCAGCTGCGCCGTGCACGGGACGGCGAGACGAGTCGGCACTGCCAGACAAAACGACTTTAAATAATGACCTTCCTTTCCTCTCAGCCATGGCCACTGAATGTCTAACTAACAAGCTCATTGAGATGCAACGACAGGAACTCTGGGAAACATGAGTCCCACCGGGAACAGGTGGCTTCCCCACCATTGAGTTTCTGCTTGCTTTAATTGTTGGGCAGTTTTAACACCGGACCTCCCCGTCATTACTGTAGGTAAGAAGTGATGGGATGATGATAGACGACATTCCTTAAAGACCTGAAAGGCTTTTATTTCTACAGTTCTAATGAGGAAACTGGGGATCACAGCTCACATTCTGAGGCTTTTTTATGCTACCAAGCAAGAAATGTAGGGGGGGGACAGACTCTCATGGAAGGTATGCAGCCATGTGAAAGTGTTTAATCACTAAGCTCCTGCGGGCGCGTGCAAGGGGCATTTCAACATGCCACTGGGAGCAGGCTGTCAACAGAAAGGCAACTGTGGACGCACATATGGATTACACACACGCGCACACAGAGCCCAGAATCAAATAAATGTTACAGTTCATTGACAGTTGTAGTGCTTTTAGTCTTCTATCACAACAACAGACAAAAATGTCTGTTGCAAAGCTGCAGTAAAGAGCTATCTAAGTACAAAGAAGTTACATATTTCTATGGCACAGCGACGTGTTTGCAGCACAGATATGCTGTCTATGGTTTGTATAAATCTTGTCTCTACAAGTGCTTCATCTACTCTGAGTTGAGCCAGTTTTCCACTCTATACAGCTGGGGACTTCCATTGTCAGGCTTTACAAGCACTGGGGCATTCCCATTCGTCCTGGATAACAATTTTGTGTGTCTGTGCTGTAGGCGGCAGCCCTTCACAATCCACCTTGCACACAATCATTCTCTACACCAAGGCAACTTAAAGACAGAGAAGCCCACTAGATTTCACTTTTTAGCATGAAGGGGAAAATGATGATGTTAAAAGGTGAAGAATTCTTGTAAAACATTTCTACTTTAGGTCTTCCAGTCACAGTCGTAAGAGGAAATCCATCTGATGTGCCTTCCCAGGGGGGATGGGTGGGATGGGGGCAAATGTTTTTGATTTATTTCGGGGTGTGATGTAAACATGCTTAATACGGTTTATCAGATAAGTCCTGGACATAAAGTGTGGTCCATCATCAAATCCCCAGAAATCCTCAAAAAAATCAAATATGAAGGAGCACTTTAGTGAGTGTGCAGATCAGTCAGCGCAGGAAGGAGACTCCAAAACATACCCTGTTTCTTGTTTTGGATCATACCCATTCTGTGTGTTATCAGGCTACAATGACTAGTCTTTCCCAATTGGTGTGTGTGTGTGTGTCTAAAGGACAAATAGAGGCTGGGACACTTTGATTATGAGGGGGAGAGAGGCCAGTGCAGCTGCTATCCTCCTAATAGCATCTCCTCTGCTTCATTAGACGTCGCCTCTGTCTGTGTTCAGTCCGCATGTTTGTTTCAGGCGATGGGGAACATGAATCAAAAGATTCTGAGGTTTGCTTTCTTACTTCCTGCACGCCGAGGAGGAAAGCACTTATACAGCAACAAAATCCTCTCTGGGGACAGGAGAGAGGAGTGAAGGGGAAAGCGAACAGAGCGACGCAGCACTTTGATTCCGATGGTCTGAAACCCAGAAACTGATAGCTGTATGTACTGGGTTCACATGGGAGCCTGTAAAAATGATATGATGGGGAAGGTTTTGTACACAGCCCAAACTGCTTTAAGGAAGCTGGAAAAAAGCCATGGTCAAAAAAAAAAGAAAAGAAAGAAAGATGAATGAAAGAAGATGATCCTGTCTTTTCTCTGCTGTGTAAACATCCCTGATGGGATAGACAGAATAGAATGTGCTCTGTATTTGACAAGGCAGGGATGCCAGAATTGATTAACACAAGAGATGCATCATTGTCTTCATCTGTGGACATCTTGTTTTGCCAGGGTATTACACTCACTGGAACATTTTGTTCAAATGAATGACGTTACAGCCACCAGCTTATGAGAACACTGGAAAGGTAAAGGCTAGGGTGTGCCTGAAATAACCAAGTTCGTACAAAGTGTAATGCAATCACATCTAGTGACAAGAGCATTTATAGTTGTTCGGAACGGTCGCACTCAATGGCAGGATGGAAAACCTGCCATCATGGAGAGGGGCAATTAATCGTACGAATGGAGATAACGTTGTGTGGAAGTGTGTGTGTGTGTGGGGGGGGGGGGGGGAGCTAGAAGCTGCTCCAACAGGAACTTTATCTGCCTGTATTGGTTTATGGGATGTGTGACGACATGGCCCTGGACTCACACGGCTTGGACTCTCTTAAAGGGCCACAGTGAAAATGTCTTGGGGATGAGGTTGTCTATTAATCATAGGTAATCGCAGGGTTGCCGGTTCAATCCCTGCCTCCTCCTGTCTACACTTCAAAGTGTCCTTGTGCCAAGACAATGAAGCACAACTGCTCCTGATGGTTAGGCCAGCACCTAGGCCAGCCATCATTGTGTGACTGTGCGAGTGAATAAGAGGAAAAATTGTAAAGCGTTTTGAATAAAAAGTCATCCATGCAGTCAATACAGTCTCATCCTTGGTATTATTATGTAGGTTTGTGTGTCTGCCCTCTCATAATGTTGGCAAATAAACCAAACTACACATAATATTAGACTTACATGCACAGATGCCCTCAGTAGTGTGTATCTTTGCATTAGGTAAATAGAAGTCTGGACCTTGCTCTTTGTTTTTGACCAGCATTTATCTTTTCCCACTCATGCAGTGACACAGGTTGCCAGTCTGGTTTAAAATCCTTCTTTTCCTGGCCTTCAGTGGCCCATCATTTCTCTTCCTTAGTCGCTTCACAGAAGCTGGGGGTCTCCGAGGTCAGCCCCTTGACAAATGGAGCAACACATTGTGAGGAGGAAGGAGGGAGGGAGAATAAAAGAGTGAAAGGACATTTGTTGCTGCCAGAGTGGGCAGCGACCTCACCATTTGGATGGATTTTTTTTAGACCGACGTCCACTTGAAGAAACTCAAAGCTGCACCACACGCATAAAGACAGCCGATTGAGAGGCCCACTTAATGCCTGTCCATAGAATATGCTCTATTACTAACACACACACACACACACACACACATGCACCACACCCCAGCTATCCTTTCCCATAATCCCATGGGACCTCAGTCTCCCTCTGAAAGAGTGAGCCCGACACGAGCCTCTGACTCAACCCAACACCATCCCCGCTAACCCCTGCACGCACACACACATACATACAATTTCCCCCACAAGAGAAAGTTGGGGGCCCCAGGGCGGGCAGGTGCTGCAGCAGCCCCACAGAGTGCCGGCTGTGTGTGTGTATATAAGGGTGTGTGTGTGTGTGTGTGTGTGCGATAGTAGGGGGCCCGTTTGCCGTCTGTCAGTCCAACCTGCTGCTCACATGATCAGCCGGTCTGTGTTTTTCTTCTCCTGGGGTTACTTGGCTGTATCTGTATGATGCGTATGTGTGTGTGTGTGTCTGTGTGTCTGTGTTCGCACGCCTGCATGTGTTCCTTAGAAGATCGGCCTGACAGATCAATGCATCCAGGATTATGTATCACCCTAATAGCATTATCGGGGTCAATGTCAGCGGACGACACACCCACAGCCTCTAGTGTGTTCCCACTCCTCTGATGCTCTTGCAGAGCGGCACGGTTACAACATGGTATGGCGTGAATGTTACCCAGCAGGCAAAGGATTTAAAGCTGCACAAGGCAAGATTTTGATCTAAAAATACATTTGTCTAATCAGCCTAAATCTCAAACTGGGGCTGAAGGAGAGAAGCCTGTGCCATCTCCACCAGCTGAGACCCAGCAGATTTATTTTATTCAGCCAAATGAAATTCTGGTGCCAGGTATATTTACCCAGAGAACAACTCAAATCAAGATTAATCAGTGAGATCCAAGCTATAAACAGCAGTGAGTGAGCATTTAAAGAATAGATGTATTCACCAGTTTAGGTCACTTCCATTAGTGGTAAAGCCAGTGTTAGAGCAGAAGTACAATGTCAAGGTCATGACACATGAGCAGAATTTGTAAAAATCACACCATTAAATGTCATTTATATGCACTTAATGATGTGATGCTTATAGTGCAACATTGCCTCTTGATTTCTTCCAAAATCTTCCCCATGTTCCATGACATTACAGCGGGAAACCGCAGCATTTCACCTGTTAAAGACATCCGTGTTGCTTTGAGCTGATAACAGAGATTAAGTCAGGGGTCAGTCACCCACGGCTCACACACACACACACACACAGATGAGTACCTCTGAGGACAACAACACTGCTCCACTATGAGTGAAACATGCAAATGGAGAGAGATTCAAGCCACTTTAGGTTGCAGTACATACCTTGTCAAACAGAGACTTCCATTGCTGAGACAAGGAAAGAGAGAAAAAACAGCAAGTAAAGGAGTGAGTGAGAGGAAGAGGTAGAAAGGATTTAAAAAAAAAAAAAAAAACATGCAGAAACAGGTGCCAAAGCTGAGAGGAGCACCTGTTTGGAAATGATGAATCTTGGCCAAAAGGACTTGTGTGCATTTGCCTTAATTGCAGCCTTGCAATCACATGTTGTTTTATCTGATCATTGTGGTCAATGAGCCGCAGCAAAAGATAATAAGGTACCAAAGTGTGGATCATTATGTGTGAGGGTTCTCTTCAACTAGGCTGTCTGAAAGTCTGAGACAGTTAATGGAGTGAGACTGAAACAAAACTGAAAAAGAATAATATTCCTGGAAAGAATGTGCTGTGTGTCTGTGGTAGCTACTGTCACTGTCCTGCAATACTTTTCAGTATTTTAAGACCCTCATGGAATCAACGTTAAACTCCAAATTTAGATAGATAACCTTCCAGAGTTCATCTTTGGTTCATGTTCACATCCTCATAAAATCAAATGTACTGTGTGACTTTTCTTCAGTGTAAAGAAAGTGGACATCCTGCTGTGCTATTTAAAAAATGTGAAAGGGTAACAGTAGTGCACTTCAGGTTGCCCTGTGGTGTGCGTAGACTTACGTCCTCTGGGGCCACGGGAAGGACGTCGGTACTCTCCAAAACCTCGATCTCCTCGCCCTCCGCGTTGGCCGCCACCGCCGGGGAGGAGTTCACGGGAGCCCCCCGGGTTCCGCCCGTCATCCTCGGGCTGCTCTTCTCCATACACCCCGCGGAGAGCAGCGACTCTGTCCTCAGGGATGACTCCACATACTGCCACAGTTCACAGTCCCATCTCGCATCCCCAATATGCGTCAGCGACGACAGAAGGTGAGAAAGTCGAGCATCACGCTCTTTTACGCATCCCCTCAAGTCGGATCCTCGTTGGTTTTTGGAGCAGGCAGGTTAGTCCAGGTGAAACGACATAGATATACCGTTAAATTCAAAAGGTGAGCGTACTCCGGTTATTCCCAGCGCACTTCCACACACACAGGGCAAACAAATCCTCATCCGCAGAGGAAAAGTTGATGTGATAATAGTTTAGAAATAGTTCAGGGGGGGGTATAAAGTCGTTTTGCGGTGTCACCATATAGTTAGTCAGCAGTGTCAGAGGTTTGCAGAGCTGGACCGGAGCCTCGAACACCGGCAGCGGTCCAAGTTGACGAAGCAGGGGACGCACATTGGCAGAGCGAGTCTCCTTACTTTGAGAGATGCGACGCAGCAGCGGCGGCAGTAGCGGTAACGGAGCGCAGATCCATCTGAAAGAAATAATGACATCATCATATACTGATAACAACATGAAACGCAGGACAGAGATGACAAACTGGGCTGGATGACGCACAAGTCTCATATGGCTTCCCTCCAGCCAGGGGAGCCGGTGAAAGTCGACTTAAACAGCGTGGGTACAGTCACATGGCAGACGCCAAAAAAAAAAAAAAAAGTCCCGGCAAGTACCCAATTTTTTGGTGCGTCATGATACCTGGCGCGCTGTTTTCTGTCGGTTGGCGGTGCAACGCGGGGACAGCTGTCTGCCTCCTCCGCCGCGTGCCGGCAGGGATCTTCCGAGGGGGTGGGGTTGGGGGGGGGACACACCGACCGCCTCCGCGCTGGGATGGTTTGTTCAGTTCCAGGAGACGCCGGGGCTCTTCTCCAGCCGCATGCGTCCTTACTGGCACAGAGAGAGATGGAGAGAGAGAGAGAGAGAGAGAGAGAGAGAGAGAGAGAGAGAGAGAGAGAGAGAGAGTAGAGGTGGGGGCGGAGAAATTGGGGGGTGGGGTGGCCTGCGGTGAGGAGGGATCACCAACCAGCCATCACCCCAACCCCACCCCACCCACCTCCTCGTCCTCAGGGGTTTCGAGGAACTCCCGGTCCCTGGCTGAACAGCTGGCTGTCACCCTCTCACTGGCTCACTGGTTGTAGGTCGTTAGGTCATTTGTGCTTGATCATAAAATGCAGGAGTTGTATAATCATATGGTAATTTATCACACCAATCAAACGGACTATGTATATACATATACAACTGGTTAATAAATAACATACTAATGCTTTCAGCTGGGAGCACTTCATTAGAATAAGTTTGGGTTGCCAGGTGGTGAAATATTCATTTGGTTTATCCTTTGTGTTTGGTAATAATGCAGTTCTAAACGTTAATAAGTCATTAATGCATGCTTTTTACAGTGATTCATCCTGTCTGCAGTTGTAAATATTACTAACTTTCCATAATGAAGTGACTTTGGTCCTATTACTCTGCAAATCTGTCCCAGAAGTTAAGTGATCTCATGGTTTATTGAGTGGTATTTGTAATAAAGAGATAATATTACAGTTACTTACAGTCAAATGCACATAATGTCTATAATGTGGAGAGCAGTAAATATAAAGTGCATTAGGTTTAATTTTAGAATAGAAACTTCCCAGGATTACACAATTCAGACAGTGGCTTCAGAAAGTATTTAGTATTAAAATTAATTTTTACAACACAATAAAGTGTGAAAAAGATGAAGAGGTTAGAATACTTTCTAAAGCCACCAGAGCATCACACTTAATGTTCTCAGAGTCTTCTCAGAGAGAAGGAGAAAATAGACAATGTTGGATTTTTTTTTCCCTGAATTACTCGACTGCTACATTTCACGTCCAACGGAGCTGTTAATGTGTAGTGTCTGTGTCTACACAGCAAATCAGTTTGACATTTCTTTGCAACTCTTGTGAAGTAAAACAGTTTTTTCATGTAGATGTAGAGACCCCACAGTAACAGCTCTGACTCCAATCAATAACTGCAACATCTTCCAGTCTGTGCATATTTTCCAATTACTGGTCAATACTTACCAAGTGCAGTGCAAATGTGATTAACATCTACACCCTACAGATTGTTAAATTCACTTGTCGCTAAAGGTCACAGTTATTCTTGGATATAATGAATATATTTTAATCTGTTCCTCTTGTTTACAGCACAGATTAAATGTTTTGCTGTATGTCAGTATACCTGTATATTTTCAGTAATGTTTTAGACAAAATTCAGCATGTCTCACTCATGCCGTTCACACTCTTTGGACACAAAACTTCCATACGGCACTCATGCTTTGCTGGTTTGTTTAAACTGTGTGTTTGTTTAACTTTGTTCTTGCATATCTTGATAATTATTCCTGCTGCAGTGGCCCAATTTCTCAGCGGTATTCATTCACATTTAATGTAATCTCATGTTATAAATACTAATTAAGCGTGTCCCACAGAAACAGTATTCATAAATTCTGAAATTGCCTGCTTTAAAAGAGTGAGTGCCCACGAGCTTGTAAATTCCAGGTTGTTTTAGGGAATATAAACTGTCCCCTCTAGCTCTACTGCCACAATCAGCCAAATGACGGGGCCCCTGTTTCAGACAAACACCTACCCATTACCTGAAGAGACATCAAACAAACCTAATAGTTGGGTGGATACCATGTATGAGGAGAAACGATGTGATGGCGGTGTGGTCTGTCAGTGTGTAGGTTGATCAGGATACCAGTACTGAAACTCCCCCAGGTATAGTATGTGGCAGTATTGCCATGGAAACAATATGGACAGTTGATATTTTTTTTTAACCCTGGGGGTCTTTTCCTGACTCCTACACAGCAGTGCTAGGTTAAAGTTGTTGAGTTTGTTGTGTTGTTATACAAAAAGAGCTAGGAGCAGTTCTGCATCAGTGCTGAGAGGTCAGCAACACATGGCCAGATGTCTTTTGTGGACGGCAAACAAGTTTTATGGAGTTTTGTGAACTTATTGTGGCATCACCCAAAATTTAGACATGTATAAATTAACGGCCTCAAAATGATTCTCTTTTATATCACACATAGGCTACTGATATTAATTAAAACTTAACTGCTTCTGTGCAGACAAAGCTAGCAGATGGGCGAGACTTTAAGGACTAAATAGATGGTTTGCTGCACATTTGTTATAAGAATGTAAGGACTTCAAGGCACCAGATGCATTTCAATTTGCAGATGCAATGTGTGTCTTATGTATATAAACTTAACCTGTTTATTATTGTCATGATTATCACAACAATTAAAAAAAACTGAAATAAATACATAAATTAATAAATAAAACTTGCCACAGTATCCATAGGACATATCTTTCATTATCACCAAGGAATGAGGGGAATTCTTGTCTCATTAGCTACAGGCATCATGGGAATTTCTATTAAAAGAAGGTAATTGGACAAAATAAGCTTTGACATGGCTTGCTTTCACAAGTCATGTGCTAACATCAGCTGAAGAGCTGTAACATGAGCGGCAGAGAGAGATGACAGAGGGGAATTGGGTAATGAGGGAAGAGAGTGTGAACAAAGAAGAGAGAGGCAGATAAGTTATACAGCAAGAAAAACACCTGCTATGTGGGAGAACTCAGCTCGTGTAAATTAACAGCTGGGGAGTACTGCTTTCTTTTGTCAGGAGTCTCTCTTGGAAAACATTTTTCAGTGGTTCCCAGCCTCTGCCATTTTTTAGATGCGTATTAGTAATCCAAAAATTCTATTATTATATAGTAATCCATCCATCCATTATGTATACAACTTATTTTCAACCATTTAACTTTTAACAGTTTTAGTTAGCCAACAGTTTCAACTTCTCTGCTGACTTGCTAACTTTCCAGGAACCCTAAATTGCAACAGGTAGTGTTAGTACATACGTTACAGCTGGCTCAATATGTTGATATATTCATTAGATCAAATCATAATTCCCTTTAAAAAAAGAGAGAGAGCTGCTTTCAGTCTTTTCATGTAACCCCTAAAAACTCATAAGGCCTTAATGTTCTATTTGTGTCCATTGCATACACACCTTTAGATTACATTACAGGTAACAACAGAAAGGAGGCTGTACTAGCAGGAGCTTCATTTTCATTGTTAAATGGGAGTTCTCATGCAGCGCAGTGTCTGACTGTCTCACATAATTACAGATACTCATTAGTGAGGGAAGCAGTGATGCTTTAAATGTCCCAAGAAAGCAGCTGCACCACACTATTCAGCTTCAGATGTCCAAATGCAGTGTGTCGTAGAACTAACTTGTAGGCACTTTGGAGTCTCTTCAGTGTACTGCTTGATTTAACACAATTTTTGTTTCTGCTCATAAAAACTTTGCTGGTAAGTGAGTCGGTCTGAAATAAGGTCCAGAAGATAAAAGAGAAATTCAAGGTCAAGACTCTGTGCAAACCAGATAATTCTCTCTGCCACATCCCCAATGATTGTCATTTCAGATACTTCTTCTCAGACTATGCTCGTCAAAAATGGTGACTTAATATTCAAATGTTGAAGTAACTTCTTTTGTGATACATGTAAAAAATGAATAAATAAGGTCAAATTGAGGTACACTAGGTTCTGAATTTGGGATATGTCATTTTAAAATCAGACAAACATATTTAAAACATGCTTTAAATCTGACCAGATACCATCTCTGTGGCAATGACCTGTCAGTGCACATAAAAAATAAAGGGATGATAAAGCAAAATTTGTAAAGAGCAAAACAGGTTTCACTATTGAAGTTTTTTTTTTTTTTAATGCACTGCTGCCCTCTTGTGTCTCTGTAAACCCTGTTCTCATATCATTACATGCTTGTTCCACATTGTCTGAACTCACTAAATAGAAACTCTCAAAAGAAAATGAAAGTTGTTATGTGGGTTAAGATACAGCCTGATAGAGCTGATAAAGAGGTTGTAATAGTAACAAATAATTGTTAAAAGTTACTGTCTGCATCATGTTCATTAAAAGTACCATGACCTTTCACTAGCTCAGAGTCATTTGTAGGTTAGTGCTGTTCAAAAATACACAAAAGTTCCTATTTACTTCATTTGATTACTGGAAAGCAAGTAATAGCACAAGAACTCTTTTTTTTTTTTTGAAAAAGAATACATGTCATTAGACCAGATGTAATAGACATATTTATTTATTGTAAACTTTTGGAAAGGCAGGGCCGAGTGAATACATCAAACTGAACCTTGTGGCAAGCAGTAACAGTTGTATTGAAATTAACATCTGGGGCCATATTTTTGCATGTTGTGCAACCGGGAATCACAACAAGGATCAAATGACAGTCAAACTTCACTATGACTCAAGACTCAAATTTCCTCTGTTCAGCACTCAACAACTCCACTACAACCCTGGATTATTCGGCACTTGCAAGCAATGTAGAGAAGTTGGCGCGGCCATTTTTTGTAAAGTATGTCTTGAAATACTGGAATGTGGTCAGAAATTCCGAAGCATGCAAACAAAAAATGTACAGAATGGCTTTACAGAGTAAATTTTCAATATCTTGTAAACACACACACACGAGCTGACAAATAAAGTGATGTGAAGACAAGAGAGAGAGTGCAGCCTTCATGCCACGCAATCACATCTACTGATGAAACACTGACATGCTCAGATGTACAAACATGAAAAAATAAAAAAATGTGCATCCAAGCATTTGGCCATGAAAGACAAATCAGAGTTCTGTCAATGTGAGTAATCATTGCTTATGTTTTGTGCAAGTTCATGACCTGGCTATTAGACATGGCTCTTCTGGACCGACAAATGTACAGTGCACTATGTTATATACATCATTTACATGTTGGTCAGTCTAATAAAAGCTTCAGTTCTACTGCACACCCCACACATCACAACCCCTATTACAAGAGACACCAGGCTGTTCATCGTTTCAATCAGCAAGCAACCAAAAAAATAGCTATATTTGTAACTCACTCACAGATACCTCACTACGACTCACCAGCAGCTTACCTTTATGGTTTTTATATAAATATAAATATATTACTTTACTTTGCAAATACTTGCAGACAGACAGATTAAGCAAAGTAGCGATTTTGATACAAAATTAAATATTTTCCTCTTTTATCCCCAAAGAGAGCAAATTACAGTGGAATGAAAATGCACAACATGAACGTTTGCTAAGGTAAGTTTGCACACATTTTGTTCCCGCAAAAACAAAATCTATTCTATTTTTCTATTAAACTACAAACCCATGACAGATTTTCCATAAATGTTTTATTTCCTTAATCCAAAGGCAAAAATCTAATGTTATGATTGGTCAAAATAGCTTCATATGTACTATGGGTAAAGGAGGTTGGACCCGAGTGCCCAAGGATCACCGTGGCTTGAGCAGCACTCTGTACATAGTGAAGCCCAGCACTGCAAACACTGTGGCCCCGACACTCGCTCTGAGCCAGAAGGTTGAGCTCTTCAGGTCTGCCTGGCTTACGTGTCTGTTAAACAGAGAGTTGAGAGGAAGAAAAATACAGAGTGAAAACAGAAATGAAAAGGATGAAAGAGGCCAGTTTGAGTTAAGGCAGATTTTCTACTCCATAGATTACTCATAAAGCTGAATGATCACGTCTCAGCCTCTTTGCACAATGTACTGCATCATCTAAACCAAAATTACACAAAATTACACAATTATTTCTCTTAAACTAAGAACTCTCAAGTTTGAAACAAAAGTGAGAAAGGCAAGCCTCAGTGGTGAGAGGTGTTGCTAAGAAAGATGATGTGAAAATACATTAAATTAACATGAATAAAAGATGGATGAACTGACAACAGAACAGTGATGAAGCCTCTAAATATGGAGATGCTGAAGTGAAAGCAAATCAAAAAGATGCTGGATTATAGTTATGACACGAGACAACGAGACTAAAAATGAGTTATGACATGTCTGTTAGATGAGACAGCTGAAGAACAGTGACATGAGCAAAGAAGACAACAACAGGGAAGATGACACCAACTGAATGACAATGGGACTGAAATTCAAACACGGAAACACTGCTTGCAATCCATATACAGAGAGCTTGCAAGCAATATCAAGAATAAGAAAAGCTGAAACAGGAAGAAAGCCTGAAGAAAATGTAGAACAAAAGAACAAAAATCAAAGGACTCTGACAACATGAAACAAACAAAAAAGGAGAAAGGTGGCAGGAAAATGATGTTCTGCAGAGAAGAAGGGTAAAAAAAAAGAGACATGCTTCAACATTGCATTAAAACAAAGCTGTGGAAGGATAAATTGGATGTAAAGACCCCCTGCAAAAATTTTGTCACTAGATTTGGGCATTATTATCTGCAGCAACACTGAAAAATCTAATGTTGTCCCAAATCAAAGTAGATGCGATATTGACAGAGGAGTGGATGTGCTGTCTTTTTGTTATCAATTTACAACAATTTAAAGGCATCAATATCACACTTAGATCTTGCATTAGTGTAATACTGATATTCTACTGATACCTTCTGATATTTTACTATACCTTTGTATAGTACGGTAAATAATATCTGTGTCTACAGTTATGAATTAATCTTTCCCACCCACTGCATAAAGTAATACCATTATATATTTGCTGGCTAGAGTCATTTCTATAGGGTGGAGTTAGCAACAGCCTGCTGTGCTAAAGCACTGATCTAATGCCTTAAAAAACTTTTTTTTTTTTTTTTTTTTAAATGGCAGAATGAAAAATAAGCAATGATTGAAAGGCAGCACAGCATGGTGACGGCGACATGTCACAGAGATAAAGAGAAGTTCGGAAAGAGGACCTTCTGAGTACGACAGCGTAGAGTTTGGCCCTGACCGTCTGCAGCAGTTCAGAGTTGAGGAAGTTCTGACACAAGCAGAAGGTGCACCGGTTACAAGTGCACATGCAGCGCAGCCGGGCGTGGCTGAGGAGAGAACCGGGCAAGACACACCCACACAGTAAACACACAAACCACACACAGTGGGTTTTAAGAACATACCGCAGCAAATGGGACACACACAAGACAAACAACAGGAAGAGAAAACAAGTTAAAAGTTGAATGATGCTGCCACCGTTACAAGAGTTCAATGTGGCCAGGTCCATAAGAAGAAGGTAAAGTGTATGTAAAATATATTCAGGTGATAGAGAGAATCCAGTACATGAATCACTAAAATGTTATTTCAACTTGATACTATGAGCAGAAAAATTAAGGGAAAGTAACTGAGAAAACATGTTTTTGTAATGTGCATGAACCAGCCCTTTAAGGACTACATCTATGCTCCATAGACTCCCAATAAAAGTGGATGACATCAGTGAATCAATATGTCAGCAGTACATTCAATAAAGTAATTTGAATTTACCAAAACTTCCCCTATAAAATTTTGGTACAAACAATTGTTTCTGCTTTAGACATTAATGAATTAATGAATTGGTAAGTGAATTAATAAAACTAAAATATGATCAGATTAAATGTTTCTGTCTGTCTGTAGTTGACTGGGCCCTGGGAGGGATCAACTTTAGTGCTCTGCTGGGAGACCCGTTTACCTACAGTGCAAAACACTGTGGCATCAGACTGAAAGCAACATGTCCAGAGAGCACTGAAGTGCATTAATGCATGTAGACTGAAGAACATGATGCCAGATACTGAGACGTGCAGAAAGTAGGAACATCCCCACAGGGAATACGTTTATACTGAGTGAGGGAAAGAGGTAACAGAACAAAATAAAATTAGTATAGCATTGTATACTGTAAATCCTAACCAAAAAACGCATCCCATCTATCCTGCCTGTTTCAGACAGATTCATTTCATTCATTTTCATTCAGAAATTTTGTTCAGATGATACGTAGCTGAGGATTTACAAGGCACTTTGGGCAGTGCAATTTTCCATAGAGCCAGGTGGATGGGATAGATTATGTAAAGAAATATCTCTCAGCACCAACATCCACATGGGCATTGATAAAACACAGACCTTGTGTCAGAAGGAAAAACATTCAGACAGCTAAGAAATCATTTAAAAAATACAATTTCAAATACAAAATCCTATCATTTGAATGACATTGTAAAGGTGCTAAAAAAGCTAGCGCACAACTCAAGGTCAAGTGTGTGTGTATACGTACGGGTACATGGCCATAGTGGCAAGTTTGGTGTAGATATCTCTGCTGGGTGCTGCAGCTGTGTTACAGGTGAAGGACTGGGGAGGTGGCATCTTATGCCTCCTACAGAACTCCAGAGGACTGCAGCCGTACATCTGTTTGATCTCTGGCAGGTCTGATTTCGCTGCTATCATCATACATGGTGTCTTGCTGTCCATGAAGTATTGCTGAGGGAGGAAGAGAGGGGGTGATGAATGATTGTGTCGGGGATATTAAGTAAGTAAACATTTGTCTCTTGATGTAACAAGAGCCGGTGCGCACACACACACACACACAGAGTTTTACCTTGAAGACTTTGGCGCAGTATTCAAAGGAGTAAGGGTTGCTAACATCATAGATCAGGCAGACAATGTCACAGGCCATGTCAGCATCAGATAGATAGTCAATGTCAGGGAACACTTCATGAAGCTGGAGAGAACAGGAGAGGAGAGGCTCTTTGAAAAGCTTAACAATAGAGAATGCACTAAGATAAGCTGAAAGTTCAAGAAACCCTGTTAATTTTCAACATTAGTCCTGTGTTTGATAGTTGCCTATGTTCTCTGTATCACCTTCACCAGCAGTAGTTGCCTGGTTTACTGCAGTCATTACGTGACGTGGTTAATGGATGGCATTAATAGATGGTGAAGGAACTGCAGGGAGAGCCTGTCTGGCTTTTTTATGGGGGCATCACAGTTGCTCGGTCAGTAATCACAGCTCAGAGTGCATTTTATTTGACCAAATGAACTTCTTATCATATACACAGTGGATATGGATTACTGCCAACTTTATAATATGCTGTCAGAAAAAAATGCACTTAAATAAAGCAGAGTCTTCTGCAGCAGCAGAGCAGCACAGCATTTATGTTCCAGTTGTTTATGAGTGCCAGCAGAAACACAGTCACTGTGCTGCACAGTGTTTCACTGAAGGTTCCAGCTTAGAGGGAGTGTGCGCCTGTGTGTGAAACTTTCTCCAAAGACAAACAACCAGAGCCAAACAAAAAGGGTGCAGTTGACTTGAGTTAACTAACACTATGTTTAAATATGGCTAGCAACGTAACACTGCAGCAATTGCTGAACACATCTGGTTAAAAGAAGCTATTCCTCAGAACCAATTTTTACCTGCATCTTTGCAGCCACACAAAACTATATGTATTTCAGATGCTGGGTATTGTAATAGCAGTTGCAAACACTTTTGTGTTTGCACTTTTGTAAGTAAGTAGTGCAATGCTAAGGCTTTTACCAAGCAAGTAGAAATGCTTACTTGACAAAAGCACTAGATGAGCATGATAAGTAGCTTATATATACAGCCAGATAAGTACAGCCAACCTCAGGCTGGGCTGTCCTTGATGGTTCACAGTTGACAGCCTCACACACAATGCATAAATGTATTAACACATAATGTGTTTTTTAATATTATAAACAAATATAATGACACTAATATCAATAAATAGAATGACTTCTTATCATTGTAATTATTGTTTTTAACACTGGAGGAGCTCTCTTTAGACACAACTCAAATAATATTTGAGGCACCTTTGATACTCACAAGAAGGTACTTCTCCTGCCCGTAAACATATGTTGTACTGATGGCATAGTAGGATCTGTGTTCCTCTCTAATCATTTTTTGGCGCTGAGAAGAAGAAAAGTCACATAAATCAACGTGAGCCAAAATGTAGCTTAAAGCAGCTATGGGAAAAATCTATGTCAGTCTGTACTGATACAATCTTGTATATGCAAGAAAAATGAGTGTGTTTCTATAGAATACAACTATTATATGTAACTACGTGAATTTCTGACCTGACATATTTCAGTGGAATACTTATCATTCATGATAACATGATGCAATATTTACTTTTTGCATTGTCTTTGTTTTGGAAGGATTATGAAAGAGTGAACACCATTTACATATGGGACATGATGAAATATCTTTGTTGGCAAAATATACTCTAAAA
This sequence comes from Lates calcarifer, assembly GCF_001640805.2. NCBI lineage: Eukaryota > Metazoa > Chordata > Actinopteri > Centropomidae > Lates > Lates calcarifer. Next base: position 17,523,554 of record NC_066837.1, on the reverse strand, counting down.
ATGTGTGGGTTCGTTACTGGTGTTCATGTTTGTTTTACCATGAGGTCTCTGCCCAGGAAAGCCTGGAGGAAACCACTCTTGCCGCTGCCAATGTCTCCAAAGACATTACAGCGAAAGACGCTGCGCTGGGTCTGCTTCTTCTGCAGGTCAATCTTCTTATCTCTGGTCACTGCAGGGGGCAAATCACAAACGGGCATCAGAGGATCAGTTCGAGTGCACACGCCTGCAGTCAGTCAGCAACAACATTCAGTTTAAAATGCTGCTTCAGCTGTCCAACTTCTGATGTTATGACAGCGTTGACTAATTGATGTGATTACCAAATACATGACTGCAAAGCAAATTACATATAGAATAACTAAAGTGTGCTACTTAACTGTGTCAAAATTTTCTCTGTATAAGCATTATTGTGATATTACAATCAACACTATATGGATTTACAGCTCATCATGTAGCTTAATATTAGCTAATATAGAAAAGAAGATGTTATAATACCTGTAATTCCTGATGCTTGGGACTCTTGCTCAGCAATTATTGAGTAACCAAGGTAACCTAAATACTCCAGGCATCGTTGGACGTCAAGATATGTTGTTAGCCTGAACAAAAGTAAAGTGAATGAAGTCAAACTAAATGGGAGATCCATTAAATATAGAAACCTGTGATCTAGTCAGTATGACTGAGATTAAATGTTGTCTAGAAAATACAGTTTTTCTATTCAAAATAAAACACAGCACTGTTTAATTTTGTCCTTACACAACTGTCCTTACATAACTTACAACCTATATTAACATTTCCAATCAGTTCTGACCAAACATTCAGAGCTAACTTTCAGCAGCTGGTCTGTAACCAATAAATGACCAACAAGTTTGATTCTTAGCCCTAGTGGAGGCATAAGCTTTTGATTTTTGAAAAATGAGACAGTTGATAGAGTGTATGTGTCACTTTCAGTCACTTGTCAGACACAGCATCGTTTTTGCTACTACCACCAGAGGTTAAAGTCGCCAAAGTCTGAAGTTTCCAGACATAATGGCTTTAAATTAATTAAATGCCCACTTACGTCCACTGGGAGAGATAGCCCTGGTAGGTGATCCAACCCTGGTCATTAGTGCAAACTGTGTTATTGACATCTGGACCCCAGGGCATGTAGGGAAAAACATCAAACAGGTCCCTCAGCTCCTCTGGTGACAAGGCACAGTCACGGTCCTGACAGACACCAATATTGATGTTCAGGAAGGAAATTGATGCCACAAATATGGAAAATGATGCTCAAGGCAGAAAATATGTCAGGTGGAATTTTCATTGTGAATGTAAACTGCATGAACTGTAGCTGCTCAGCAGATTTTCACTTTGTAGTTTGCTGCCTGTCAATCTGTACCTGAGAAAACAAACATGACAGACCACAGCACACGCTCACAGTTGAACACTAATCACTATGACAGCGAGCAGATCTTGGCACAAGCTGCCACTCTCACACTTTGACTTTCATTCGAACCTCGCGGCTAATGCCCATGTCAATCCCTCAGTGGCAAGAAGTTAAATCACTCCCCAGCAGGTGGTCAGTGTTGGCTGCGGGAGTGGATTTTGGTTTTGCGCGGTGCTGGGCACTGAGCAGCTTCTTCTAAGTGCCTCTCGAGGACAGAGGCTAATGTAAATAAAGAGCCAGACGTACAGGAATGTACCTTGTCATGTTTGTCAAAGATGCTCTGGAGGAAGAGGTAGGCATTGTGGTTGAGCTCAGTGGTGCAGTCTGGAGGAATTTTCAATCTAGAGAGGGTGAGACATCACAATGTGCAGATCAACAATAAGAATGAAACATGAAGGGAAAAAAAAAAAAAAGGTTGAGACTCACGGTGGGAAGAGGTAGTCCTGATTTAACTCCAGGTCATCGTCGTATCCGAACCTCCTCAGCACTGTCCAGGTTGTTTCATGACGACCTCGCTGAATGAACAGGGTGTGGAGGAACAGGAAACCTGGAGTGCAGGGTCACAGAAAAACAAAACAAAGACACAGTCAGAAATAATGTGGCTGCAGTTTTGCTGGTATATGTTTTAAAAATGTGAAAAGGAGGTCTGTGCCTACCTTTCAGAGTGAGTCCGTTATCACACACTCCATCATTCAAATTCTTCCTCACCACGTTTTTTACATCCTCCAACGCCTGAGGTTCCAGTGGGGTGTTGAAGCATGTCCGCTGCGTCACACATAAACAACTATGTGAGTCAAAACTAGCAAAAATATCACTGTCCACAAGTAAGAGACAGGACTGTGCCTCCAAAATTAAGAAACAATGGCATAAGGCTTGCAGATTCTACTCTTTTTTTTTAACTCATTCTTAACTCTGTCAGCAACAAAATTCATCAGGTGATTTACCTGGAAGAAGTTGAGCTCATTATCATTGAGAATCCCATCGTTGTCTAGGTCCGACACTTTGAAGATTCGGGTGAGAGCTTTTACACAAAGCGGCTTCATCTGGAAATCAAAGTAGCAAGTCAACAAAAACATTCCGACCTTCACATTTTGTTAAAACACACTTTACAGCCCAAAACAACCTATTTCATTTTTAGAAAGAACTGTGGGCATACAATAAGCAAGGCATTCAAATGTTGTGCTGTCAAATGTAAATTCATATGAGATTTTCAGATGCAGGCTTTAATGCAAAACAAGATAAGAACAACTCCATCAGACAAACAGCAGGATCTGAATTTGCATGGTTTATTTTTGCTCTTACATCTTTTTTCTCTGGACAGTAGAGGGGACCGGTGGGGTGCAGAACTGCTTTCTGGGCGTAGTAGAACAGCTCTGAGATGTTTTTCAGGTTCTTTGCCGAACACTATAAACAAGAAAATGGGAGTTTGGTTATACATACATGTCTATGAATTTTCAATGGTGCAGTGCAGTTCTATAATAGAATGCCTATAACTTTGTGGCATATAAAAAACCTTAATGCTTTTAAAAGTACAGTGCGGCACTGTTTGACATGTAAAAGTATCAGCAGTGACACTGTAATGCTAATTGTCCTGGCAAAGTAGGGCCGCTGTTGTTTACCTACCTACCTACCTGCCTGTCTGTGTGTGTGTGTTTAAGTTTGCACGTATACACTGTGCATGTGTGTACATATGTGTGAGGGCTAAGTCAGGGCCAGACAGGGTATTAACACCCAGGATCTGTCTGAGCGACACGCCTGGTCTAATTAACCTGTCTGGAAAAAAAAACACACAAGTGACTCCCTTAGGAGACGGTAGTCAGTGTTTAAGAGGGATAGGGGATGAAGTGAACAGACAGTGAACACAGCACAACCATAATCAAAACAGCAAAGGAGTAGGAGGTGGTTCATTTCTGCACAGACACATCACATACAACCATCGTGATGTGGGTTTGAGTTAAACTCATAGCTGTAGTACCAAATCCTCTCACGCTGCCATCCCCTACTATCACTTGAAACTTTATGACAGTTGATAAAAAACTGAAATTCAGCACATTTACAGTTATCAAGGTTCCTTGTTGTAAACACTGTATGTAGTACACGTGCAAAAAATAACATCCACCAAGGAGAAGACAGTCAGCTACCGTCAGGAAGCATAAAAAAACGGTAGTATTGACAAAACAGTGAATTAGGTTAATGTGTACTGACTATATATTGACAAGATTATCTGTAGGCTGCAGACTTCCTCAGTTTGGCAGTTGGCAGAGTTCAAAAACACACAGCTGACAACTGACACAGTGTACAGGAGAAACACATGTTCAGTTTGATTGCTAGTAAGGATCATAAACATAAACACATGCAATTGGAGCAAAGGTTGTAAAGGGCTTAACATATAACGCCAGATTACTGAGTATGCCACATTAAATCAAACATCACAAGAGAGGAGTGAGATATAAATAAATAGTAATTTGGAGCCATTTCTAATCTGTAGATACTCTACTTCTATTTGGTTGTGATGTTAAAAAAAACAGACAAAAAAAAAATTAAATTCTATTTATTGAGATTTAAATGCTGTTACTTCTGCTTATGCGTCTTAAATGGGCTGATAAAACCACTAAAAGCACCACAGGTAAAATAAATATGTGTTCAGAGTAACCAAAAAACAAGGCTGTTCCTCTTAGCTCCTACAAAGTTTACAATTTCCACCCATCTGTTATTGTTCAGCTGCTGTTATGTTTCTTCCCCTCTTTTTTGTTTTGTTTATAAGGAAGCAATATTTCCATTTGTGTTTTTGTCCCTTTTTGTCCCTTTTGATCTGTGTTTGTCTGAATCAGCAGCATTTCTATTGTATCAGATTTGTAGTATATATCAGGCAAATCAAAACAGATTAGATGATAATGCTTCGTTCCACTTTCACAACCTTAACTTTATTGTTTTACTCCTGAAAAACTGTAAACAGAGTGGTCAGTCTCTCACCTCAACACAAGTCTCTATCTCACTGTATTGGTTCATTATGGGTAGTATGGTCTCCATGCTGCTGTGCTCCACCAGGTCCGACTTGTTCCCCACCAGGATCAGCGGTACCCTGAACACACCACCACAACATTGCAATAATAAACTACACATGGAAATTTAACAGACGGTGCCTAATTCAAAAGAGTACTTTTCTTTGTGTGTACTTCAGTATATTCCCTCCCATGACAGCAGTGACTCATTTCACAGTCAGAAGGCCACAACACAGGAGGATGAATGCTCATGTGAGGTGCAACACTTCCACCGCTGCGCTCTCTCACAGTGAAGTAATTGTGAGACATTTTGCACCCTGTGACTGTAGGTCATTACTTAGAGCATTAGTGGAAAATGTCAATGTTTGGCCTCTTGCTAAAGAAAATGGACTTTTGCAGACTTTCTGTTAGGTGGACTGTGCACTAGGACCTGGCTATGCTGTGACATGCTCACAGACAAATGAAGAAAGAGGCATCCTTTTCCGCCCCATATTTCTTTAGTCTAAAACTGATGTGACAAAGAAAACTCAATTCACACCTGCTGTCCTTGTCCGTGTTCTCAGTAATGAGGGGAATCCAGTGGCTGGTCACCTACAGAAATGAAAACAGTAGAAAAAATAAAAAACATAAGATGCTCTCTATTTTGAAAGACAACCCCTAATACATTTAACAGTCTCCATTATAAAGTTATAATGTTTAACTGCAAAACAAACACATTATGGAAATGATAGCAGCAGAGGTAACTCACCTTCTCTATGGACTTCTTGTTGTTGACAGAGTAGACAATGCAAATCACATTTGCCTATGAGAAAGATCAACACAGACACCGGTTAGGGTTTTACCTGAACTCAGCACTTCTCTCCGAATGTAACAGAAATGCATAATGCACTGACTAACCTTGGAGATCTCCTGAAACAGCTGCTCATCTGTCTGCTCTGCCTCTGTTGGGGGAAGACAAATGTACTACAGGTGAAATCTGGAAAGTGCTTTTATTTCTTAGGCAAAAAAAGAAGAAACAACTTTATGTATTTGTAATTTTCCAGTATGGGTTACCAAATTACCAAAACACCATTAGATGAAAATATTTTCTGTCACTGTGGAATTAAAAAAAAAAAGAAAAAATGAAACAGTCATGGCCTTGAAGTACCTGAATAGTCCACAATGTGTGTTGGAACTCTCTCTGGTGTGACATCTGCAGGTATGGTGATTTCCTCAGCTCGATAGGGCACCTATGATGGACACAAGTGATACACTAAGCTATGTCTTACATAAACATGTTTACAACTGACCACAGACCTTTGATAATCCAGTCAAATCAGTGGTATTAAACCTCACAAAGGCAGATATTATCTTTGAGGTGGAGAGACAGTTCACCAATATCTGACATAATAAGTTTCTCCATACCACATCTGGGAACTCCTCGCTGACCAGGGACATGATGAGAGAGGTCTTCCCCACCTTGGCTGTAGAGGGAGGGAGAGACAAGAGTTTAGCAGCCGAGCCAAGTTTGCTCAGTAACTCATTATAATGAATGTGAACGTGTTAGCTGTGGGGGCATCATTTATTAATTTAACATGAAAATCATCATTGAGGTTTACGAGCCATGAGACTAGGACAGAGATTCCACATTATGGACATGACAAAACCACATTTTAATGGCTGTGTGTGATCTGTGAACTGCTTCTATCCCCAAGATGGAATTAAAACTATTTCTTTGGTTTAGATCTAGTTTGGACTTCAGTGTTCAGTTCAGGGAAAGGGCTGACATTAATTCAAAGTGAGGGGCTATTTCTTTCTATGGTATGGGTTAAGATAAAAGAACAAACAGTTTTAAATACATATTTTTATTACCAAGAGAAAATATCAAGGGCTAAGGACGAATGAGCTACAATGAACACACACCCCATCATTATGAGACACAGCTCTGGTTGTCAGCATCACATGCCCAGCTGGTAGCATCAATGCAATGTATAGTGAACACTAAAGGCTGACCCTACAGACAGTCCTCACTCGACCAGCTCACGGTAGACGACAGCTTTACTTACGCTCTCCCACTAATAATATCCTGACGTCCTTGCGCATCCTCTCCAGCGTCGACTACCAACTCGGTAAACCGGTTTGCGTGAAACATTTATGCTCCTGTCTGGATGACGGAGACAGCCAGCCAGCCAGCTCTCCTCGGCCTGGCTCGCTTGCTAACGGCTACGTTCGCATCTCAGCTCCGGTTCACGCTGGTTTGGAACAGACGGAATAGAGCGTGGCAGATATGCACAAACCGTTAGATATCCCGGATAACAACGAGGTTTTTTTATAGACTATATTCTACCTGTCAGACAGTGCTGCTTGTGTTGCTACGGCCGTGTTGAACCATCTAACCTACACACAAACTTGACTAGCGGTCGCTAGCAAACGTGTTCTCCGCCACGCCCCTCAAATTCAGCTGACTGAGGGCGAGCGAAGATCGTATATTAATAAAGCTTCACTTAAACGTTTACAAGTCGCCGACTTTCTTGTCCTTATAATGTAATCGTTGGCAGTCTCTTAAAAGTACAAACCATAATGGAAAATTGTGGCTTAGAATACAGGCCGAGATAATTTTTTTCAGACTTCCTACTGTGCTTGGTTAATTAGCTAGCCCCTTGACATTTCTGGGACCGAGAAAACGGCGTAGAGTGAGACGTCAGTTTTTATTCCCTAGCTCGGCGGCGCTTGACAATCACGTGCCACCTACAGGCAAGAAAACTAACTGCAGCAACTACAAGTTTCAGACCTGACATTGAGCTTGTGGCGTATGTACAGTTCAAGTTAACGTAAACACACTCTACTACTACCACCCCACCACTTCTACTACTTCTAATATGGTGAACTGGGAGACTTCAAGTTTATCATGGTTTTGGGGGCCGTTGTCCGCGTGGCCTGGTTGATAATCCACCCTTGTATATCACATTAACCTGCCCATGATAATAAACTGTATCTGCATTACTGACAAGGAATATACACACGTGTACCTCTAAATAGGTAAGTCATGAAAAGCAGGATTCAGTTGTATATCAAATTTATTCAACTTATGAGGAACTCTCAGTTTCAACAACTATATACACAGCTAAAATGCAACAGTCTGTGAGGAAAAAAATGTGCAAATTTAGTTATAAAACACAAAATACAAAATTGATACAAAAAATAGCAAATTACAGGGAAAATGTATAGTCCCTGTTTTTAATAAATACAGTGTTTGGTTTCAGTGTATGCAAAACGCATCATCAAGAGAATGCTTTTATCAGTTGTCAAAGACAGTGCAGTAAATTTAAGAGATACTGCTGCTAATGTGCTTGGATCTGAAAAAGCAGCAATGTCTCAGTTGTGACTGTGTGAACGCTGTAGGCTGTGCAAAGTGGTAAGGTTGAGTTGAGTGCCAGTGGTGTTGAACAGTCTTTCTTGATGCTCACTGACAGGTTTTAGAGCATCTTTTGGCAGTGAGGCGATCGCTCCGATGTGTCCCCAAAGGATACTTTGTCTTTATTGCGTCCTGGACTTCATCATTTACCCCTTGTCAAGTTAGCTTCATCTGTTTCAAAGATAGAAAGAGTGAGAAAAAGTGAGGACTCAGCGGCAGAATACATTGATTCATGTTTACGTCGTCTGGTAAACACAGGAAAACATTTGCTGCACTGTATCAGGTGTAAAATCTGAATCTTACTAGCGTAGTCCTCTGGGGTCATGGGTTGTGAGATGACCCTCCTGAGTGCCTCCAGCCACTCCCTCCGCTCCTGCTCCTGCTCGCACATAAACACAAACTCCCTCCCTGGAGTCTGCAGCGTGATGCCACAGTGCCACCGGCCTCCCCTCGTGCTCTTGCCGCTGCTCTCTGAAACAGAGTAGCTGTGGCTCTCTGAACCGATGAAGACAGCACCCAGCTCTGTAGCATCCTGACAGTTAGAGCAAACAGCACAGGGACGTCAGCTGCAAACAATATGTATCATTTCTTATCAGGCTAATATCTGCATATAATTAAAACCTTTACATTTTCCCCAGAAACGTTGTCTACCTCCAAATTAATGCACTTTGCTTGAATGCATAATCATGCTACTTCTATAACTGATGACAGAATTATTGCTTAACAAGTAAACATTTCATGAAACCTTTTTTTTTTTTTTTTTTTTTTTAATATTTTGAATTTATTTTTCACTTTCTCACACAGTGAAGACACTATGGCATGTTCTCTGTTCCTTACCAGTGGACTCTTAAAATACAGAAGCTTTCTGTTCATTGAGCACAGTGTGAACCACCTCTTCTTGAATGGCTCCCGTTGCTGAAAACACACATGCGCAATCACACAGAGAGAGAAAAGGGGAGGAAGAGAAGGAAAGAAAGTCAAAGCAATTAATCAAATTAGTTTGTCAGATTTAAGAAAGGTAAACAAAAGCAATTAATTTTGGAATTAAGTTAAGATAGTGGACGCACAGTTGGGCCGGTTTTTTCCATATATCCCTCCTTCAGGCTGCGACTTGTTAATTGAGGTATTAACTGTGTAAAGAAACACAGGTCGTACTGTTAACTGAACAAAAGTTTAACATTTCAACTTTAACAATGTATATGAGTCATCTCAATGAAAACTGGTCTCACTTCATTTTCTCGAAGGGTTGGATTTTTCTTCTGGAGGTATGCCAAGCGTGTAGCCCGAATAGCATTGAATAAGGACACAATTACCTACAGTATAAGACAGGGGTATTAAACTCAAATATACAGTGAGCCGGAATTTAAAAAATGCTACAAGTGCCGGACAGGTTCAACGTTTATTGAAAACTTATTGAAACAACCTTTTTGCACATATTGAACCTGGAACTAAGAAGGCGTATAGATTATTGCCTATAAAACAACATTAATTATAAAATAAATGAAATAAAAACAATAAATAAATAAAAATAAAAGAAATAAAAACCAGTTTCATTAATTTCTTATGGCTCTATCTGCAGTTTTTCCAGAATAATTTCAAGTGAAAACATTTTCTACAGGCAAACAACAGCTAAAAGTAATTAACTTCAAAGAAAAATCAAATGTCCTGTAGTAGCAAGAGAAAAAAAAAGTAAAAATGAAACTGCATTAAAAACTGAAAATGCGTCAAAGCATTTGCTGCTTTGCTGCTCTATGATGTTCACTAGTCTGAGCCATTTTTTGGAGAGAAGAATAGTTGAAAGTTGACACAAGCGGTGTGTAATACCATAGACTGCTGATGAAGGAGTGGGGCGCGCTTTCCCGGCCCGTGATTGACGTGCCGACGCACGGGCAGTGCATTGTGGGATTTGTAGTATTATGGTGGTGCGTGCGATATACCGGCGGGCCAGCTCTAATAGTAAATAGATTTTGTCATGCGGGCCAAAGATAATTCATTCACGGGCCAAATGTAGCCCGCGGGCCTTGAGTTTGACACACATGGTATAAGACATCCGATAAAGGACAGAATATCAGGAGTACTAATGCTGTACATAAATTGCATCAAAGGAAGTATATTGTCTGGACAGTTTTCAAGTTTCAGAAGGTGTGCTGACCATGGATTACATTGTCCTTCTCTCTAACAGCAGTTATGAGATTCAAAGGTAAGAGGCTCTATACATGCACTGATTTTCATGTCTGTGCTGCGGGTTTTATTTACTTTATTTGCTAAGACCAGTCATGTGAAAATAAAACAGCAATAAACCAGTTGAGCTCACCTGCCCACTCTCATGGTAAACAAACAGATTCCTCGTACGTTCGTCCTGCAGGTAGGATATCTGCAGACCGTGAGGATGACCGACCTTCTCTGGCTGGAAAACTGCATTCAGATCCTTCATGCTGATGACAGCTTTGGGAGCTTTGGCCTTGTTTAATTTCATTTTTAATGAGAGGGATGAGGGAGGGTTTTAAAAGATTAGTTGTTTTTGAGTGTAACCCAAGTATGCTCATTAAACACAGTGCTATAGATGATGATATGGTAATAGTACTACTCACATCCTCTTTAATGAAGTATCTGAGGGTGAAATCTTTCCGGGACAGCAGAAAGATCCTCTTAAGAAACTGCTTGTTGTCCCTACCCTTCTTCCAGAGTGTTGACTCAAATGGATCTAGAATAGATACCAGATCAAATAAATAAAGAATGATTTCTATGGAAAACAAATGCAGAAATCCAGAATATTTCACTGATAGGAAGAGTATTTCCCTGTTAGTATAATGGCAGGATTATTACCTGAGCTATAAACTTTCTGAAAATCGTTATTTTCTCCTGTGAACTCTCTTCTTTCATACTTTGTGCGGATCCATTGATCCCTGAGAACACTAAAAGCAGAGCAAAACTTCCATTAACATCTCCTCATCAGTGAACACGTATCAAAGTAAAAACAAGCCACTGAAAACGTGTAGACATGTCAGTGATGAATGAATAAAATTCATATTGTCTAAAGCAGAAGCTCCACCTCAGTACCCAACCCTCACTGTTTGTTCCTTTTCCATATATGTGCAACGGGGGCGCTCCACTCCCATTCACTAAATAGAGTATTTGTTGAGTCTTCACTTTTCACTTCTGCTGAGCTAATGAGGTGAATAGATGGTTCATGCGGTCACTCACATGCAGTCGTTTTGCTGTGGGTGGTAGAAGAAGGCAGGGACACATTTCTCAAAAATGGCTTTGGCTGCAGAATTTCCCCTCTCCCGCATGAACTGAAACCAGAGATTTAAAGGTTATAACAAGACAACTGATATTCAAAAACCCTGCTTTGCTTTTCAAGACAGACCTCATGAGATCATTAACAATATAAAAGTTCAGAGACTACTCAAATACATCAATACACAGAATTGTTTTACGTATTAGATGCTCATTCAGTATGAGAGGTGAAAAGCACAGTGATGTACTCCTGAGGCAAAAATCAATAAAATACATTTACAAACGTGTACTATACATGAATATATGTTACAGCTATATTAGGCCATTATAAGATGAGCCCAAACTACAAACCCATACCTCTACTAGTGAATCTTCCCAGTGATCCAGACGTATGGATTTCACTTTGCTGACAGCGGGCAAATTACGATGCATTCCTGAGCAGTTCAGGCACACAAAGATACCAAGAGTGTAGGAGGCCCAGTCAGGCTCTGCGAGCAAGAATTATTATTATGTTTACTCTGTAAGAAGGAACCAAATACAGTACAAACTCTTGTTTACAATCCACAATAGGAAAAAGTGTCTCTTTTCTGGACAAAAATAAACAACAAATATGTAGGTGAGTAGAATTTATGTCTTGTTTGTCTTTAAATGTATTTTCTTTCACTCTCCCCGTCAAAAGACAAATACACACACACACTGTATTAATTGTTTGTAATTCATTGGCAGTGATGGTGTTGAGAGTCATAGGAGGAACAATGAGGTCATACCACAGAATATACAGCAGCTCCACTTCCCCCTATGAAAGTTTATTGTAAAATGTGACTTGGTAATAAAATATTACTTTGGAAGTAGTTTAACAAACAACATCACATGGTACTGTGGTATGAGCTGCTGTTTACCATCCGTCACACTTAAATTAAGACAACGCTTTGAATCACACAGAAATCAGGCGCAATGATCGTAGGGAAAATATGTATTGTTGACAAGTTAAACAACTCTAATGTCCTGATTAAAAAGTGTGGTGTGTACTCACCAGGAGCTCCACAGTCAGCACACACGTTGTTACCTGGCTGTCGCACCAAATCGAGCAGGATTTTGTTGTTTCTTTCTAGATTGGCCATAGGTGAAGGTGGTTTGCTTCTGTTAGAGTTAAATCCAAACAAAAAATCCCCTAAGTATTAACTCCATATTGATTCCACAGGGTTTATGGGGCAGAGCTATTCTGCTGTGTAGCAGGTGAAAAACATAATCTCTTCTCACTGACCAGTGGCCCAGCATTTCCTCTTAAAAGCACAGCATCATGCAGTTTATTGTTCTGCACACAAATGCAGAGGTCCAGAAATAACAGAGAAAGGAAGTGAAACAGACGTCACCACGTAACAGGGTGATTGACTTGTATATGGTTTGATTGGTGTGGAGCATTTTCATGTTAAGAGACATACAGTAGGTCTAATGTGTACTGTAAATATAGCTTCTCTTTAATAAAGTTGTGTTTGCAGTTAATTAAAATGCAGGGTGGACTTGATATAACCATTCATTATTTGATACTATAAATACAATTAAGCCTTAATATCACTCTCTTAGAACCTGTAAAATCTAAATCTTATATCCCAGTTAAGCTTTAAAATTTCAAACAGACAGAGGTCGTATGTCAACATGAAAAATATGTATTAATGCAGCTCAGCAGTAATCAGCACCATAATAGTGCAATGAATATACATCTACAGTGAATAGCGGAATACATCTTTAATGTCTAAAAATAACAATTTAAAAAGAAGAAGAAGAAGAAGAAGAAGAAGTTATTTTCTCACTCCCAGTCCATAACAGTTGGTGGCGGTAATCCACCAATTCGTTGCTTGCCAACCGGCAATAAACCTGAAAAAAGAGGAAGAAGAAGCAGCACTCCGGAACCAGTCGAAGCGGTGTTGTTGTGCTACACCGGTCGACAATACAGTGTCGGACAACAATCAAAGGACAAACTTGTACAGCCTGCGTGATGCTGTAGCTGAAACGATCGATTATTTTCTTCAACTAACGGCAATGTGGGCCGCCAGGCGATTTTTGTCATTGGTCGCGCAGAGAAGTAAGTTTTCATATTGAAGTGTTTCGTTTTTTTTCGTCAACAGACCGGTAACGTTGAGCTAATTCAACTTAGCTAGTTGCAAATGCCAATTTAAACTCTTTTCTATTATATTAACATTTCCACAGTTTAGACACCATTTTAGAAAGTTTTTTTTGGGGGGGTCTGACATGTCTGTTTGGCAAGTTCACAGCAACTTACACGAGGGCTCTATACTCACGTGTTTTGGAGAGTCCCAGCGTTCGGAGTTTTTTTTCTATTCAAACTCTATTCAAACCTGTATTTCTTCCACAGGTCAGTATGCAGGACAGTCTGGTTTATTCCGTCGCCCTAGACACGACTCCCTCCCGGATCTGGAGCTGCGGTATCTCCAGTGCACATGCTGCTGGAGAAGCCAGGTTCCTGTAGGCCGGCTTTGAGACCCTGAACGCCACCCTCTCCTCTGCTTCTGAGCCCTGCAAGGAAGACAGCAACAGAACTCTGGACGCCTGCTACACCACTGAGCAACGAGGCGTCATCCTCCAGGTGCTCAACAACGCCTCGCCGTCAGATCTGGCCGACGTCAAGCTCCTCAGAGGACGCAAGTCGCTCAACATTGTGGAATACAGGACCAAAAACGGGCCCTTTAAAACTCTGGAAAGTGTGGTGAACGTACCGCTGCTGAAGCACAAAAGTGCTGTCAAAATCTTCAACTCCATCCTCAACCCGGTTAAGAAGGAGAGGAAAGTGAGGATACAGCTGGCCAAGTTCATCAGGCCAGAGATTGACAGGTCCTGGTTGGAGGTGAGGTTCTGCTTCTATGTATGCACATTTAATGGTCCAATAAGGGGTTAACACACAAATTAAAATTGGTTGGCTGGGCAGGTTACAGAGATTGTTGAAATGCAGGTGCTTCCATAGACTGTATCACTGAATCTGCTTGATGAGTATAAAAATGATGTAGATTATATGCTATGGCCTCCGTAGTCACCAGATTTCAACCCAGTTCAACACCTATGGGAGATTTTGGAGCTATGTGTTTAAACAACACAATGCGCCATAGTCAAAACACCAAAGCAGGATATATGTTTATGAGAGCTGGCGTTCATCCCTTTAGTAGAGTTCCAGAGACTTGTAGAATCCATAACAAGGAGCAGTGAATATGTTTCTGGAAGCTTGTAGGGCAACAACACTTCATGCTGGTTTATCTTTTCATTCATCACCCATCGCTACATAGCTGTGATTGTGGTCTGAGTCGGCCTGAGATGCAGGCACAGGTATTTAACACAAGGCAATACTGTGTTTTCCTGTTATGTAGGTAGGTGACTGAGGTCTGACCTGTGACATTTGTGATAGTTTGGCTCTTAAATGTTAAGAGAGAAAGCACTAAGATCACATGACTGTATTTGTTTACTCAGGATGCCAATTCCATAGTGTCATTAACATGTGGGACTAATAAAATTGCCTGGGCACATGTGGAACGTGGGATGACATTGCTGGATTGGCAACAGATGGAGTGTCCTAATTTCCTGAGGGGAACATACATGGCCTCTGCTTACTTGAATGATGTAAGTATAACCACCAGAGTCCATTTTATTATTGAATTTTACTCAGTGACTAGTTGTGTGATGCCGAGGTTTTGTAGAGTAACTATGTAACAGCCATTGTCATTGTGTTTTTGTTACTAACATGTTGCACAATTTGTAATTTTTCCTCTCTGCCAACAGGTTTCTGCAGCCGTGTCACTCCTCCCTTCTGCTGACTTCTACATTATAGAGAAATCCTCAATCTCAGTCCATAATACTGCACTGTTCCCCATCATGGCACATATGAGGGTAGTGGAGGCTATGCTGTTTGCTCTGCTGGAGCCTAAAAACGTAATGCCAGAGGCTAACATTCCTCCCAGGTGCGAAAGAGCGATTTTGTCCTCAGCTTCAGAATGCATCAAAACAATGTACAAAAACATATTCCTAATATTTTATACCAAACATGCTTTACTTGAGCTTCAGCTTTTTTTTTTTGTGGTTTCTGTCTGGTAAAGTGTTGATATGAGTTGTCTAAGTGTACATACAGTGACTTGACACAAAAATTCCCCCCTTAATTTCCTCCTTCCTTTGCAGAGTTTTGAACATGATGCGAATTGCTGTGGGACGCCATTTTGGACTAATGGTGGGCGAGTGCCGGACGAGCGGGGCACAGACTGTGCGACGGCTGATGACTGAGTCGGTGACACAGAAGCTTCCCAGGATAAACTTTCCGCCGGACCTGCTGGTCAAGTACAGGAACTCGTTCCAGATGGGGAGCAAAAGAGGAGGAGAGGAACTCTGTGATGCCCTTCTTCAGGCTGTGGCTTTTTACGAGCTGCTCAGTGAATCGTCCAGTTAGTTACCACCTGGTCTGATCTCATACCCTGAGCATGCGATGCACCCACTACAACAAACCTCCTGAGTGGCATTCTGAGCCTTTTTGAACCCATGAACAGATATGGTGGTAGTTGATGGCATATTTAAAGTACTGAATATTCTTATGGTTACACAAAACTGTTGGAATACTGTTTTTTCAGGATGCTGAACGGTTGCTACGGTGTTTTGTTATTTCTGCCGTCGTATCTTGTTCGATTTGGATACTTGCACAAACATTGCTGTCTGCCATCCTCTGCTGTCTGATGACTTTCATCCAAGTTGGTTTTCTTTATGCAGCAACTGGATGTGAACAACCATAATACTTTGCGATCATTAAAAAGGGTTTTACAAGATCAGGCTAATATACAAAAATAAAATGTTTTTATTTACTCTTCGTGGTTGCACTTACATGTAAATAAAACATAATTTCCCAAATGTATAAAAATTCAGATTCAAACAGTATTGAGTAAAATGAATGCACAGTACAAAAAAATGGACAGTAGTAAGGAGAGGTAGTCTTTGCAGATTTTTCTTTAAGAGAAATCTTCCAGTAGGAGTTGAATAGTTGACTTTGACAGGCCCAGGTGTGTGCTGCTGAGGTAGTTCACACACCTGTTGTGGGGGATAGATCATGTGAAATTTGGTTGCAAATAAAGACTTGTTTTGAGGTATGATCACATCAAATAATGAAATTGGGGCATTAACACTTGGCGCTACTATTTAATCCTCTGGTGTTACAGGCTTCATTATTATTGGAATTCAAACTGGATTTTATTTGTTTACAATACCCCATTAAGTATGAAATACCCTCTATTTGAATTGTTGACCTCCTTCAGTGAAAGTTTACTTAAACGTGTTGTGTCTGGCTCACCTGACTGGCTCCTCTTTCTGTTGCTGAGCTCTGTGAAAGCGACAGATGGAACGGAGGACCGGCACGTAGTCGACACTGACAGCTTGTCTGTTCCCCAGCAGGCTGAAGGATTTACTGCTGAGCACCGTCCGGCTCAGTTCGTACCTCCTTTGGGACACACTAGAGGGAGAGGCACAAGTGTAATATGGTGAAAAACAGACATTTTTTGTTTTGGCTTCTCCAAATTCCAGAAAATAAGGTAAGCGGTTGGAAAATACTTGACATATGTTTTATTAAAACATTAAAAGATGCCATTTGACATCCAAATGATGTCATGTCACAAAGTGAAATACCAGACAGTAAACAATCTGAATCATTAATCAGGAGTTCAGACAGAGAACAGACTCACCTTGAAGCACACAGAGGTTGACAAATAAATCTGAGTCTCTGCTTTCTGGAAGAGGCAGGGGACGTCAGTCTCTCCACCAGCCTCTCCCACTTTTTGTCCCCCAGCTCCTGTCTGTGATTTCGGGCTTTGGTCCACGCCTCAGACACTCGCCACCAGCACCTGTGATACCCCAAGCCTTCAGCAGCAGCCTGAATATCTGGCAGCCTCTCCCGGCTCCAGCTCCTGCCGCCCTCCTCCTCCTCCTCCTCCTCACTCATTTCATCCAACAGGCCGTCCTTTACCTCTGCTCCTGTCCAGACAAATGCCTCAGGTCTGCGTGAGCCTGAAACCAGCGGTGCTGCAGCTGGCAGTGTGGCATCAAGGTACGACATAAGGTCAAAGAAGTCAGTCAGGGCATCTAAACAGTCAGCTGCCACTTGCAGCTATTGTTCAGCCTTGTCACTTGCACTAGGGAGTCTTGAATGAGCTCTCTTTAATGATAATGAGGTTATTTGAGGTTTGTGTGTCAAAGTGGATGATGATGATGATGTGGTGTTAAACAATGTTGTGATATATTTCCTCCTACTAAGCCTGGAGATATTCCGAACAGATTTGCTGCTGTTTGCTGACACCTTTGGACTGACGTTTCGATTGAGTTGCTGGAAGTGAGGATCAGTGTCACAGGGTGCCAGCTCACTCTGCAGCCCAGAACAAGTCACCTTTTCCGGGTAGTGGACTGAAGTTCCCTTGGCGCTGATGGGTAGAAGCAGCTCCAAGTTGGTGTAGAGAAGAGGCATGCCTCCTCTCCAGCTCTCAGCCAGGAGCCTCAGGAGATTGTTTGTGTCTGTTTCAGACCAGCGCTGACACTGAAGAATCAAAGGCAAAATTGTTGACAAAGTGCATTTTTCTTTGGAGAAAAGCTCATGAAGAATACATAGAGATATGAAAACTTGCCTTTAGAAGACTCAGCAGTTGGTTTTGGGTCACAGGGTGGAGACCTAGCATGCTGGCAGTGCAGCCTGTGTCACATTTAGGAAGGTTGGAGTCCTGCCCCTCAGCAGCATTTGAGTCTAGATTGGGAAATGGAGAAAATTCCCAATCTATGACATCCTTGACTATAAATTGGCCTGACTGTTTTTTATTTAGAGTAACTTACAGGGTAAGCGAGTAGGCTCTTGAGTCAAACCTCCATTCTGAGATACCCGCCCGCCACCACTGTGCACCCAGAGCTGCAGCTGGAGCAGGCATCGTCTGACATCACCACAGGTGAGTCTGAGGAGGCTCTCGACGTCATCCAACTCCAGTCGCACATTCTCAGCCAGACACACCAGCTGCAGGTAGCTACAGACATTCACCTTGGAACAGATGAAGTAAGTTTATGACAAGCAGGGTAACTGTGAAATTGTACAAGCATGCAGAGATCAAAGTTTGACTTACCGCCGATGGGGTTTTGAACATGATTCCCTCCAAGCTGCAGTTGAATCTCTCTCTGAACAAGGGATCTAAGGAAGACATTTATTTTTCATCACAGCTTGTCTTCAAATCTATTCTATTCAAAATTACACAGTGTGAGCGTTTACCATTGGTGGTTAGAATGACTGGTCTTTTAGTGGTTGTCATGAAAGTCTTGATGGCCGCGAGGAAACCGACGTCGTCGTCAAATATGACATCAACCTGTGGGAGCAAAAGGATCAACCCAGAGCGAACGTGGGATATGTGTGGTCTCATACTCATGAAATTATAGGTCTCACAGTGTTGGATTGCCAAGCGGTTTACCTCTTCAAACAGAATGAGTGATGTGGCTGTCTTTTTGTTCTGTGGCACTGTTTGATCACAGCCCGGTGATGGGTTGCCCAATTTTTTGCTGTCTGGTTTGTCAGATGGCGACAGGCCACCGGACTGTAAATGATCTGCTTTGGCCTTCATCTTAAAGAAGTTGGCCAAAGTGACTGTGGCTGGATTAGCTTTTCCTTTGCGACTACAGCGGCCAAAGTTCCGTGCTGCCCTCTTTTTTAAGGTAGAGATGACATTTTTAGGAGGTAGTGCTTTTCCTGTTAAAAAAGAATAAAAATGCCTGTAAAATATGTGAATATAACATTGAGGCCTTATACTCAAATGCTACATAAGCTTAACACCATAAAGGTTTGGAACTTTTTCACAGCACAATCAGTGTTTCAAGCTTGTCTGCGCAAGTCAGTAAGAGAATTTGTATTATTGAAGTTTTAATGAAGACCCCGTCTTTATCGGCCATCTCCTACCAGGTAAAGTCTCAGGTTTAAGAGTGCAGCTGCTGGTGTTGTAGTTGTTGAAGTAAGCTGGTTTTAGTGGGTCCTTGCCCGACGTCTCCACTAGGTGGGACTGGGTAGCCTCCTTCAGCTGGGACAGAACATGGCGGCCACAGCGTTGTGAGGAGCAGTTCACCTCAAAGACCTTTGATTGAAAAGAAGAGGAAAAATTATAAATGATGGTTAATCATATTTACGTTTGACATCCAGGTGATTACTTGTCATGAAAGCAGTCTAGAATCTGCTGAAAGTCGTAATTCGGTTCTAGTAAGTGTCACAAAATATCTAGCTATATGTACCCAAAGCAATCCATTTTCATAAACATTTTTATTTTAAATGTGCCTTTCTGACTTGATTTTCTTGCTCTTTGTGACTAATCTTAAATTCTTGATCTCCTCTGAAGTTATGCCTCCTGTCAACTTTTGCCTCAAAGAGCTACAAGAGCATTAGCACAGATGGAAATCTAAGTAAGCTGCTTGTCTGTTACTAACATACTTCTGTAGAACAGAAAACATGTCCTCAAGGGCCAGAATAAGATGGAGAGGTAGATGGCAGTAAAAGAGCACCTAAGAAATCCATGGCATTGAAACAGAAAAGAAATAGGAAGGAGGAGATGTTTACTAAAAGTATAGTCTTGTGACACATTGGCTATTTTAATTTATGGATAATTTCGTCAAGCACTCAGTGGTGTAGACACTGATGCCAACACTGATGAGTGAATAATTTTAGACTGCATGTAGAAGACTTGCGCTGCTGATTGAATATATATATAAATTTTTTGAGACTATAAGCCAACTAGCTTTTAAGATGGTCACTTGCCATCATTGCACTTACAATACAAAGAGGTTAGAATATGTCTTTTGAACAGTGCTATTTCTTCGGGGCAGCTTGGACTGCTGTCAGGAAGTCAAGAGACAAGAGACGGGTCGAGGCAAAATATTACCATTGTTTTCCACTGCTGAAGACAGCTCTTGGCGAGTAAAGAAATGATGTTTGATGCTGAACTTGCAATGTTTCTTCTAGACTGGTCAGTGCACTGCTGTCAATGCTAACGTTGGCTATGTAGCAACAACAAAACTTGCAAACAGCTCCTTTAATCTTATTATTTTAAAAGGTCTTTCAATGAACATTTTAGATTAGATTAAACAAATGTATTCATTGTTTCTGTTATTGTTCTCAGTGGTGGGCTGCTCCTAAAATGTTTCACCCTACCAAGAATCTGTGTTTGTTGGAAATGATGTATTGAAAAGTATTGGACCTTTTCATAAATTCCAACCTTGAAACCAAGCTCCTGAGCACAGGCATACACTGAGGCGGTCTTCCCTACACCTGGAGGTCCTGTTATCAGCATGGTGTTACACAGTGGATCCTCTCTGTCGTCCTCTGCCCCAGCCTCGCCCTGGAAGTCTCCACAGTCCCACGAGTCTGCGCAGAGGGACATTCATTACTCTTCCAACCAAGAATCCCACCCATGGAAATCCTTGGTCATTAAAATAAAACTCTTAGTCATGTGGATAGACCCAAAAATTAAGCAGGCTTCTGACAAATATTTGGTCATGGCTTATTAGAGGCCACATTAAAAAACCTAACCCTGAGCGGAGATAGAAGGGCAAAAGTCATGTGTGACAAAGGCCAGGGCATACCATTGCTGTTATCTTCATTTTTCCTTTCCTCCACTTTTCTCCTCTCATCACTGCCAGCTCTTAGTTTCCATTTCTTCAACCAGCTGAATTCAAGGCAAAAATGAAAAGATAAAGTTGTGCTTACACTGATGTCAAGTCCAATATACTATATCAGTGAAAGAATAAGGGAGCTAATAAACAAAGCTCACCTGTGCAGCTTATTCACTGAGACAGAGTTGCCAATAACTTCACTTGAGTGCTGAGGACTGTACTTGTCTGTCCAGAGAACATCCTCAAAACTGGATTCTGGAACGAAGGAAAGAAAGTTCATTTTCTCTTATCAAAAGGGCACAAAAACATGGCGTAGGAATACAAATCCATTAGTGTAGGAGAAGGTTTACCTCTCTGGAGAACATCATAGGTTACGGGTGACTGGCCATCAGTTTCTGTGTCATTTCTCCACTCAGAGTTTGGCTCGCAGTAAAGTCCACTTTGCCGCTTCAGTCTGTGAGTGCGACTCAGCTTACTGCTCCTGGGCTGTTTCTTCACAGGAAGGACAGCATTTTCCTGGACACCCTGTGCTGACAGGCGACATCGATCCATACCTGCAGTGAGACTCCACCTTGGACGCTTGGACACCCTCTCAGAGCTTTCATCTCCTCGTTTCCTCTTCTCTTGTAAGTGGTTCTGCAGGGAGTGCGGACACAGGAAGTTCTCTGCGTTGGACAGGAGAGAGGAGTGATTTATGTGAATGGAATGAACTGGACAGTCAGACTTGTAACAGACCATTGCTCAATCTCACCTGTGGATCCAAAATCCAGCTCTTGGTCTTTCACTTGCTTTCCTCTGCAAAATGCTAAACACTCTTCGGACTGGAAATGCTGGATTGGATGTTTTGATTTCTTCCAGACAGCTGTGCAGAGATGAAGGTGACAACTGTCCTCTCCAAGTGGACAGATTAAACCTCCCTTTCTCTGTCAGGTGAGATATTCTAGCTGTTGATAACCCCTGCTGACTTTTCACCCTTTGTAAATCACCATTCTGAGGAGGAGGCACTGATTCCTGCAGCTTTCTCTATAGTCTCGTGTAACTTACCATCACTGCTAACTTTACTCTTACTCTGCCGTGGTGTACGGAAGAAAATGGGCGCAATTTTAATGTCTTTTGGGCTGCAAGTCCTCATCTGTTCCTGCAGTGGTCGAACTTTTCTTTCGGAGATGCCTGCAGCAGCAGCAGCAGCAGCAGAATTTGAGCCATATTTGTCTTTTGCAGGCAGCGAGGCTGAATATCCCACTGCTGATGTTTCATCATTGGAGCAGCTCGACTCTGGTAACACTATCGTTATCACCTCGGTTGGTTGTTTTTTGTCTTTCCTCTGATACGCTGAATCCTTTAAGTTTTTGCTGCGTTTGAGTTTGTTTCGCATTATAAAGAAATCCAAACTCAAATGTCCGGAGGCATTTTGACTTTGGCGCTTTGCTGCCATTCATGATGGAGTTGTAACGTCAATTTGTGCGACTTTAACTTCAGCTAAGCTACGCTAAACTAACCTTTCATTTTCTTTGCCGCTGACCCAGATAGTTTACCATGTATTTTCGACAAATTAAATAAAGCAAAAACTGTAAACACGACGAATGAATAATAAACTCCTGGGCACATTTACGGTCACTGTCGCATTGAAAACATCCCAAACTGATGTGGAATGACGTCAACAACGTGCGCCGAGAGATTTTGGTGTAGCCAAAGATCGTTTATGTTTGGCTACTAAACTACACAGATGATCTCCCCTACAGTTAAGCAAGTGAGCCGAACTGATTTCTACAGGCACCCAGAATGATTTGTTTTTTCTAAATCCCTGGTCTTTTATAATACAAAATGTTAAATTTGGGGGGTTTGACTAGACATTTCAATATGTTCATTTGGGCTTCAGGGAATGACAATAACTATTTTCTGACATTTCGTAGACTAAGCAACCAATAATAAGAAAGAAGAATGAGAAAAATAAGAGTCAAATGGACTGATAAAGGAAATAATTGTTGAAGTCTTACACTATTTCTATGATGGAATAACACAATCTGTGTCTAATCTACACACAAAAATTTAAGCAATTTGATAAAACCAACTACAACAAATGAGCTCAATATAAATAAGGTCCTAAAAGTAGTTTTTGACTCAAGAGTCCCTCTAGGCCACATGATAACATTTAAATTCTGTGGTGCAAATTTCCAACAAATCTGCAATTAATCAATTTATGCAAACCCTTTTGCCACTTTGACACACTGTGTTGAAGGCACACGTGGTCTGCACTCTCCATGTCTCTTGTGAATATCTACAGGACATTGGTAGATGAACCAGTGTAGAAAGCCCATTAAGGACCAGTTATGGGCCATTATGATGAGACTCCTTCACTTAGGCATTTGTTGTCAGGCAGCAATCTGTTTTGCTGGTCTTGACTTTCTCAACCAAAAAACAAACAAACAAACAAACAAAAAAACAACCTATAGCATGACCTGCAACTAGCCATTTTTTTCAACAGAGGTTTTAACCTTGGAGGGCATTATTCAGAATGGGTTATTATACAGCTGGAATCACAAGGCAGAGACCATGATGGAGAGAGTGTAATGATAGCTACTGTCCAAAGTCACCCATGAATATGGTCAAATGTATTTTATTTCTTTAAATATAAAAATCCCCTTAGCCAGAGTGTACAGTTCACAATTTTTAACAGGGTGTTTTGACAATAATGGTGAATATGTCTCCCTTTTTCCAGATGAATACAGAAACCCTCTATGAATAGTGGAGGGAAGAAAAAATATATTGTTAATTTGGTTGTCCACAAGGGAAGTATGATGAATTAATGAATGGTGATGATCACCTCTTTATGTGCACACTACAAAACACAACTACTGTTTTTTTTTAAAAAACTGGTTATGGAATGAGAAAAGAAAAGATACTTAAAAAAAATACACAGAACTAAGAGACTGATGACAATATTCCCCTTTGGCATAAACTGCACCTAACAGAACAGACGACTGATTTGGACCTGAAAACCGACTATCCAATAAACAGCATATTGCTTTGAGAGAAGAACTGCAATCTGTTAATTATTGGATTCAGAACGGGGCAGAGCTAAACATTTGATGTGATCACAAGTATACACATATCTGTCAATCAGCTACTGATACTCAGAACCCATGTTACAAAAACAACATGTTCAAACCTCAATGTGAAAAGAAACTACAGGTGCCTGTATCATCAGAAAACAGTTGACTTTTATATCCTCAGTGCTATGCACTCTACACCATACATGGGGTGATGTGCTGCTGGTTGTTTCAGTAAGTCATAGGAAAAAGAAAATATTCAGAAAAGTTAATATCCCTGGCTTTCCTTGAGCTATTATCAACGCAGGCCAAAAGGCTTAGGGGTGATGAAGTAGGAGTTTAGCCTGGACCCAAAATCTGAAATTATTCTCTTGTCCAGGATCCAAGCTTACAGTATAACACTATTGTCATGGCAACCTACCAGTAAAACCCACAATCCATCTGGGGGTCCTAACACAAGCTTTACAGGCTTTATATACTCTAGACACTGATGCCAAGTGTAGATTTTTACTGTGGTGTTCTCTTAACAGTATAACCCTTCAAATTAAGTGTCATTCACAACAGTGAAATCAAACCCACTACAGTTTCTCCACTGATGACAGTGGAAAAGCTGCATTCAACATTTGGCGCAGCATGAATTTTTAAAAAAATGACAATTTCAAGGTAAGCTTTCTAAATACAAACACCAAATGCTAAAATAATCAGCTATAAGGATAAGTTTTCAACAAGGTTATTGTGTATGTGTACAAATAATCAAGAGCAACAATGTTACCAGTACAGTTTTAACTGTAGTCTTGATACCGTTGTCTATAACGAGGACATACCAAAGGCAGTCGTGCCACGTCAGAAGATTCTCAGTTTGTTCACTCTCTCACCCAAAAACAGATACTTCAGTGGCTCCTACAAAATGCATATTAAGTAGGTTCAACTTACATCATCCAGTCCTCAAATTCCTGGTTTGTGTAGCTGTGGGTGATTCACTTTTATATTGTTTATATTTGGTTCAGTTCTCAAGTTCCAAAAACTTGTTTACCTTGTGTACTGGTCTGCTTTAGGTCAGATCCTCCACTGACCAGTTCTCCCACTATCTAAGCACCAAAGGGTCGGTAATGTTCATTGAAGAAGAAAACAAAACAAAAACAAACAAAATGAGAAAAAACAAACAAACAAAAAAAAAAACCACGACAATCATTGTTCCATCCATCCAGCCTGCATCAGTCTGTTAGTGCGCTTTTTGTCCTCTTGCCCAGCTTCCCCCCACTGGAGGTGACGGCGGTGCCGTTGCAGGCTCCTGCTGATACCAGAGTCTGGTCCTGCTGCTCCTCCTCGGCGTCTGGCAGCTCTTCTTGGATCTGCCGCAGACGGGCCATGGCACGGTCAATGGTGGCTGTGCTCACCAGGTTGAAGTCATGCATGCTGACTAGATGCAGGAGGAAGTTGCGGCAGAGGTTGCGGCGGATGATGTGAGCACCACGGTTCTCCACGAAAAGCATGATGGCCTGATTCATCTGGTTGTCTGCTATGAAACTGCAGGGAAAATAGAGGACAAAGGTTTGAAAAGGTTAGAGTATATTTCATTAAACTGATTATAAGTGAATTTCAAAATGTCCTGGATTTGATTTTAATCTGTAGTAACCTCTTGTTTGAATCAATAATTGCCAATTTTCCATTGCAACAAAATTAAAGGAATTCTCTTCATAGTTTTGGCATCTTACAAAGCAGTGTAAAAATAAAACCCAATCAATACACACATTTTGCTTAAATATAAAATACTATATAAGGGTCCAGTAATGTCAGTACTGCGATGTAGAACATACCCATGCTTCATGACATGCAGGTTCCACAGCTTCATCACCTCCTTCTCTCCCTCATTGACATCTGTGAACTCATCCAGTTGCTGTAAGTAAGGAAGAAAAAGTATATTGAGTATTTTATATAATGTATATAAAGAGTATAATGCACTGGTATATTTTGAACCTTTGCTGTTCTGACACCAAATATCAAACAAATTTGATGGTAATCATTTCAAGTTTGTTTTTTTTTTTTGCCCCGTTTTACCCACAAACCACAATCTCAATGTGTGATTCACCTGTTTATTACGCAAATGCCAGAGTAAACATAGCATTTCATGACAGCAGCAGTAGTAGTAAAGTTCTCTTAAATTCAGGGCCTGTCCTGTCTCATGACTTTGTGCTGCCTGTCTTTCCTGTGCTGAAAGTTTCTCTCCTGTATCTTGCTGCACTCTGCCTGGACATCTTCACATTTCTGCACTCCCTCCTGACTGGATAAGTATCAGGATTATTCCTTTGAACAGACAGTAAACATATCAAATGTGCGGATATGAGGAAAAATATCTAAGAGAAAAAAAAAAATCACCCTCCAGAGACAATGCAGAATCTTGTATTTTCCTACCTCAACATGCTTCAAACAAAACCAATTTGAGAGGATACATCGATGCAATTAGCTTTTTTACTTACTACTGTACCTATCATACTGATCTCAGAACAGTGGAAGCTGAGTCAAGGACAATTTGACTAGCTAAAGCTAGCTACAGACAAGTGTGCTGGTCAAAGACACCAGGATTATCCACAATGTGCATGCACAAACATCCAAAAAATGCTTCTCCTCCCAGCCTTTGCACAACGCAACACATCCACAGTAACGCCCAAGAAGAATGACAGATGCAGGGACTGGTGGTCAACCTTGCTTCCAGAGACGAGAGTAAGTTACACAATGAATACAAACAGGCAATATCCGACCTTTTATGTGACAAAACCCTGCTCTGAGATGTAAGGAGAGATATCGCTTCGGTTTTGTTCTAACTGATGTCCGTTTTCTGCTTTAATTGGTCAAGCAGTGCTTACCTTGTCTGTCTCGATGACACGCCACTGACAGAGACTTGTTCTACAGCAAGTAATGTTAACAGGTTCAGGAAATCAATACTGAAGTGATAAAAATGTTGTGTACGGGTGTAAGAGCAAGCTGAAGAAGCGCACAGTGATGGCAACAGTTTTTGCTCTGAGCACCTTTAAGTTATTTATGGGGAACAGGCACGACCCAAATCCTTTGACTCTTTGTTGCCATGGTGATCCGACACCAAAATCTGTATTCCAATGCTTTATTTTTATGTTTTGTCTCTCCTCTTAAATTGTTCTCTAAGGCTCCTCAGAAACACTTGCACAAAATTATTTTTATTCTGTCTGTCTGTTTCTCCAACTTCATTACTGGGATCTTTGTTATTTGCATCAATAGCTGCTGCTTCAATAGGTGGGAATAACATGAGAAAGTTCCTCTTTGGCAACTTTCTGGACTTTTCAGGGTGTCTCCATAAATGCTCTGTCATTTTTATTCATTGGTGAAACCAGCCAAAGTGAGTTAAGTAATGGCTTCTCACCGTGGCAGTCTTCTCTCTGAGCCACTCTGGATCCCTCTCGTCCTCGCTGTCCACATCCATCTCCTGGGGCCTCAGGGGCATGCAGCTGTCACTGTGGAAATAGAGGCGGTTGTGTCCGCTGACGTATGTCCTCTGCTGCTCCAACTCTCCGTCCTCAGACTCCAGGAACTCTGACAGACTTGGTTTGGTCCTCTTGGGCCTAGTGGAGGGGATAAAAACAAATCCTACATATATACTATGTACACTACAATTTCACATTTTCATACTAATTTTTTTTTTAAAAAGAGTCACATTAATTTTCAGTGAGTTTACTGAGTCTGAGCAATTGATTGAAAAAGAGCTGCTCTGTCTAGGGTCACTTTCTTGCCAAATGCTTCAAGCTGTTCTTGTTATACATCTGCTTTAACTCAATTCATTGCTCATGAACACTTCATTAAAGCTAATTCAATTGATTAGCAATTCAGCACTAGGCTAGAATGAATGAAAAGCCAATTTAAGTGCTCTTTTAAATTTTAAAGTGCTAATTTTCTTTCTCTGACATGTGTTGACACTGAACATGGACACTGATGTTGAACAAAGGTCACATGTTTACCTGCACACCAGTATGTGAGTGACAGCAGTCCTCTTGACTGGGCCATTGCGGCTGAAAGCAAAGCCCGGTTGGCTGTGGATGTCCTGAGGGTTGCCAACATATGAGCCATCGTAGCACTCATTGATGGACACATCTATCCTTGCTCCTTTGGGGTGAGGCTGCAGAAGGAATAAAAGATTAGTGAAATTCTACAGGAAACTGTATTTGGCAAAAACACAGAAGGCCTGGGTCTGCTCAGCCTGGTACTAACTGTCAAGGTTAAAAGTGTGATTTCTCAAAGGATAAGCCGTACCATGCTTTGAATAAAAGCCTCTGTTCAGACAGAGGAGTGCCATGTGCTCTGAGGAGCATTGTCAGAGGGAAGGAGACAGATAGAGAACAAGTGGAAACCGGCTGCCCAATTAAAAAGTAGGTGGGTATAGACTAATTTTCCGAGACCCGCTGTTAAACATGACTTGCCCTTTGTGGTTTGACAGATAATTTGAAGTGCATCTCCTAAAAAGTTGAGCCATTTAACATTTTGTTTTTGCACTATGACAAAGACATGGCCACACTGCAGTACTCCCCAAAAGGCCTGAAAGCCACTGCTTTCTTCCTCTGAAATAAAAGCTCAAAACCAACACACCTGTGTGGAAAGGCCCTCACAGTGAACTTTTATAGTCTTGATAGTTGGTTGACTTGGTGAAGGGATAGCTTAAGTATTTAAATTTGTAT
This sequence comes from Lates calcarifer, assembly GCF_001640805.2. Lineage (NCBI taxonomy): Eukaryota > Metazoa > Chordata > Actinopteri > Centropomidae > Lates > Lates calcarifer. The sequence continues at coordinate 17,495,091 of NC_066837.1, read as the reverse complement.
CTAAAGTTGGCAAGGAAATGACATTATGTACTTGTATTTACTACTGCAGGTATTAGGAGCTCATCTGCCACAGTGCCATTAAATTGTTAAATCTGTTGCTACTTTCTTGCATCAACTGGTGTTTTCCACCTCCCCAAATTTTCTTGCATATGCAAGTAACAAGTTAGTAGCCTGAAGAGATCCACAGTGCATTGTAGATGTCTGTATATAGTGAGCAGATACAAGGATGCTTCTAATTCAAGCATCCCACCATGTAATCCACAGAAAACCCTGCACAAACAGTAAGTCAAACACAACACAGCCATGCATGTCCCTAAAACTCTTAAAAATACCTCACAACCTCATGAATTGTTTGTAAAGCCGTGGTTATGTTTTTTGTGCACTTAAAAAAAGGATAGGCTAGTGTTTATACATTGATTATTATCTACAAATCCCACAAAAAAAAGATCAAAAAGAGAAAGTCGACTGACAAATGTTGTTCAGTCACAGCCTGATATAGCTGTGAAATACAACTCCACTGTCTTACAAAAATTAGAAACACATTACAAAGCCATTTGGATGAATTTTTCATCACAATCTACCTGTTGCAAGTGTAGTTTATTCATCTCAGCCCAGTTTGCAAAGCAGCGTAAACACAGAACCCTGTTCATCAGCATGTGCAGTCCTGTTTATTCAATAAACAGCGGCCATTCTGACGACCCCTACTTGCTTTTACCACGCCGCTGCCAAGCTGTGGATGGTCGTAGACTTACCACCCTACCACACAAACTCACAGACACACATACCCACACCCTGTCCCTTACCACATAGCTGAAGATGAAGCGGGAGTGGGAGAGTTTGAGGTGTTTGAGCAGGCTGTAGAGTTTGCTGCAGTTGAGCGTACACCAGGGACAGTGAAGATCGTCTCTTGCTTCTGTCTGCTGCCGCGTGTTATTGTTGTACAGGAACTGAGCAAGAACGGATGACATTAGTAACTACAAGGTAAACCAGAGAAGGTCAACCTACAGCAAATATAAATGGTTGATTCAAACAGTGTTGCATAGTTTCAGAATTACTGTCACACTTGGTAACCAAGCCCCAGCAGGCTCAAAACAGTTCAAAGTTATGACAGTAAAAAAATGATAAAATCAGTAAAATTTTCTACAGGTTTCAAAATGTGACAGTAACTACAAACATTTTTTTAAGTGGCTGCAAAAAAGCAGACACACATTTTGCTGTTCAGCCACCTCACCAAAGGATTGTTGTAATTCAGTATTCCAGGCCCAGATGTATTCCTTACTGTTGTGTGGTGTACCTGATAAAATATACGTAGCTTCTGCCGCGGCTCACACGGGACCTGCTCTTTCCTCGTCTGAATGTCTGTGCTGACTGACTCTTTCACTGCTGACGGGAACAGATGGAGAAGTTTATTCACCAAATAACAAATTCTGTGGATTTGAGACATTCAATGTGTATTTGAAAAATTGAAGAAGTTGCATTGTTTTCCCAATAACATCAAGATTTGAAATCCTTAAGTCCCTTTAAGACATGCAATCTGTAACACTGCTGGCTTTATCTGTTACAGTGATGGCTTTTTGGTATGAAAACATGCTGAAGATCTCTACAGGTTATGTAAATGAAACTAAACTATGAGAAGTTCCATTTCATACTGCCTGAACAGAGCTAAAAGGACAAAATGTTACATGTAACATGGTGTCATGTAATGCATATGTATGTATGCATTCTGCCAGGTATTCCTACATACTAATTTAAATCAAAAAAAGCAAAAGTAAACAAAAAACCCCTAGCTAGTAAAACCGCCATCGTGACTTCTACAGAAAAGTGACTCAGGACCTTGTTCAAACATGACACCGACATGTAAAGTTGCCAGCACATTTATGGAATGAAGTGCATGTCTGAAAGGGACTCAACAGTTATGACTCACAGAGAGCAGTTTGCCAGATTCAGTTACAAATAGACCATCCCACATAAATATCACAGTGGGTGAAAAATCCAAAACCACGACCCATTCAGCTTTGCTCAGAGAATCTGGCATTAAGGAAATCTTTGTTTTTTCTTGTTTGCTGTTCATTATGAACAGTTTTAGGGTGGAATGGTAAACTGTTTATGTCCCCCCTGTTGTTCATCATCTGTGGATGTTTTCTGCCTCCTGCTCTTAAAATGTAATAAAGGATTAAATGTAACAAAAGAATTATGTAAAAATGATTGCTTTCATTCAGGAATTTTGGCAGAAATCTTCCATATAACAGCAAATTTCTCAATCTGCCTGGTCAAAGTTTGAGCTACCCTGTGTTGTTTTCTTTACTTACTCATGAGGGCAGCTCGGTGGTTGCTGGTCCTGGTCTCCATGGGGCTGGAGCTGTCCGAGTTGCGGGTAGCAAGGGGTTTTGCGACGGGGCAGTGGACTTTCCGCTGGCATCGCCTGTCCAACGCAGTGTGAACTGCAATGTGGGTCCCTGAGAAAATGTCTCAAATGGTGGCAGTCTCTGTGGGACGGTCACACAGTGTAATGGTCAAGGAATAGTAAAAAGTAAGAAATGTGGTGTGTAATTCACAGGTTCTCAAAAGTCATGCAAGCTCACGAAATCCTGGCAGACACTTGTACAAACCCGTCCTACCTTCCCATCAAGAATGGTTTCCCATGTGGCTCGCTTCTTGCTCACAGGGCTGTCCTCCATCCCTTGCATCGACACCTCGTACTCTCCATCCAGCAGCTGCAATCTCCTGCAGAGGAGAAATCACATACCGTGACTGAGAGGTGTTTTCAAAGGAACAGCAAAATGGAAAGTTTTTTATAACTTATATCACCAAACCTCACCTATTCTTATCAAAGACAGTCATCTGTGCAACATATGTCTCTGTGGTCTCCCCATCCTCTCTATGGGATGAACTTCTCTTCTTTCTAGTAGGAGTATCTGTTACATCTGTACACAAAAGAAAGTAAAAAACAGAGTGAGAAAAATTGGTATTCAACCAGTAACCATAGCAGTTACATCTAACATTATTTTTTAGATGATGTGACTGCAGAAAGACTGGCTCCCCGCAACCAGCAGCTTACAGTGGCAAATTCTGTGCCATCATAGTCTCTCCTGGTGCATCTCATATACTCCTACCTAAATGCACTGTTAAATCATTTGCCCCAATACAAACTGTACTTTGTCAAAAACAAAACACAAGAAAAGGCTTTTTACTGTACATTTCTTACCAATGTTTTCATTGGCTTCTCCGTTGAGCAGACCATTAGTATCCCTCCTCCCCGTGCGCGACACCCTGAACAGGAGTGAATAGGACTTCACCATGTGGCTGTTGCTGGGCTCGAACTCGTTGCTGGAGACCAGTAAGGAAGGATAGGAGCCAGGCTTTGTTTGGTTACTGTCAGGATTCAAAGGCACCTGCTTTTTACCTGTAGGCACTTGCTTTATCGGGCAGCTGACATCCTGAAAGAAATATAACCGAACGGAATTTAACAAATACAATCTGTAGTATTTAACAGCAGATGATAGGATTTTCTAAAGTTAGAGGCTGGCTTAAATATGATTTATTTTACCTTGCGTTTTTTATGGCAGACTTTGACAAGTAGCACCTCTAAGGACACGGAATTTTGTTCATTTTCTGAAATCTGAGATGGCTTTTCTGTATCAAAACAAAAGGAGTTCAGCATCAATCATTGTCCATTCAATACATAAACAATATAACAACAATGTCATTATGCAACTGTGTAATGCATACTCAATACTTTTGTCACTAGAATCAATGTATCTTTGCATTCTTTTTTAAGGCAAATACTTGCTCTTACACATGAGTGACATTAGTAGTTGCTGACTGTCGGGTTGTTTCATAGTAACACAGCACTTAAAACAAATGGCATTTGCAGGAATGCCCGATGATAGCCAGAGCATGAAGTAAGCAAATCTTTTATTCAGACAATTTTTCATGCATTTCCAATGTTTCCCCTTACACAAATATACTAAACACAAGCACTAGGTGAAGAGTAAAGGCTGCTTACCATCCTTATGGAAGAACCCAGTGAAGGTTAACTGTAGATGTGAAGACAAGCTAAGCAACCAAAAGGAAAAATGCACAGGTGAAATTGGGTCATATCAAGTGCTCTAACTGTAATTATGAATGGTTGAATGAACAACATCTGCGCAACATCTATTAATACTACTACTGAGGTCATATTAATAGACCCACAATTAAAAAACATAAACTGTCAGCATGATTTCTCTAGTATTTTAACAGTAAAGGGAGTAAAGGTTACCTCGGAGAATCCTGCTCTCCCTTCATCTTCTCCACCGTCTGCAACATATCATCCACTTTGAATGTTTTCCTGGAAGGAAGAATTCAAAAGGCACACAGGTTCCAAATGAATTCAGCGACACAGATTAGATTCAGATCACAAACATATCAGGCATGAATCATCTTTTTAAACTCGGTTGGTACAGCTTTATACAAAACACGAGGAACGTTACTCGTATATGATAACAGAAAAAACACAAAACCAGATTTCCTACCTCTTGGCATTTGTTCGACCATTTCTGTGAGACATGAAGGTGAGCGTCCTGTGCAAAAATATGGGCTAAAAAAGGCGAGAGAAAAGAATTAATTATTGAATCACTCATTTCAAGTGGGCAGGCTGCTAAAAAAATGACTCCAAGGAAAGATATGATGAATAATTCACTTACTGCAATCAAGTTCCTTGTGCGGAGAAATCTGTATATCTGAGTGGGTTCTGGAAATAGAAAAAGGGTGTTACTGTGATACTTCATTTAGAGATGAAGACCCAAGCCTCCATCCTTTGAGAAATTAAGCCAAATTGTCACAAACACATGCCAATACATGTGGTGTTAACAGGTGGTAGCTGGTGTGGCAAAACACCCACTCACTATTGTATATCTGAGCAGAAAATAAACAATACATGTCTTTATTGAGTCATTCAATCTGATAATTGTTATACAGGTAGAGTTATCGCGATAAACGTTTAGTTACAGCAATATCTGGGGCTCCCTTTAGAGAGCCAATTAAACTACGGAGTCCTGTAAGCTAAAACCAGTTATTGAAAACAAAATAAGTCACAGTAAAGTTAAGCGGGTGTCTAAATGCTTAGTGAGAACATTGGGGAATTCTTCTCGTGTTACCAAAACAGAAAAGCTACATTACAAAGTGACGAGAGGTGAAATCTCACTTTCAAAGGCCTGTAGGAACAGCTCATGGTCGGCCTGAATCTGCTCCATCTTCGGCTTCTTCACAGAGTTCATCATTGCTGATGAGGCGGGGTACACAGCGCCGTTAGCTTTGCAACTCGCCCCACTCATAATATGACCTGAGCTCTGCGAGTGAGACAACGGCACATATTATCACATCAATTCTTACAGTACAACCGGTGGCAGTACAACAAGTTAGCTTAGCAAATACTCGCGTTAGCAGTCGAGCTAGCTCGCTCAGCTAAAGGCACAATGCTAACATGTTAGCCAGTCTGGAATTTCATGTTAGTATTTATTCGTTTATTTGAGCTACTGTTAACGAAAATCATAAAATCGGTATGTGGTAAATACTGGACATAAATAAAGGCAACCCACCCTGGCTGATGGCATTAATTTGTTAGCCTCGCTGCCTCCAGCACAAGCCTGGCAGACTCAACAGCAGAAACCCATGAAGATGAAGAGGAGGCGACGAGACGCTGGCTAGTTAGCTAGCATGGTTTACTAGAAAACAAACCTCCGTACGCCTGAGGTCCCACCGCATTCAACTGCCACAAATATCGTTTGACGTCGGAGATGGTTTGAGTATTTTGGATCAAACTGTTGATTATCTAGCTATAATTTATTGTCGGTGTGGTTTCCTTCAATTTGTACTGAACAACAGAGCAGTAGTCTGTTGTCAGCCAATGGAGGAGACGCGCTGAGAGAATCCAGCGCTGTGATTGGCTGCAGCCCCTCCGGAGATGACATACAACCCGCTCTCGCTTTCTGCTATTTTGCGGGAAATCGAGTTTATCAGCATTCAGCATCAGAGACGACTCCGCTGCTGAAACGGTGCCATACATACCGCTCTTTACCGACATGCATGCTGTGAATGGACTCCATCTGATTTCACGCTGTCACTGGAATTCATTTGATGGGGAAAAAACAACAGCAAATGCTAATGGACCTACATATTTAAACGTTCTGCAATAAGTCAATCAACAGTGTATAATAAAGAGCTGAAATGTATTATTTTTCTCTTCGGTGGAATTACTAGGGTGATTTTAATATTATATTTTATATTAGTGCACATATTTAAGCTAAGGGTCTACTTTTGTCTAATTTTTAAATAGTATTTATACTGATACTTTTTTATGTAGTCTGTTTAGTTATTGTATAGAATTTAGCCTTTAATTGCATTGTGCCTACCATTTTGTATTTGTCATTTATGTGAAGTGGCTGCTGCAACACTGTACTATCCACAAATAAAAACATGACTGAATATTATTAATTAGTTTTTGAATGATATTATCACACTGTGTGGTATTTCATGCGTCATATCTGTGACATTTGCAACAACAGCTACATAAATGAACAAGTGGTGTATTAAGATCTTTCAGCTGAGTAACAATAGAACAGTATTATAAAAATAGTCCACATACATACATACATAAGTATTTCCAGCAAAAAAGTGCTCATTATGTAAAGCACTATACACTGTTGTTTATATCATATATATTATTGGAATAATATTACTGATGCCTTAACGTGTAAGCACCATTTTAATATTGTCGAAGTGCCCGTAATTTTTAGCAACTTTCTGAACAGTTTGTACATGTTTAACAGCGAATGATATTTTATAAAGTGATTATTCAAAATAGTAATCTGAAAAGTAACATGTAACTAAAAAAAAAGAAAAGAAAAAAGAAGAAGTCAGTATTACCCTCTGAAATGTAGTGGAGTGAAAGTATGAAGTCGAATAAAACGGAAAGGCATGAAATCTTAGGATTTCCCCTTCAACAATTAAGTATGACTAATAGTTGTGTAACGTCACTTAAAAACAGTGAAGATGGTAGTTAATTGGCCACCCAAAACATACATTATGCGACTCTTATATAAGTTAACTAGCGAGGTATAACAGTTTTAAACAAACACACACATTTGTATGGTCTGTTTTACAATTCACCATCAACCTGTCACAAACGCGCGCACGGACCGTGTTTCCCGACGGAACTATTTGCAGACGGAACCGGAAGAGCAACGAATCACAACTTCCACCCATGTGTGGAGTCTAGAATCAGCCTCGTTGTCTAAATCTTAACATTTCAGTATAAAGCTGACTTTAATAACATTAACATTTCTAAACAACAAGTGGGGCCTGAACCCGCGCGGACACGATGGCGGAGATCGTTCAGCAGCGGATTGAGGAGAGAATCCCTGAGCTGGAGCAGCTGGAGAGAGTGGGACTGTTCACCAAGAAAGAAGTCAAGTAAGACAGTTACACCCGAGGGTTTCCAGACTCTCTACTTAAACAGAACAGCAAAGCAGCGGATAACGCATCCCCATTTTGACGAGACGGTGTCGCAGGGAGGGCCCTTCACATGAGAAATGTTTTGTTGTTGGCATCACTTGTCAGATAAGTTGGAAGCTCAGAACAGTAGCCCAAACACTGTGTAGCGTTTTCATGTAGCTGCAAATTTGTGATTTAATCATGTGAAATAATATTAAAAACGTAATGGAGTCAATCAGTAATTCAGGGTCTGTTAGTGGAAACAGTGCTCTCCATCTTTGTATTCATAGATATTTCAATTCAAAATTCACCAGAATACAATCTAAGTTCTGTTTTATGGTGGAGTGTCCTAAAGTACATTCATGAGAACTAAAGACCAAGTTAATATTTTTACTCCCTGTGACACGCGCAGTATTTACATTGTAGTTAGCTCTTGCTCTTGTCTTCCTTTCCTGAGCCTGACAGCTTTTTGGCTGGGCACAAGATCTGTGTCATGTCTGTTCCCAGCACTGTGTGTAATAAAGGAAATTAACGTCTCTTTTCATTATTTTAGATCCATAATCAAGAGAGCAACAGCGCTGGAATATAAGCTCCACAGATTGATCGTAAACAAAGAGGACTTCATTGCATACATCCAGGTAGAGCAAGCTGTTCAAACAAACAAATAAAGCAGAGGAATGGTTTTCAAAAACACTTATTCCAAAATCTTCTTTAATTACAGTATGAAATCAACGTTTTAGAGCTGATCAAGAAGAGAAGAGCGGTAAGTTGCCTGTAATAATTATTCTGCATTGGTAAACTGTACTTATTAACATGCATGTAACAGTGCACCTTGAGTAGACACTGGCAGCCTTTTCATCACTGCTTTCAGATAATGTTGCATCATTTAACTCTGCCTAATTCTGTTATTTTCCAGCACATACACTACCAGTTTAAAAGAGAAGAGATTGAGTTCCCCATCGTCCATAGAATAAACAGTATCTTCAGAAGAGCAACAAATAAGTGGAAGGTACTGTATGCACGGCATTTATAAAGCTACAAGTAGTTACTATGTTGTATAGTAGCGGTTAATGATTCATTCATAACGTCAACATGTTGATGATGACAACAGCTCAGCTACATTTGTTCACCGAAAAGAAATAATTGCTTTGTCTTCAACTTTTAGTCAAATGTATTTCCTTCAAATTGATATCACACTTGAAAAGTAATGTGATGTATTGTTCTTTTTTATAAACAGACAGCTTCACAGAACATTTACTGTTAAACTGAGTGAAGAACGTGTGAAGAGTCACTTGTCTTTGTTTCCCACAGGATGATGTGCAGCTTTGGCTCTCACACGTTGCTTTCTGTAAGAAATGGGTACGTAAACATCTTTTCATTTGTTGTTCAGTACAACTGAGTCAGGTCAAACACTGTGTCCTCTCAAGCTAATTTTGATCTCTTTTCACTCATCAGGCCACCAAAGGCCAGATCAGCAAGGTGTTCTCCTCCATGCTTGCTATTCATCCTGACAAACCAGGTACAGAAGACAGTGCTTTTGGAACTGTTAACTCCCATTTATACCTCCACTGTGGTTTCTTATTCTTAAATATACATTAATATATGTGTGGAAATGTAAACTTGGGGATTAATGCGCCAACAAAATAAGATTTAAAGACTTGTTCTCCTGTAAATATACAGTAGTAACATTTTTGTCTTCATTTTTGCCCCTCTAGCCCTGTGGATCATGGCTGCCAAGAGTGAGTTGGAGGACAGAAGTTCTTCTGAAAGTGCCAGGCACCTGTTTCTGAGAGCTCTGCGCTTCCACCCAAACAATAAGAAAGTCTACCAGGAGGTAAAAGAAGCAAAATATATATACATAAAATTCAGAATGAGTCAGTCTCTTATGCTATAATTGATGAAACCTGTATCGAAAAACTTGGTCTGCTGGTTTTCTGAGAGAAGTGGTTTTTATAATGAAAAGAGTGGAGGTATAAATCAGTGGTGCCTGCTGTCGAAGGTGCGATGATCGCGACAGTGATTGTGTATTCGACAAATGCACTCTTTTTTATTCTCTCCAACAACTTTTTGTCAGTACTTCCGTATGGAGCTGCTGCATTGTGAGAAACTGAGGAAGCAGAAGGAAGAGCTGGAGAAGGCTGAGATGGACCTGGTGAGTGTGTCATAAACTGAACACAAACAGCTGGAAATACAAAGAGGAGATACACATGCACATTTTTTGCACAAAAGCTCTCACTTCACATTCAGTGTCTGAATGTCCTGCCTTCTCACACCTTTCAGGGTGAATATGAGTTCTCTCCAGAGATCCTGAGTGGAAAACTGGCTGAAGTTGTGTACAGAGATGCTACGGGGAAAATCAATGGTAATAAGTCTTTCTAAAATTAGCTTCCAATTCTGTGAAAAAAACATTTAAGACATTAAAATTTGTGTCAAAACAATAGTTACTGCTAGCAATTAAACTGGCACCAAACATGCCACTGATTATATAATTCCTGATTTACACAAGAATTTTGTGTACATAGCCTGTTTTTATTTTTAATTCTGTAACACTAAATTCTGTTGTATTGAAGGTTCAGTGGAAGGGAGGGTTTAATGTGTTGATAAGCTATAGAGGAGCTGGCAGGTAGATTTTGTTACCCTCGGACAGAGGCAGGCTAGCTGCCCTACTTACAGGCTTTATGCTAAGCTAAGCTAACCAGCGGCTGGAGCTCGATATTTAGTACACAGACGTCAGAGTGGCACCAAAAAGCGAATAAGTGTGTTTCCCAAAATGTCAGACTAGTCCTTTAACGTCAGTGTTTCCAAGATCTGTTCATTTGATCTTTGTGTTACTCATGTTTCTGTCTCACAGAGGCAGAGTTTGTCATTTCGCTTCTGAATATCGCAGCGATCTTTAACTTCACCAAAGAACTCCAGGACTCCATCCTGCAAGAGTAAGGCTCTTATTTAGTTACAAAACAGCTGTTTTTTCACTTTGTCTTGCACACACCCTGGGTTCTCAAACTCAGATTTAGCTTCACTGTTAAGCACATACCTTCTTCTCTCCCCTTGTTTCCAGCTTACAGACCAACTACACAGAGGACAGCTTGACGTGGGATTTCATGGCCAAGAGGGAGCTGGACGCTCCTGGGCTGGGGGAGGAGCTGCAGTCCGCCAAAGGCCGGGCCACGGATGTCAACCGAAGAGAGGAGCGCTGCTGCCAGGTCTATGAGGAGGGAGTCAAGAGTCTCAACACAGGTAGGAGCTCACACATACACAGAAAATGCATGCACATGGTAATTTGGGCTGTTTTTCCAAAACGCAAAATCACTTTGCTTTTTGACATTTTACATTTACATACATTTCACTGCTGGCATATTCACTGACAACATTGTGTGCTAATGTAACAGACCACTGCTTTGCTTGTGTGCTTTGTGCTCTAGAGCCCATGTGGACTTGCTATGTGGCCTTCTGTTTAGAAAGGATGAGGAGAAAGACCAACGTCCAAGAGCTGAAGGAAAAGGTGATGGATAATCTTTCAATTTGAAATGAATCCACTTCATTCTCACTATGTGACTGTGACAGTTTGTTTGCTCCCGTACACCAGAAAATGTCAGAGGCTTCAGTGTTTTTGGAGGTGGATGTTTAAAGAGTAAATCCTGACACGTGTTAATGTGTTTGTGTCACAGAGGCAGGAGAGGCTGCTGGGAGTGCTGCAACGTGCCCACGACTCCTTGCTGCTGAAAGAGGATTATTATAAGAACTGGGTAAGATAATGTCTTCATTAAATGTGTAACTGGAGTCATGGGGCACTTGAGCCTGTATGGTTCACGCTTCATTTGAATGATGACTTTCCAGCTGTCTATTAATGCAAACCATGTTTTATTACTTTAGTTCAGTTTGTTTGGCTTTGTGGTGGCACACTGGTGCAGTTCTTATGGAGAGACAAAGTAACTGTGCCGCACTTAAACAGAGGATGTTATTATAAAGAGGAGAACGATAACATCTGAGGCTGATAGCCAGTAGTTACTAAATCCAAGTATAATAAAATGACATCAAACGGCTGTCTCCAGTGATGTGCAAGATTAAAGAAACGTGCAGAGACAAGTGGGTGTCTCAGCCAAGCCAAAGAGCTTTTGTACATGCCTTATTTCATGTTGCCCTCCACTCTTGCTCTTTTAATTAAGAGAAAAAATCTATATAAGAATTTTGCATAGAGCACATTTTCACAGTTTCTTGCTGCCAGAGTCTCATGTGAGGATGCTTGGGCATCAAAACCACCAACACTGTTGAGTAAACAAGTTATTTGTGAGCGCAAGTGACTGAATCCCCATTTCAACCCAGCAGTGTGAACCTAAACAAGTCAAATATAGAAATGTAGCACTTTTACCAACTGTGATTTGAACCAAAGTAAACAAAGTGAGTGTTGTAGCTTAAGAAAGAGTGTGTGGTGACACCGTGTAGATCTTAGATCTTGTAGCACTTTGCAGGTATCTGCAGGTAACGTATTCTTTACTAAAGTCTGCATTTATTTACCTGTAAAAGTGGGACTTAAATAATAAACAAAAGAGGTTTTAAACAGGAGAAAATGTTTAACTTTGTCTTTGAGTTACAAACAAAGTTATATTAGCAAGTTACCGATGCAAAGGTCCACCGCACGGATGCATGGAAACAACCAACATGATGTCCTCCATGTGACCAGCTCCAGATCCTGCTCTCATCTGGAGATGCTGAGGGAGCAGCCAGCGTTGCCATGGCAGCCTCGCAGCGCTACAGCCAGTCGGTGTCAGCGTGGACCCTGAGTCTGCAGACGCTAATGCAGCTGGGGAGCGAAGACATTAGCAGGCTATTCCAGGATGCTCTCACACACGTTAATCCCAAGGTACACACAGCCGCGCGCACACACACACACACACACGCACACACTTTGACTTCACAGAATTTGTTTACAATCACACCCAGTTTGGTAATTTTCTTTGCTTACATCAAGCACATACAGCACATCAGTTGTGCTCTTATTGTGCTCCAGTGTAATCCTTGGGGAACAGGCACACACACACACACACACACACACCACACACACACACACACACACACACACACACACTGCTGTGTAAGTGGGCCATCTCCTTGGCCCAATTAGTCTCTATTCCATCGTATTAATTTCCTCAAATGGCTCCCCCTGGCCCCTCTATATGTGAGAAAAGACATGTATGAAACTTAATTTAAGCCTTCAGGCATAAGCACAACATACAAAACCAGAGATTAATAATTAGTGTAGTTATTTGAAGTCTGATTCATGTTATCTTAGTTTAACATGAAAAGCAAATGTGAGCTAGTGAGGTAATCCTTAGAAATCCCCTACAGCACCTCAGATATCTGGGGGGAGTCACTATGTTTTTCTTGAGGATTGTATCATGTAATCACAAATGTAAATATAAATAGATTAATAAATACATAATAAATTCATACCAATTTCAATTTCTAAATTTTGTGACGCCCTAACATTTTACTTCTAAAAGTGTTGCACAGTACATCACAGTATAATCCTGTTATAACTGAATACGAATGCTTTGACTCAGCTTCGGTAGTAGTGAGCAGAATAGCTGGTTATTATTGTTGTGGGAGTTTCACAAGACTGTGGCACTGAGCAGTAGCTGTGTTAGGAGGATTACTACATGCTGCTCATTATGCAGGTCTTTTCTCTCAAGATAAACAGTCTCTTTAAGTGTTGGGAAATACTCTAAAACCCCAGGGGTTTGCGTCTGCTATGCTGAACAAAATGCTGCCACATTGCACACCACAGGAGTACAGATAAATTAATGAAGACAAATGTTCATACTTTCATAATCCAGCTTAATGCTGTGTATTCATGCACTTTCTAAAAAAGATATTGACCTTTTGGGAAATGTTTTGCTAGCTGAAACCAGAGTAAGGTGATCAGTCACTCAGATATTACACATTATCACTATAAAAAAAAAAATCTATGTACATATATAATGGGAGGACTAAGACTAAAAGGTGATTGAGATATTGTATGACATCAACAGCATAAACCTCCATTCAGTGCCGCAGGAGGCGAGCGTATTCCCCACTGAGCAAAATACTGGTAAGAAACCTACTAATAGCTAAATCTTTTCTGTTCTGTTCTGACAGGAGAGTCTACCACTTTGGCAGCTGCAGGTCCAGTGGAGCGCAGCCAACCAGCGTCCCGAGGAAACGGAGGCCGTCTTCAAGGTAGCCCACCTAAATCCATCTGAGTCAGTCTGACACTAATGTGCAGTCTTCTCTCATTACAACCCATATCTTTTGACAGCATTTACAGTTACGTATTTTTTCAGTGACAACTGAGAGGAAGAGTTTCTTGTAAGGATGTAGCTAATGAAGACATGCCCTTTTGTATTTCTTTTCACTGGAACCAAATTTTAACAATAATAAGAGGTGGTAACATAAAAATGAATGTTCCTATTCTGGTCAGTGAAGTAGTAATAGTCCTTGCAGATAAACACTTAGAGATGAAGCAGGAAAGATTAATAGTCCTTTATGTCAGCTCAGTGTTTTGGCCTCCAAAATGAGAATGCCTTGCAGACAGTTTGTTTTCTTGTCTATTCCCAGAGAGGGCTGCTGTCTGCAGTAGCGGCTGTTGCCATGGAGATGAAAGAGAGCTACCTTGATTGGTCCTACTCCACTGGAGGCTACAAGAAAGCTAGGAAGACCTTTACAAGGTAAAAACAAATCACTTTGCCTGCTCATGTTGTCCTTAATTTAAATGATAAATAACAGAAGAAAGACATTTTAATTGATCCCCAAAACACTGTGGTGCAAATGCAAAAAACACTAAATAAACTTAAATGTCTTAAACTTTTTTTTTCTTGTGTAGCTTACAGGAAAACCGTCCCTTGTCCAAGGCCTTTTTCACCAGAATGATTCAGATTGAGAAGGAACAAGTATGTATACTAAATACTATCACATGTGAAAACTACACCTCCTCCTGAAAAGTACTCATGATTTTACACTGTTTGATCTGCCACTGATTATATGGATCCATTTGTAATTTTTTCACTGACTTTGATTGACACATTGTTACAAAAAAAAAAAAGACAATGGACATTGATGTAATTTGTATTACTGATGAGCCAACAATGCTGTTTGTTTTTCTAGGAGATTCCAAAGATGAACAGTCTGAGAGATTACTATGAGAGGGCCCTGCAGGAGTTTGGCACAACAGATGACGGTGAGTGGAGATTAAATCCCTTAAAAGGAGCAGGACTGAAGAGTAAAAGTAATGTTAGTCAAAAAAATTTATTCACAATATCTTGTTATTCAAGTATGAAGGACAAAATTCCATGTTTCCATCTAACAAAACTGCACCAAAAAAGACTGAACAACAAATCGTCAGATGATTCGAAGATAAGATATAAATACTCGTCAGTGCCAAATACATGAGTTATTATTTGACCAGACAAAAGCTCAGATATGTTTAGAGCACTGGAGAAAATACATTCATGGACAGAGACTGAATCCCTCACAAACTATTAGTCTGGTTTCTAGGTCAAAGAGTAATGTACCATTTGGGACTTGGGAAGTTGAAGAACCGTGTGCATCTTTATGTTTAAATTTAGCTTAATTCTTTTTTTTCCCGTTGTTTTTATTTCCCTCAAGATCTGTGGCTGCAGTACATTCAGGAGGAGCTGGGACCCAGCGGACAGCCAGAGAACTGTGGCAAGATCCACTGGAGAGCCATGAAGTTTCTGGAGGGGGACAGTGTGGAGAGATTCACCTCCAAATATACTCTACTTCAGACTGGACACTTATGAGAGGATATGTAAAGTCCGGTTCGGCGGAATCGAATCCTGTTAAGTTCAGATAACAACAAGCGATGTTAAACAGCTGTGTAAAAGTTTGTCAGCTAAAGAACCAGCACAGATTTTGGAGCATGTGTTCCTCTTGGTCTCGTAGAAGACTGGGGCCATTCCTGCTCATGAATTGTTCCATTGTCTTCAAGTGGAACTGCAGTTTCTGAGGTTAGCAGTCCATTCTTCTTTAGTGGTTCTACCAGCGTCCTAAGAAATGTTCTTGAAATGGCTTTGTCATTTTCAGCTTTAAGCAGAAGTGTTTTTTAGCTGTGATTTACAACTTGAACCCACTTTCCATTTTTTGTGCTCTATTTCATACCAGACTGATCCTGGAAACTTGTAGTATTGTATAAGAGCAAGAAAACCGCAAGAATTCCACATTTATTTGGCATTCTGAGAAGACAAACCTTTGATGCTGTTAAAACAATATTAAAACAGTGTTTCATCCTTGGGTGTTTTCTTGTTATGTTCCCTCTGGGGCAGTAACAAATGCACAGAGATAAATACAGAACACACACTTCTTTTCCTAAACTTCAAGACTCTTATTGCAGCAGTTTCCAATAACCCACCACGTATTTGTCTTGGTAGGTTAGTGAAGCTAATTTAAGTTACTATGACAAAAACAACCTTTATCTTCTCATTTCACACCATTCATTCATCCAGTGTCTGCAGTCGGTACCTAGTATCATCTCATTTAAATATTATGTTGGCACATGATACAAAATGTAGCCTTAAAAAAAAAAAAAAAAACCATAAATATTAAGCAGCAGTTGTACTATGGAGCAGTAGCACAAACGTTTCAATGGCCAGCTGAGAAAAAACTGCCTGTGAACATCTAAACATAATTACAGTTTTTAAGGACACTTCAAATTGTTGTACTTTATACAACACTTGTGCCAGCAGTTATGTAACAGTTATGGGGTGTAAGAAAATTATATCATAAGAGATTTTAGGAGGCGCTTTCTCTCATTTGACACTACAACACAAAATGAAGTATGCTTACAGACTCAGAAAATGTGAAGGTGTTATCAACTGACTTAATGCTCCCTATTCACTGAAAGACATGTTCATGAAAGATCCATTGGGATAATTTTGGGGAATATGAGACACATAAATAGAAACTGCACTCATTCTCTACTAAACAAATGTTGTTACACCACAGGCTTTAAGAGAAATTAGTGCAAACATGACAACAACAAGAGAGAGAAAACAGAATGTGCTTTTAAGGCAAAAGTTGTGAATGATTCTTTTCAGTATGATCCCTTTAGGAAAAGAGCGAATTTCTTTGCTGAGGCTAAAGACACACACATACCATCAGCTAAAGTTTTCTCTATGTAAATGGGGTTTCTGATAGGGTTGGTAATTGTACTGGTTTTCTTATATTGAACTACTTGGGCAATTCGAAATACTGCAAATTGGCCCAGTTGATATTTCCTGCAGATATAATGAAGTATATGTGCTGACAGTTTAAAAAAAAAAGATTAGATAAAGATAGTTAACCTGAGAAAATACTCAAATGTGTTCAGGACATATTCAAATCAACAGCTTCAGTCTGTAAAACCTGCAATAAGCTGCTGAGTCACAAAGTCCCTGTGATGGTCTAAATGCCTTTTTTATGCTTAACTCAGTTAAGAATAAAATTTTAGGAGGGTACAATTAATCCTTTTGGTGCTTAAGCCTTTAAAATGAAGTGTTAAATCTAAATTCACAATTAAAATTTAAAGGTCCATATTACTGACGCATAAAATCTGTCATCATCACTACAAAAACGATCTATGCCGGCATTTAAAAAACAGGTGGACCCTGTAGCCCCGCATGCTCACTTCCTCCACAACAACTACATTACTGATAGAGGACATGTACCTCAGTGTTTTCCCCAAAACAGATTTAGGAAAAAGGTGGCACTGCAATGATGTTAAAAAAGTTTTTTTAAAAATTGTAACTTTGTGTTTTGATCATTTGTAGAGGCATCTCGGTACCACCCTGTCTGAATAGGTCCCATGATATTTCCTCCCTACAGTCTCCATGTACCCTCCAGCTCTTATGAGTCTATCTAATGTACCCAAAGTGTAAAATTCCTCATTGTCTGTCTGATCAGTGTTTGCTTTACCACATTCGACTCTGGTGTCTGATCCTAGTCCGCCCACGTCTCGCATGTCAGCCCCAGCCCACTCCTTCACGCATCTTCAGAGCTTCTTGAAGAGGATGTAAGTGAAGAGTACCAATACACCAGCAGACAGCAGCCCGATCACACACTGGTGGATGGTGATGACATTCTCCAGGGCGTGGATGCGCTCCTCCATGGCGTTGGTGTGGATGTAGTCATAGATGGAGGCCCCGATGCTCCACACTGCCCATACAGCATCCACCACCGCTTTCATGGTGGGAGAGACCATTGAGAGGGCCGCCTGCAGCCGGGCACCGGCCGCATCCGCTGCTTATTGGCCCCACTGCACTACAAAGAGCAAGAGAAGAGGGTGACACATGGTGCAGAGAGGAGAGAGCGATGTGTGGGCATAGTGACTACCTAAAAACACCAACCACTGTTACATCTCTCCGACCAAGAACAAACCATTTGGTCAAGAGGAGCTACATATCAGAAGATTGTTGGTAAAAAAAAAAAAAAACTTCAAAACTGTCTGTGGGGAGAGCGAAACAAAAACAGCAATCTTTATACTTTCTCTGTGATGACATTCAGGAATAGAACTGGGCTAAAATAACTAGCTTTTAGCATAAAACTCCTGTAATCTGTGTACCGTAATTTAACAGTGTTTGATTGATATCTACTGAAGTACTGTACTTCAGGGGTGCAACACATAGTAATATTCATTATTGATTCATTGTCAGTTAATTGATTAAGCTCTTAGTCTATAAAATAAAAAGAAGTTAGGTGCCCATGCAAGTTAAAAATACAATTACAATTTTGAGGTACTTCTACATGAGTATTTCTATCTTATGCTACTTTGTACTTCTGCTCCACTACAGTTTAAAGGGAAATGTTTCAGTTTCTACTTAACTACTTTTCCTCGACAATTCTAGTTACTACCTCCATAGGATTAAGATTTTATTTAGATTAGAAAGTATGTAATCTTATATGTAATCTTATAAAATATGACACATACTTATAGATGAAACTATCCTAGATACAAAGTAGGTTGAATTAGCCCAATTTGGCTCAGCTAAAACATTAAAATCTATCTTACACACTGTTGCATCACTCATCATCTAATAGTTCAATAAACCAAATAGAATTCTGACAGCAATTATTCTGTATGCTTTTACTTTTGATATTATCAGTACATTTTGCCAATAGTGCTCCTCTCTTTACTGGAGTGTAATTATAAAAGCAAGACTTACTTTTACACTGAGGTATTTTTTACCTAAAGGGAGACTCGTAACTTTTGATGAACAGTGGTCACTATGTCTAGAAGTGGCAACTGCAAAACTAATGGCACACTAAACTTTGCTGTTGTTTTCAAGTATTTTCACAAGTCTGACATTTTAAAGATGTTATCATTACGAATGATAAAAGTGAGTGGAAAGGAAGATAAGAAACAATGAGCAGGTCTCTTGGTGAGGTAATTGTGTTAGCCTCTCTCTTTTGTAACGAAACCATTGAAACCTTATCCATGACATGATATTGAAAAGATCTTAAAATCAACAAAATGACACAGCAGTATCTATCTTTAAAGTTAGCTAACCTTAGCTAACATTATCTACCAAAAGCTACTGATCACTCCAGACCTGTATAAACAGAACCCAGACACATATTAGACTTGAATTAGGGTGTTTTTTAAATTCTACTTTTTATTTTTAAGAGACATAACATGTTAACTCTCCTTCCAAAAGTTATATAATATCCCTGTGAGTAATGTCAGCTGCAACAACTGTAAACCACCGTTTAAGAATTAGTATGTGCCTTCCTACCCCAAACACCCGGGGCCTTTACATTCCTGCCTCTCTCTCTGCTTCATTGGTCGACTGACTCCCCCAACACATGCTGACGTCATTTCAATTTGGTCCAGTACTCAATAGGATTCACATGATCTGACATTTGATCTGCTCAAGATAAAAACAAAAACTCCCGATTCTGCGGTGCAACAGGAACTTGGGTTTGAGGCAAATGAGGAACGGGGGGGGGGAGATTATGTGGCACACAGAGATCAAAGCGCACAGGCTGTACTGCGAAGACATTTGTGAACGGAGCCAAAACTCACCGCCGGGTGTCAGACGTTAATGTGAGGATGGAGATGATGATGAACATTCGTCCTGCTGTTAATGGTGTGATGAATTATCTTGTTTAAGAGAAGCCGGGCTGTTCCTCTCAGGGTCGGACGTTGCTATTTTTTTTTATCAAGTCAGCCTGAATGACAAACATCGTTTCCGGTCAAATCCCTTCAACAATAAAAGCCTCAAAACCCCTAACATAAATTTCACCTTTTCCTGTTGACAGAAATTTCCCGAACGTGTGAATATGTGCACGGAAGACGGGAATATAAGAAGTGGACAGTTTGATTTGCTATTCAAATACATGGTAGATTCTTCCGGTCTAAGTTTCAGGTCTTTTACTTTATTTTGATAATATGCCCCCCACCAATTTCCGGCATTATTACGGGCTCCGTTGATACATTGAAGCAGCTGACTAATGCCATATGAGAGCGTCACCACAGGCACTAAAAGTGGAGCATGACCTCGGCAATTGAATAGAACAGAACAGAAAAAATATCAGAATACAGTATTAAAACGGCAGAATAGAAAGAGGATATGACAGAGTGAAAAATATAAGAATAGAACAGAGGAGAATAAAATTAGCTGAACTGTTTTGTGTTGGACTGGCAACATTGGTTTTTTTGGGGTGGGGTGGGGGGACTTTAATGTCAGTAAAGCACCTTTGAATTAAACTGAACTGAATAAAATAAAACCATACAAAATTTCAGAATAGAGCAGAACACAAAATAATCTAGGTGTTATGATTGAATGGGAAATATAGCCAAAAAAAAAAAAAAAAAAACAGAATAGAACCAAATAATAACTAAAAAAGGGAAAATCATAGAAAAGCCAATTACATCTGTCCGACAGGATCCAGCTGTGACGCTGTTATTGCCCCTGATGTGCAGGTACACGTGATCACACTCACTGATGTGAATACAACAATAAAGCTTGTGTTTTGGCACATGCATGTGATGATGTGTCGTGGCACGTCGCTGCCACCAGGGGTCGCAGCACGCTAACATGTTGCTGGTCAGGGAGGTAACAGGAGAGGTGTGATGGACCTGGGATGTATATAGCTTCCCGAGCAGCATCGATAAAAGAGGGGAACACCTTGAGAGAGCCGCAGACGAGCCGCCCCGGAGCCGCCGGAGACGCAGCCTAGCGCGGTACGGTCCCTGTGTGGCGCATGTGGACGGACGAGCCAACACACCGCAGGAATGCGTGCAGTTACAGGCGCGCACACACACACACACATATACACACACACACACACACATGCTCGGACATTACTCAATGTAAGTGCTCTCGGACGTTTTCAAGTCCTCATCTCAGAATTATTGGGGATACGAGGGCCACGCTGCTGCGCCCCCGACGGAAACCTATAATTGGAGACGAGCCAGTGACGCGCTGAAAATAACCAGGTTACCACTTAGCACCGGTCCATTTTGGGGAGGGCCCAACACGAGGGCGCAGCACCATATATCAGCTCCTTCCAGCTGTTTGGGAATATCCTGCTCACAGTATCGAGGCTGCAGCATGGCAGTGGCAGGAGCAGCAGCAGCAGCAGCAGCAGCAGAAGGCTCCTTTCTCTCTCCGTCTCCTTAGTCTTCCCGGCTGTCTCTTTCCAGAATGGATATTGGGTGACTGGCATGTGCTGGGTGCGCACCGGGGATCTCTCGGTGGGAAACGCAGCTTTTTTTTTTTTTTTAAGGGAGGGAGGGAGGTGGGGGGAGACTGGCACAAGGCGCGACACTGTTGCGTCTACATGTTTTTTTTTTCCTCCTTGGGCAGAGGGGAAAAGATAGGCCGGGGGGGTGGGCTGTCCGACGTTATTCCAAAAGACAATTCGCCCCCCCACCCCCAACCCCCCACCCCAAAAGGATAATCTTGCTCAATTTGGGATGCGTGCAACGCCAAGTGATCAGATATTACTGGGGCGGCGGTGGTGCTGGTGCTGGCGGTGGGTGAACGGCGAAGTTCAACTTCGCTTGCAGACGCGATCTCCTCCAGGCAGCCAGACAACCAACCAGACAGTCGGCGCTTTTTACGCGAAGTCCCCCTATGGCCACGGGGATGCTGCTGACACCTGCCCCGGTACGCATGCAGGTAACAACGACTGGGCAGCATCACCTACTTCTCCAGACGCTGACAGACAGCAGATCGGTGGGTACGTATCGGCGTGATTAAACCCTTTCGCATTATTCCCTCGTTACCTGGTCTGGATCAGAGAAAGAAAAAATGTACTACAAAGGACATTTCCAGAAACCATAGGTTGGAGTTTCCTCCACACAGAATCCCCGGTGTTGGGACTCATGATAATAATGATGATGGTGATGATGATGATGACGGTGTGTGTCAGAGGCTGGGTCTTTGCGGGCAAGGTGAGTCCTTAATTAATTCAACTGGCCTACAAAGTCCCAGTTTCTGGCTCATGTGACCACCAAGTTATAGACAACACACCCCTGCTGCGTGTTAATCTTTTAAAGAAAAGAAATAGGGAGGAGATGGGAGGTCTTTACGAAGAACAAAAACGGACAATCGCGGCACATTTTTGAAAAAGCATAGTGATACGTCAGGAGATAAAGTATAAAGCTCGATAAGGTCAGTGAACACACCATTAATATCGGAGATACATATTGTGATCGTTAATAATTTTTAGAGGATATTATAGTGAAACTGTGAAGCCTGAACACAAAGTATTGTGGGATAAGGTCACCATAAAGTCACTATTAAACACCATAGGCGTATAATAAACATATGCATTACAATACAATACAGGCCTTTTGGTTGAATTTTAATGCTTAATGTATGAGGAACACTAAACACAGTAAACCTCACAAATAAAAAAAGGGCAAACAGCTGCAGGTAGTCAGTCAGAAGAAAAAACATGGAGGTTAAAGTATGTAAAATGAACTATTTAATAGCTCAAACCCTCAACGTCATTGCTTAGTAATTGGCTAAAAAAAACTTTGATTAGTCAAAGCTGAACTTTACACATAAAGCCTGGTGAAAGAGAAGCATGCTTCTCAAGAGTGTCACAGAAAACCAGAGCAGAGGTTGTCCTCTCTCAGATACATACAGTGATGAACAGCTCTCACATGCCATTTCTCAAAGAAAAAAAAAGGTGGCTCTGCATTTCCTTGCTGGCCTCATTCTGCTGTACAGTTCTTGATAAATTGTTTTCAAAACAAATCAATTTTTTCCATGTTTTTTTTAGCTAAATCAAAAACTAGGCCAAATTGGGTAAAAAAAAAAAGAGGAAGGTTAAACTTGCTAGTAGAATCAGTTAATGTTGTTTCCTTGATCTCTCTTCAAAGACTACACATGATAAAAACTTGAATTTGCACAGTCACCAGCAAATTACTCATACCCTCCTGCTTGAACTTAGACGAGCAATTTAATACGAAAAAATTAACCACTATTGTGTCAGCTTACAGCTCCAGCTCCACATACACATACCTAAATTATTTTTTTTAAAAGTCAAAAATCACAAAGTGCCATACTCTATTATGTTTAACAAGTGTGTCAAGCGGGGAAGAAGTTGTTTTGGAGGCCTGTTTCTATATCTGTCCTGACCCTAGCATGCCGTACATACCTCGCTAATGAATTTAGCATCCTGACACTAGATGCTTTATGTAATTAATAGAGCGGAGGGCCGTGGTGGCATCTCCGTGCTGCAAGTGACACATAGGTAAGACATTCGCTGAAGCATGGGATTTTTATTTTAAAAACACAAGACCTCTGTGATTATTAAAACACACTTAAAACCGTCCTGCAAATGAAACAGACTCCCCCCTGACACCACTGTAGGTGGGAAGCCGTCAACATTCATCTTTCTGTCAGTTTTATTTATTAAAAAGTTAGTACTTGATCATAAGTTATTTGTAGGTCATGTATAACAGATCAGTGGCAGGTCATTTGTTTTTACAAGCCTGCTATTTCTCGTTGCGTCTGTAATAAGCTGCTGTGGACTGAAGTTACAGGAAAGCTGACACTTTGTCAAACCTTTTTAAGGCTTTAATTAAATTCCTTGTGACTGTAGGTGATATCTTTATGCTCATTAACGATGTTAGGTGTAGAAAACGTTTCAAACGCTCTTAACGTCCTTGTGGTCAGACGTTTATCATAAAGCACATTTAAAATCAAATACAGAGAAAACATTAAATGATTCTAGTGCACCTCAGATTGGTCGGGATGCACTCAACAATCATCGCTCAGTCCCTCCAGCGTAGCCCACTAAAGCACAATGACACATCACAGAAAGCAGATAAAACCACTCCAGCCAAAAGCTCTCCATATATGCTGCAGGAGAGTACGAGCCAGCGCGAGAGCGAGAGCTGAGGGCCTAGTAAGGGAGGCTTGGTGGAATGAGCCTGGTTTGAATAAGCAGCGTGGCTACGGGGAGCTCTGGGATAGTCACCAAGTGTGCTGATTAAAGTTGTGATATTAAACAGTGCTGGCTGCTACTGCCTGCCAAGCCTCTCTCAGTGGCATTTCACATTGTTTAAAAGGCCCAATCGGACTCATCTCGCCACTTGCTGCACAGTGTTGCTTACATCTTTTTTTTTTTTTTTTTCCACCACGGCTGTCTCATATTCTCTCCTCACACCATTTGTTAGCAGGGTCGTAGACTTGCTTTAAATAGACTTTTCCCTACATTTCCCAGGTTGTTTTCTGCCTCTGGTAACAGGGTTCACTTAGTTCTCAAATCAACCGTAACAATCAGCACACTTGTATGATATTGTGAGCATCATATAGACAACTCTACTGAAGTAAAAGCTCCAGATTGTGTTTACCTTTTCTGCGCAAGCCTTCAACTTCTAATGAACACACAGAGCGCTCCTTCTTGGAAATTCTGCTCTGAACTCATTCAACCCCCTTTAAAAACGTCACTGCAAATCCCAATAAAACTCTGCCATTATAAATATACAATTCATAAATACTGGAAAGTATGCTCGCTTTCTGTGAAACGTATGACCCCCCCTCCAGAAAGGTCAAACTTCAGACGTTGTGGTCACTCCAGGTCGTTACATTTCTTTAGCCACGATTGAACAGATACCAAAGTTATGCACCGAATCACACTCGAGGAGCCAGCAAATGTTGTAGTTTGATCTCAAAAGTTTGGAATGAGACATACAAAGATTAAGCTAGGGAGGGAGGGAGGGAGTGAGAAAGAAAAGGCAGCAAGAAAAGTGAGGGACTTTTAGGGGCAGCTGTGTTTTATTAACCCAGTCATAATGCCCCTAAAAATCCTTATTGCTCTTGCAATGGTCAACAAATCTCCTGTTGCAACATGCAGAGGATCTCTAAACAGCGTGTAGGGATTCATTATCAACAACCTGTTGCACTGCAGGGTCAGGGCACAAGTTAGTGTATATGTGTGGGTTATATAGGTCACATTCAGAGATTTTAACCTCAGTTAAACCGACCGTGGAAGTCACAGAGCTCACTGAATTGCAGAATGAATGGATGAATGGAAGGGCACAGTCTCAGGGGAACAGTAACCTTCATCAAAAGTTTCACAACACGTTTGCTAATGCAGATTAGCACGAAGTTGGAAGTGTTAACATTTCTATCTGGGAACTGCACAGACAGAATGAAAAGCATCTCTTTACTAACAATACCAGTGTTTCCCTTTTGTCAGACTTGTGAATTACGCTGTTGTTGTTTTTCTGCCCGACTCCTCGTAGTTTAACATGCAGACAGGGGAGTCGGCGCCCCGTGTCCTTCGCAATTTTGACTTTGCTGTTGAGTGCCAGGGGACAGACTGAAAGACAGAGACAGAACGGCAGACAGGCAGGTAGACTGACAAATAGGGCAGGCTGGCGAGCAGTGGAGCCAGAACAAATTCAGAGAGTATGAAGATATACAGTACAGGCTGGTAGAAATGCAGGCAGGCAGATGGGAGAGTGAAGACAGGTAAACAATGAGATATCTTGACAAGACAGCAGCCACACAGAGAGACACAGAAAATGGCAACCAGGAAGTTAGAAAGACACAGAAACAGGCGGGGACAGTGCAAGAAGACATGCAGTGATACAGGCAAAGAGACAGATACAAGGAAAGACATGGAGGCAAAGCAGGCCATGGAGGACTGGGATCCAGGCCTGGGTGTGGTGTGGTGGGCTGTCGTGGCTGGAGAGCGGGCGGTGTGGAGTGGAGCTCTCGATGTTGGTGAATGAGTCATCGGAGGGAGGCTATTCTGTTGAGTTTCCCTGTGGGACGGCCGCTGCTGAAGGAAGGAAGGAAGAATCCTCTTTGCATCGAGGGAAAGAGAGAGAGAGAGAGAAGAGACAGACAGACAAGGGGAGAGGGAGCGAGGGAAAGTGTGGACGATGACTCAGGGCCACGAACCACATGGTGATGGAGAAGGGAGGGAGGAATTACTCATCAGAGCATGTGGAATCTCATACGGCTATCACAGGACTGACAGTGTGCTTCCCCCATGGCTGCTACTCAGCCGCCATCGCTCCCTGAGGCACCAGCTGAACGCAGAAACCAGCCTCGCTTTTACCAAGAGCAAATGTGGGGAACAGGGTGAACCGGGGGTCAAATTCACACAAGATAGCTTTTTTTTGGAATCCTCTCATCAAAGCAGGGTCCACCAGTTTGGGCACCACAGGGTGCCATGAGGGATGAACGACAATAACTTCCTTATCAAGTCCAAATCAACTCAAGCAGTGATGAGTCACACAATTTTTTTCCCCCAAATGTCTCTGCTCGGGGTCACCTGACTTTCTTCAGCTTCAGTGGGGCTGATGAGTGTATGTTAAAATACTGTGCCAATATCTGACAGAGTCATTTGAATTTCAGCAGAGGCTGTAACAGCCCTCCTGATAAGCATGTTTCAAGTGTCATTCTGGGTGTAAGGGAATAGAGCTTGAGTTTGGCTTGACCAAGTAGAGTAGCTACAGTAGTGTGGGAGGCCAGACGGGCTCGGGACAGTGGTTTTAATAAAAAATGGGAAGTATTATTGAGTGTAAATAAATACAGAGGTATTTTGAAACAGGAGTTTCACTTCAGTCCGTCTGCTTATATTTGGGTTTTAAATTACAGCATGTCAGTGCAAGTCTCCCTGCTCATGCTCCGAATTAGGCAATGCTCTCAAAATATTTAATCAAAGTAACTTTTGGAATGGAGAAGAAGTGAAAATGTCTTTATGAATATGTATCTACAGTACCCTGTGACATTTTAAGTTCAGTAGCTTCTTCTCTGTAGCTCAGCTTACACAACGGCTCTTTCATGGCTGCATAAATCCATCTTTACAGTGATAAATGTGCCACCACAGCAAGCCTGTGGATGACAAAGTTGCACTGAGTAATGACAGGACAGAGAATAGAAAAAGGGTGAAAGGGCTACCGGCACGACATGCACCACGGTTTCTCTTTATCTGTTTGAGAGCTCAGCTGAACCTGTAGTTGTTCTTGGATATGGGTGGTGGTGAATTAGGCATTAACAGATTGCTCCATGACCGGTGGAGGTGGGGTGGGGATGTTAGCAAAAACTTTATGCAACTGTGAACAAATGCACCCATGTCCCATACACCTGTCACAAAGACTCTGGGTGTGCAACAGATATGAACGTTTAAGTGCATATGCAGCAAAAATGATGGCGGTGAGTACACCATGGTGGCATGACTCAACAGGTGAAAGGGGCACACCCATAAGACTAGTTTAGGCCCCCATTTACCAGTGGCGGCACAGTCCCAGATCTCTCTCTTTCTCTCTCTAACAGAGGCTGCCATTAGGGTGTGGGCTGACAGCACTCCAACACCAGAAGAACCACTCAAATCCAGAGCAAACACTGCAGACAAAAGAGAGAGGGCAAGAAAAACTGGAGCAGACCTTCTCTGTGTGGATCCCTCCAGCACCCCTCTTTAAAAATGAGAATGAACCCTCCTGACCTGCTTTTAGCCAATCAGCCTGTGAGACCTGGCTCTGGTATGACTAGAGTAAATAGAGAGGAGTGTAATCAGTTATCACATATCTGCAATGGTATTTTCCCCCCCTTACTAATAACCCAAATTAATGTGATGCAGTTGTTGCTGTCCACTGCCTCCTCGACTTGTTCAAACTTAGCCTAGTTATAACGTTCAGTGTTTACTAAGTGGAGATTTACACATCACTAAATTAAAATAGATTGTTGCATCACACAATCTAGTTCTCATGTGCTGTAGAGATTAGTTGTTACCAAATATTTACGCCCTGTCACTGCCAAGGTGTAGGTGTTAGCTAACTGAATTAACTACTAACGTTAGCTTGCAACATGTGTTTAGCTTGAATATGGAACACGGTCCCAATATTTGATAAAATGCTGTTTAAAAATTACGTGAACAAAGATTTTAAGTCAAATTTCTCAAAAATGACACAAAACGCATCAAATTACAATAAGTCAGGCCAATAATGTTAGACTTGCACCGTGTCTACACAGCCCATGTAATGTGAGTATCGTGTTAGCCGAGCAGCACAGCAGGCAGAGGATTGTGTGCAGGTCATCTGTATTTTGGCAGTGCTCAGCCCAACACACAATCAAGAAAATCAAGAAAAAAGTGCCATTAAGTGGTCTGCGTAGACGGCTGGATTGATTAAAATAGGAGCGCAAACTGTTCTATCAGATTTTTGAGACAGCTGAAATGCCTCCTGTGTAGACATGCCATAAATAACCAAATAACTTCAGCTTGGGTAGAACAATCTGATACTTATATCTCTCCATATTTGTACATAAAGTGTCATTAAAGTGATACCTACGTTTCCAAAGTATTGGCAGTTAGATTTAATATATCCTATATATCCTATCCTATTTTGATCTGAAGTCTCAAACATCTAAGATATTTAAGTTTTAATGGTGCAATCAAATTTAGTAAGTCACTTATTAAAAAATTAGGAGGAACTTATCTCAGACCCTTAGTTGTACATTTACAAATAGCTGGTGTGATGCAGCCCCAGTCCTGTCACCGACTGTTTGATGTGAGAGATCCAATTATGGATTCCAGCATCAGTAAATAAACTCTGGAGTAAACAAATTCCAGTTGCTCCTTTTGAAAAGATCTGGCAGAAGTATGCTGGAATTGTAAACAAATAAAATAAGAGGGCTGTGGTGCGCACTGCAGTAAGTTTAGGTGGTAAGCAGGCTGAAAGGTCAAAATAAACACCACGCATAACTCCCAGGTTTCAGCTATAGGTGTAGGAGGCGTGTCTCCATGTGTCACACACACATATCGAAATCAGGATTTCAGAGTCAGGGGGCAGCACTGTGTACACACAATTGTATGCAATCAGTAAGACGCACACACATACAAATGTACACAGCCAGACACATTAACCCTCTAACTCTGACCTGGGCTTTGCTCACTGTTTGTCTTTTATATGGAATGTTAAACTGCTCACACGTGTTGAACTTTACTGCACGGGGGCTGCGTTCAGTTCAGTCGACAGCCGGGCCTCATCCTCCACTGTTTGTCTTAGTGATTATGTTTGAATATACATAAGCAGAGGGCCGTTTCATATTTACAGTGCTGATGTTTGTATTGTGAGAAACTATCTGCTATAGTGTGAGGAGAAATGTAACCCTCAGAGCTGAGAGGTGCTACACTACCTGAGCCTAAATATTTTGAGATGTCATTCCTCCTCTCTTCTCCCCTTGCTCTTGCCCATCGTCAACTGGGGCATGCCGGTTTCCAGTTGTTTTCTGGCTATTTGGGGTCAACGATGCATGTTGGCAGACCCCATCGGCACTTTCTCTTTGCATTGCAAAATCTATTGGAAGCTGAACTCGGCTCAGCATTTGTGTGCCCTGTGTTGAGTAACAATGAGCTCCGCAGGGCGATTGGCAGATGTCTGTTTGATGCTGCAGATACAGTCATGCCATTGTGTGGAGTCAGCAAGTGAATGTGTGTGTGTGTGTGTGTGTGTGTGTATATAAGGGGTGAGAAAAGCGGGTGTTTGTTTTGGCACAGAGATCATTTGCCAAAGAAGTGGCTCCACTGCCAAAACTTACCAAACGAACCTGCAGCGCTGAATGTTTTATCTCTCCAACCTCTTCAGTAGTCATAATGGAAAGGTGGCCATTTTACTCCCCACACCCACCTCTTCACAGCTCTTTTGTGAGCTAAGAGGGCTAATGGTGAGCCTTAGTAGGCCTATTTCAGTGCGGTATTTGTTTAAAATAAAAAACAGACAGCAGTGGAGGTAAGCTGCTGTTTCCCCAAACTTCTCTGTAACATTTGCAGTTAACAAGGGGATGAAGTTAACATTTTCAGCTAATCAGGGGCATGACAGAGTCTCATGGTTGCTCTGATCTTTTCTTCTACTCGCTGTGGCTCACTTGAAGTCCCATTGTCTGGCCCGAGCCAACATCCTCCCGTCCAGAGGGCCTCTGTGCCAAGCTTGGCTCTGAGGATATTACAAAAAGGGAAAACCCATCTTCCCCAAAACCTTCTTCCATTACAGAAAAGAGGTTTTCCGCTTCTATCGAAACTGTCAATGGAAGTTATTCAAGCCACTTGGAAAACATCAATTGCTGCTTTTTTCAGTCTTTATGTTGGCAAAATCATCAGTCACGGGGGCAGCATGATCCTTCTATAGTTGGTTTTCAGAAGAAAGGGAGATTGTGTGTGTGTGAGCACGCATGTGTTTTTATACCCTTGATACTCGCTGGTGTTGTATGCAGGTATTGTTGATCTGCAGAGCACATGTGCAGCTGACAGGTCTGTGAAATACCAGCATCTGCATTGGTTTTGTCACTGCAACCTTTGCAACTGATGTGGACACAAATACATTGCCTGTGTGTGTGTGGAGTACATCTTTGAAAGTGTTGAATGAAGAGCTATTTTATGTTGGCAGCAGAGTGACAGGAGCCACAATGTGACAGGCAGGCCCCAGGCGACCTTAAGCTCAGCAATGGGCCTTCTTGGAACTTCCTTCTCATTCCTTGGGCATAAGAACAGTGGTGGTGCAGCGCCCGTCTGACTCCAAAACCAATAGTTTTGGAAATATCTGTTACATCTGCATCCCAAATATTCAGATGTGCTTTTATGACACTCTTATTTGGGTTGACAGTGTTTTATTTTTCTTCCTTCATTCTTGTGTTTTCTTGTCATACTTGGATGTTTTTGTATTGACTCATCTCCTCTGCATACAGGATGGCTTATTTTGGGCAGTGTGAATGTGTGAACGTAAACAATATGTACCATGTACAGTATGACTACATGCAGGAAGCATGTATACATAATTTTTTTAATGCCAGATTGATGGTGACAGATTCCCCTTGTCATGTCATGGCACCACTTGTGACGTTGACAACTTACCTGAAAAATCACTTTTAAAGGAATAGTTTGACATTTTGGAAAATATCTTTAATTGCTATCAAGCTGAGATTTAGACAAGAAGGTCAATACCACTCTCGTTTTTGTGGGGTAAGCACAAAGCTAAAGCAAACAGCCTCTTAGTTTAACATGAAGAGTGGAAACATGGGGAAATAGCTAAGAGGGATAATGGTGAGCTGTGGTAGCCTGGTGCGCTCTGAAATTAGCAAAATCCACTTCTAAAGGATCTCTAAATATCACTGATTAACATGTAATATCTCATTTCTTTAATCCATAATAATACAGAAGTGTAAAAATGCCCGTTTGTGGTTTTATGGTGGGTTATGTGTTATTTCTGGGCCGGGCACAGTCATTTCCTGGTGTCTGCTTGTCACCATGAAAGTTGCCAGCTTCCATCCAAGAAATAGTCTAAAAATGTCATGTTGTGGTTTTAAGAGATTTTAAAACCACAGCATGATGTTTTTACACTTCAGTTTTTTTCCAATCACAAAACAAGATATAATGTATTAATTCATGATCTTTGGAGGTGCTGGTAGATGGATTTTGTTACCTTTGGACAGATCCAGGCTGGTTATGTCTCTGTTTCAAGTCTTTGTGCGAAGCTAAGCTAACCAGCTGCTGGCTCCATCTACTGTGCATATTTACTGTACAGGGACCAGAGTGGCATCAATTTTCTCATGTATTCTTCACAAAACTCAAATTTTAGGAACTGTAAATTCAAAATGTTGTATGATTTCTAAATGGATTAAGTATGCTTCAAATGAACTAGTTTGTCAGAGACACAGCTGAAGGCAGATGTGTTTTTACCTGGTCCAAGTAGCTACACTTGCACACTTGAATGCAAGGTGAAAAGCCTGTTGTCATAGAGGTTGGTTGTACACACAAAAAGAGACCTGCAAAAAGAGAGCTTAAATTATAAGTTGAAACCCCGCCTACTTTCTCACTTCTGCACACCTAGCCAATCCATGCATGAAGCAGGCATGATGCAGGCATAATGCTGGATTGTCAGTTCTGGAGAGTTACAAAAAATTGTCAGATGCAGCCCCTCCTAATAATAAGTTAGAAAGGTCTTGGGGGAGGAGCTTTCAGATGCTGTTCAACTTCGCTTGAAGCATACTGATGCCTTTAAGTGGAATTACAACACTGTGAGTCTGTACAGATTCTGAAATATTGATACAGCAGTGATTGCCTGCATTAGAGCCTGATCTCTCAATCGCTCAGTTTACTCATGTCTGGTGACATTTGAAATTCTGTGAATAATTGTCAAATAGCCTCAGGCTGTATTAAGCAAGGGGAGGATAAAGATGTCTCGTGGCAACATAGGAGATACTAGGGCTAAAATGAATGCAACAGGCACTAAGTCCTTATCCTGCCAGTAGAACCTTAGCAACAGCTACAGTTGTTTTATAAATCAACTTGCTATATTGGCATTTGTACATACTAGAATAAACATTCCTGTTTCCAAGGTTGTTTGGGAGGATGGTGCTGGTGGTGGGGTCAGAGGGTGATGGAGTTTGGTGGATAAACTCAGCTCAACTTTGTTGGTGCACCCAAATCTCCCACATCAGTCCCCTCCCTGGCACCCTCCACCCATCCATATTAACCTGCTGTAATGCTGTGTACAGAGCTAACATAGTCTCTATCTAAAAAGCTATTAAAGAACCTGGGTGACTTCATTTCATTATTTAAAATGTCAAAAGCTTGAATAAGCACCCTATTACACAATAAGCACTCCCTCCAGGAATAATTAACACAAATACAACCATTCCTCACATTATTTGTGTGCGTTCGCAGTTTTGTCTGAAGAATGCTTGCAAATTTTTACCAGTGACTGCATTTTCTCACATAAAATAATCCAATTCAGAAACCACCACTACAAGCATGGGTCAAATAAAATCAAACCTTGAACTTAACAAATTTAATTGCAAACACAGTAATGCCCTCAGGGGTTTTAACTCCCCTGAAGTTGGCTTCAGCAGTGCTTAACTTCCAGGCTGTGCATCAATCTCAATAAGCTCGACCAATTGAAATCCAAGCAAACCATTTGTAACCTTAAACCTACACTTAACCATCAACTTCTTAATACCTCAAAGTAACCACCTGATTTATGGAGCTTGATGGGAGTTGAACTTGGCATGCAGGATGCTCCTCCATGACTATATCTGCTTACGTAAATATTTTATATATAGAGTATCACAGAACATGTCACATATATCAGTTGTCAAACGTGGTGAGAGAGGGACAGATACTGCGTCAGTTGACTTCCACTATAGCACAACACAAGGGATAAAACAAGTCAACTGTCGTCTGCCGTCTGAAGCTCATTTTTGTTCCCCACGTCAGCTGGGTTGGGTCATTATTGGGCTGATAGTGTATCCTGTAGTCTGACCCTGGCATTCATGTAAGAAGCACTGTCTTGAACATCTGAAGACCATTTTTACACTTGGCAGAAGTCATCTGTAACACCTGTGAGCTGTCTTTTGTAAAACCTTTTAAGCCATTTTTAAACAGTATCTCAATTTATGGTAAATAACTCAAAAAAGGTCATAAAATGCATTGCTATGTCTGAGGAGATAAGCCAGATATTAAATCACTTTTGGCTGCAAAAATCAGAGATGATCTTTGGAAGATCTTGTTGGGATGGAATAAAGCAAACACTGAAGAGAATCAGCTTTTTAATATTTTTACTTGGATAAAAACTTCCCATGTGTTGTTCTCAGTCGCCTGCTGAGGAGTTGTTGTGGGCCTGTCTGTGTCAAACATGTGCCTGTGAGCGATAGCATACAGAGAGATTTGTGACGTAGCTGTAGGCATGTTCTTTGTTAGCAAAACAAGGGCGTTTACATGAAGAGTAGCGCACACTTTTCCACTGTTCAAATTGTTTTGGAAATGCGGAGCAATGATCTAAGATTGTAGATGTCAGAATACATAATGTGATTGTTGTGCAGGGATCTATGGCTGAATAGAACATAATGATATGAAACCCAATAATACTAACCCAGCAGAGACTGTGACTCCAGCAGTGTACTGGGACTCCATTTCAGAAATGCTGAGATTGTTAATTTAGACAGGTAGTGCACTATCGCCAAAAAAAATCTTAGCCAAAGCAACAACTCATTAAAGGTTTGAAAACGTGGGCCACTTTTATGGCACTTTATTCTCAGTTTCATGTTCCAGACAATCAGGTAGGCAAACAACAAATTTGTATGTTGGCTGCAAATCTAGAAGCCAACAGTGTTTTATTCTGACGGTTAAATTTCAAGGACTTATTTGGGTAGACTTTGGCAGGGCACTTTAACACTGCTACAGATACTAATCCTGTATCTTTAGTGTCACTTTGGGAGTCATTTCAACCTCACCCCAATCCACTCTTGGTTTTCAAAGCTCGGTGGGGAGTGTATGAAAAAACTCTGGCTGGCCTCAACCAAATTTTACTCTCTTTAGCTGGTAAGCACCACGACAATTGTCTTGTTCTTTGTGTGATCTGGCTGGCTCGGGCTCAAGGGGATGTGGTGCGTTGCAGGCTTCAAGATAATTAACTGGTCACAGTCTAGTTTTCCTGGAAGTTTGACTGCATTAGCAAGATTCTTCTCTATTCTCACCTCTTTCCTTTTATTTTTTTCCCTTTTTTTCCCCTTTACTGGCAACTGTCACACAGAAAGCTTTGGAGTGGGTGTAAATAAGATGTGCATGCTTAATGAGCAGGAGTAAAAATGGCTTAATTCTTGTTTTAGCAGTGTAGCTCTGCTCACTGAGCTGAATGTCAAGGCAGTGGAATGGCTTAATTAAGTTGTCTGTTAACAGGAACAAGATGAAAAGTGACATTTGTTGTTGTGTCAGCCAGGCCATATCTGTTTAATTTCATCCTTTATATGAAAAAGTCCAAAACATCTGCAACCAAACACTTAGATTTCACCCTCTGAACTTACTTGTCAAACAGATTAACATCTAACTACTGACTTGCCAAAAGGATATAATGAGTGCATATTAAATACCTACAGTCACTTTTTGTCAGTGATATGTGTAATGCCCAAAAGTAAATGGTAGGGGCAAAAAAAACAAAACAAGAAGTCAGAATTGGTCTTCTACTCAGATTTACAACCTCAGGGTCACCAGTGGAAGTGGAGCTGGAGCAGAGTGGTGCAGAGCTCTCCTCCTCCCTCCTGACTTCCATTCGCCTCCCATGCTCCCTGCTCCCACCCAATTTTTTCACTCTCTGTCGCTGTATATGGGTCATACTGCAATTGTGTGTACATGCAGGTGAATATGTTCTCTTTTCCAATGAGCATATGGAAAGAAGTATCCAAACCCAAAAAGTTCAAGTTGCAACACAGTGGAACAATGCTGCATTTAAAGTAAAGGTCATGCTGTTACACTTAGTCTACTTAAGTAAATGTGTGCAAGTGTACAGTATATACAGTGCATGGGTGACTAAACTCATATAGCGCATCATGTTTTATGAGCTTGTGTGTTTTGCATGTAGAACCTTTTTTTCTGTAACTTCAAATTACGGTCTTATAATGGCACTGAAATGTTCGGACAGTGTTGAGGCACTTAAAGGTATCTCAACATGGTATGAACTAGAGAAAATGCACTTTGTTCTGCTCAAGTCTGTTATCTGCACCCATGTATGTGTCCATGCATGAACAGCCTAAGCCCCGTGTAATCATTTACAGTATAGAATCTATACTGTACACTTTGTTTGAGGAACTTGCCCCTGTGGTGCAGTTCCTCCCCTTAATACAGAAGAAGCAGAGGTTGAAGAGACACTGTCATTTACCAGAAAACAACTAGAATTATATAAAGTTGAGAATCATTGCAACTTTGCCATAATAAACTGATGCAAAGTGGAAGGTACTATTTATAATCACCTGTAAGACATTCTCTTACGCAAAACAAGATAACTTTTACTAGAAAATCTTACTGACTCCTGATTCCTTGTTCCCACTAGTTTACCTGCGCACCCTATGGGAAGTCACTACAACCTCTGCCCAGGCAGGAAGGCAGGATGTTTTTGATGAAGCAGTGGGCTTAATTTAGGTCCAAGCATTCTCAGTATCTGTCACCCAACTCCCAACGATCTCGACACACAGTACCGGAGGCATTTGTGTGTGTGTGTGTGTGTGTGTGTGTGTGTGCTCATTTATCCAGTTTATCCAGGCAGGTGGGTTATAAATTCAAGAAATGTACATCAACACTTTGCCATCCTAAAAAGACAAGAAATGTAAAGGTACACCCCCTCCTCCTATTGACTTGGTGAATAAAAATAATAATCATAATTTCAGGTTTTCAGCATACTATAGTGATATGGTTTCTATTTGATATGATTTTATTGTGAATTATTAATACTGGCTATTAAAAAAAATCCCATTAAACCTGCCAAACACCGAAAATCTTGATTCATTCCTCTAAAGGAACTGGCTTAGTTATAGCTCCTGCTTGGCCATAAAATAACCAAACAGGCATAGGCATTGCCAGCGAACCAGCAAAAGCAAAAGATGAATGCCAACAACCCCTGCCAAAGACTTGAGCTTGCACCCAGTGTTCTCTTCCTGGTACACAGAGACATTTTCTGCCTACTTCTTTGAATTACACAATTCTTCTGCCTGCATGAAAAATGTTTTTAGTCATAACACTTTAGAATGAGAAAACTCTGTTGTAAAGCAGCTACACGCTGTATATTGTAATTACAGGAACCTACATTTTCTGGCCCCCGTCTCTAAGCCTGAGGGGGTCATCCGTGTTTGATGAGGGCATGCGCATGCTGAAAAGCACAATGTGGTTTCTGAAAACGTTGTAAGAGAATCTCGTGACGTGCTGACCTCGAGCTTGTCGTCATTTTAATGTTGCATTAAATGAACGTGCTCTGACTCGTCAAGCAGCCGCACAGGGCTGCTGAGAGGAGAGGCGTGTGGTCGTCAGTGCATCCACAACGAATGGAAAGAAAGGAAGACCACACAGCAGCATGGCCAGATCAGGTTGTCAGAGACCATATTTAAAATCTGGGTCAGAGTCCAGGCCATAACCTCTCTCCCTCTCTCTCTCTCTCTCACTCACTCACCAGTGCTCTACACTCCCTCCTCTGCACCCCATTTCTCCTTCATCCCATTCTACTTACCCCCTCTTTGTCTTTTCACTCTCTCCTTACAGCTCACCCACTTTACATATCCACGTCCTTATTTCATTCACTCTTTTTCCTCCCTTCTCGTCTTTCTTTCTGTCCATATGCTGCGCTTGGCGTGTCTCTGGCCACAGAGGCAGCGGCTTTGCCGTCTGCCTGTGTTGAATTTCACATGCAGCATTTTATGATTAGGATCTTATTAGTCTGACTGTAAATGAATAAGATGAGGATGAGCATTGCATTAAAAAAATGCAGTCACAATCTAAAACGTCATGTTGAAATTTGTGAATTATTGAGAATACAATGGTGGATTTTTCACTATTGCTCTTCTCCCATGAGCAATTAAGAATATTCGAGGCGGGTGTAAGGAACAGCCATATGATTCATATTCAGGTCCAGTGGCAGCCAGATGACTGAGAGTTATGAGTGTTACAATAAGCCTATTCAGTAGTGCTTTATAACATTTAAGAAAAAACAGGCGCAGCTGTTTCTGCAGTACTTACAGAGGACTTAAAATTCATGTACTTTTATTTTTATTAAACTAAACCAGACTAAAAACTTTAGAGCAGGGTAGTGTGCTATATTGTAAAGAAGTTTTGGTTAATATGCCTGATAGGCTTGAAAATCAATATCAAGTTTCACTGCTTTGTATTCAGTAGTGAAACCAGTCCAGGACATGTTTAGCTTAGCTTAGCACCCTGATAGAGGTATGGGGGGAAGGGCTAGCTGCTTCTTCTATCTTGTTACCTAGCGAGCCAGGTACTGGTACATCCAAGGACCACTTGCATTTGTTCTGAATCTTGTAATTGTGCAAAGCTGGTAACTTTGCGAAGCTACATATAGCCACTGGGTGCACTTGATGTTAGTCAAGGAACATCTCCAATGCATAGGTTAATCAAATTGGAATTGCTGGGTGTATCTTTGATTGAGCTAGGCTGGCTGTTTCCTGCTGCTTACAGATACTGCGATAAGATAGGCCAAACATAACAATCTCTTAATCTCTGGTAAAAAAACAAATAAATTTATTGACTAAAATGTTGGAGTACTCCCGTTAAGCCACAAAACTGTAAATTAACCACCTGAGTCTTTGAAACCATCTGCATATGTCTAGTTTATTCTTGAAAGTTCATTCCTTGGCTGATGAAGTTGCTCAGCTGAACTCCATCCATCTCTCACTTTTTGTGTCAAAAAGTCTGCATAAGCCTTTGGGAAATTCGATGTATTGCTGCTCGGAAACTGTTAAAGAGCCACTGATGGAGTTTGATTTAAGATTTGAGAGGTGCCACACTGCTGCCTATTCTCTAAGGCAGACCTGGCAGGCCTGCAGCAACTATAACAGTGCTCTTGCTACCATTCATCATGGGAAAATGGCAGACACTGTACAAATCGACTGGCATAAATGTCCGTGCTTCTTTTCGGCTCGTGGCTCTGAACCTATTGTGGAGCTAACATGGCTGCCAACAATAAGACATGATGACATTGTCCTGTTTTTATGCTGGAGGCCTCCCAGTAAGGAGTTCTCTTGAATACCTCTTCAGTGTGACATGGAGACGGGCCCGCAACCACCAGCGGAGCTGAGCTGAGCTGCAGAGCTGCTTTAGAGCCCTGCTGAGACCTGCCAGACCCACAGCTCTCCCTGCCAGGGGCCTGGGCTCACAGTCAGAGTGAGTTACAACCCATGCTCCTGACACACACACACACATGCTAATACAGAAACACACATACTCTTAGCTTAAATGTGTATAGTATGTAGGCATGCAGGCACATGCATAGGTAGAACACATACTGAAGTATATGTGCACAACCATAAACCAATACACACATGCAGACAAAAAAAAAAAAAAAAAAAAAAACTGCAAGCATTCAGACACATTCAAATTAATGCACACACCTGCATG
Organism: Lates calcarifer; assembly: GCF_001640805.2. NCBI lineage: Eukaryota > Metazoa > Chordata > Actinopteri > Centropomidae > Lates > Lates calcarifer. The sequence continues at coordinate 17,456,229 of NC_066837.1, read as the reverse complement.
TGCACATACTGATGCACAATACCAGTTAATACATGAGGAAGGCCACTGCATGCAAAGCTACTTATGTCACTAACCTTTTTATTCAAATTAGCACCACAGTGACCTCTGGAACTCACACACACCCCCACACACAGATATGGCATATGTATACAAAATAAATGTGCGCCATCACTGCACACAGGCAATAAAGCGAGAGTGTCCTCCTACAGAGGCTCTATCTGTGAGGGTTAGTTTAAGGTCAAGGTCCAGCAGCTGCTGGATCAGCTGGATTGATCTGTCTGGGTAAACATGTAGGGTGGAAATGAGCATGTTTGTGATTAAGAGCTTAGCAGAGGGTGTGTGTGTGTGAGTGTGTTTGTGTGTGAGTGAATGAGAGAGGAAGCATCAATATGTGATTGTATGTATGCTACGTCGGAGAAAGTAATATGTATCAGCTGCATAGGTGTGTTGGTATGTGCTCTTACATTCATCTTTTTGAATCATGGCTCAGACAGAATCGCTTACATCCTGAAGTAAATCATACCGTCTGTGTTTGTTGAAGGGAGTCGATCCCACAAGCCCCTGGTTCAGTGCCCTGCTGAAAAAACTGCATGTAATCCAATGAATTATCTGCTCTTAATAAGTCTGAGGATGAAATGTCTTTAATAGTCAATTGCTGAGTGTGTCTAAACCTGTAAACTCAACTATGATGATTTTAATGTTCATATTGTACTATAATTACAAGTTTACATGGTTTCCTATGACAATTCCATTATGTCATACCCTTACATATTCATTTAATTTAAAAAACTCAATTAGTGTGGAGGTAGAAGCCTGCATTCACACAGCCAGTGTTTGGTGCTGACTACTAAGGAGAACAAAGTGTAGTGTGCACACTATATTGCCACAGGGTATCAAGTTTGTATGAGGAAAGTACCACACAGACAAATGTCACTAAGCCATATGCCAACAAATCTCCCCAAAGGCACAGTCGCTGGGTTTACATCACTAACAACATGACTGATCAGACCTCAGAGGTCTTTGAACATTCACTACTTAGTTTTGATTTTAAAGGAAGATTGTTGTCATAGTAAATAAATCACATGGTTAAGGTGTTGTAACTAAAAACACCTGGTTAAGGGGGAACTCCACTGATTTTACACATAGATGTCTGTTTACAGGTCTTGGAGTACTACAGTGAAAGAGTTGTAGAAAGCTTTTTTTTGGGGTGGGTGGGTGGTGGGGGCTCAATGGGGAGCTGCCCAAAAATTGACAAATTACCTCAAGTGATGTGACTTGGTTGGGTCTGAAAACTACAAGTGTGAAAATGACAAAAATCTGGAGGTGTGGAGTTAGACAGAAATTAGCTGACCTGAGTTAGCTCGATCCTTATCTCTGCGTAAGGATCGAGGCTACATTAACTGCTACTGGCATAACATACCCGGATCTCTGATTTAAATGGCTGTGGTCAAGTTGCATTGTGGATAATGTAGGCACCAGGTTTTGACAGCGAAGAAGTGAATACGTTGAATTAAAAAAGATGATAACTCTGGTTCTGCTGCATCAATTTTCATAGTTTTTTTTTTTAAGTTAGAAAAACTGGCCATCTGATATCCAGCGTTATAGGAATGTGATGCTAAATCAGTGGAGTACTCTTTAGAGTTCAGGCAAAGCTGATGTCCATGGTAACGTATTAAAATATATATTTGGAAGAGGATGTTGTGAACAAATCATGTAATGTTTGAAGACCCCTGCTCAAACTGAACTTGGCAAGGATCCATGATGAGCCAAAAATGCATTGTGTGTACTTGTGTGGATACATGTCTGTGTCCTTTCTGGAGTTTATTGGGGCCTTCAGACAAGAAGAAACTTGAAAATGTCTGAGTGACACATCACTCCTACTACAATCCTTAACAGAAACACAAAACACACAGACAGGCGGTTAAGTGAGGAGTGAATGTCACTTTGAGGCTTTTGGGAACACTTGAAGCCAACGAGTCCAGTGTGGTTGTTGTATCTATTGCGCAAAACAATGGGAATTTGCTGTCAAATTTAGTTGTGGCTACCTGAATTATTTCATATTGCACCTTTAATTATAGAACATGGTTGTCATTCCCTTGCACAACTGAGCTGTATCTGCATATAACCATATATGGCACAAACATGAGGGCTGACAAACTGTTTTTGTGCTGGCTGTACCAATGTATCTGACAGAAGAAATAGTATACTGATAGTATACTATTTATACATGAGTAGCTATAAGACTTGTGTCTAGATTAATCCCAGGAATGTTAATGTGATGTAATAGTGATGAAATAGAGCGAGGCGTGGGTGTGGGGTAAGAGTCCCTCAGAGCAGAGTTAAGGTCTGAAAGTACTAAAAAGTCTTGACCCCAGACCCTACACACCCACTCACAGGGACGCAGCACCTCTCTTCCAGCCCAGCACATGCTTTCATACTCTTTCATACTCAAAGAAACACAAACTTGAAGACACCAGCGAACACAGACACAAGAAAGACAAGAAAAGGATATGAACTTAAACAACAAACATATGTTTGTCCTATGAAGATGAGCACAAAATGTACCCTGCGGCAGATGTCAATGCGTTCGCTCTCCCTGGCTCATACAAACGCGCAAACAGCTGAACACATCCCTGTTGTCTTGTGTTGCTCGTCATGCAACGAGGAGCACATGACTTAAATCGGGTGTGGTGCATGACCTGTTATCGGACAAAAGCGTCCCACAGAGAGAGCTGATGGGTGAGACTGCGCCTCCCCTCCTGTCCTGTCTGTCGGCAGTCATGAGGTCTCCATCCCGTTCGCCACGCCGTGTCTCGTGGTTCAAAGCCCATAAAATGTTTGAGCTAAAAAATCCCCTGCTTTTAAAACATTCAACTGTGGCGGCGTGTTGTCAATAAATCAGCTGCTTAGCCTGAGGAAAGCGGCATTAACCGGGGGGGAAGGAAGTGCAGAAAGACTTCTTTTTAAGGCATGTTTTTCCAGAATGAAGCCTTTGAATTTTTTGTCGCATCCTATAAATGTCGCACCTAGAGGGCCTAAAGTCTCAGTGAGAATGGTTGGTTTGTATTTCACACATTAACCCTGAAGCCTCAACAGGCCTTGCAGTCATGCAAAGTTGAATGCAAATATTCCAGTGACAGAAGCTGTATCCTGTGTTATCTTATTACTGATTACTCTTTTAGTGTCTTGCTGATTGATTCATATCATTTAACTGTCCTAACAAGAATATGTGTATGTCAGTGTGTCTCAAATTTTGCTGCAATCATTTCTTGACACGACAACAAAAGAGGTAATACATAACCTTATCTCAGATTCACTGACAGGACTAACTTTCCAGCAGTAATGATGCTTTCACTAAAATCTCTGTAACAGCTTTGGGGCCCAATAAGGCTAACACTTAGGAAAATACCATATATTTTTATGTTGCATGCTAAGTTTCATAGGCAGGCAGTTAAAATGCTTCTGCAGGTGTTAAAATGGCTAATAAAGCAAATTGTTCCACCACCAGTGAAAAAGTAGCCTTTGGAAATCTGTGAGATGGAGGCCAGGGAGAAGAAAAGGAGATGAGTTAGAAATGTTTACTACTGAACATCTCCTCTTTGATTTGGCTGATAGCTGAAACAGCCTGGCAAATTGTAACCAAGAGAGTGAAAATCAAATTGAGCTGCAATGTGTCAGGATATGTATGTGTATGTGTGTGTGTGTGTGTGTGTGTGTGTGTGTGTGTAAAAGCCAGCCATCCCATCACAAGGTAGCGTCATTGAGAGGCAGTGCCCCCAGGCAGCTGGCCACAATCTACCCAGGGCACTTTAAATTAGAGTAGTGTTCACTAACACAAGGTTAGAGGGTTCATCTACTGTGGAGATATGAAAAGGGCCAATTGTCTGGTGCTGTGCTGATGGCTGCATGAAAATCAAGTGAAGAAGCTTTGAATCGCAGGCCTGTATGTGACCGTGGCTAATTGTGGAATGAATCGAAGAACCGTAGGATGGACTGAGGGACGTAAACGCAGATGCGAGGATAGATGGCTACAAAGACGACTGTCCCCTTGAATGACGGTTGCTTTCAAGATTTCAGGAGGTAAAATAAGATTTGTAAAGTCTTTATTCCCGGATTATGTATACTCATTATGTGTAATATGTTGAATAAAGATTCTGTCTAAAATATTAACTGTATTGTCGTCTGTGTGTGGGAAACTAGTTTCTGTATGTTACAGCTTTGGATGGAATTATTCAGCTTATGTTCTGAATTTTAGAAATTATTAAAGAATAAGGTTGGTGTTATTTTATATTTTTCTAATTGTCAACAGATCCCATAAAAAGACAAAACTAACAATGTGTTAGTTCATCTCTCTTGATACCATGTTTGTGGCTCCCAAGCCCATTGGCTCCTTTTGTTATTTGTTCCTTCTAAATATATCTTAAAAAACAGCTCACAAGTAATTTCCTCAGACAGCAGGGCATAGTTTTTAGCAGATATACTCAAACAGGAGTAAACAGCGCATGTCTTGGGGACTACTTACTTCTGTGGAATAATACACATAAAGCATTGATGGCAGCAGGATGTTGTATGTGGGATCAGCTCAAAATAAACAACAGTGCTTATGTTCTGGATGATGAAGCAATGTGTCACCCAGTACAAAGGTGTGTGTTACTGATGTACTTTTAACGGTTTTTGGATAATAATTCAGGTTTATGGTGCAGCAACAGGGAATAAACTGTATTACAGCTACACAGACAACACTGTACACAGTAGCTAGTTAGTTTTGTTCTTTTCATAGGATTTGTTGGCAATAAGAAAAGTTTGGAATATCGCTACTTATCTTGAAAATATATCCAAGACAATATATCCCAGAAAAGCAGCACACATGACAGGTCACGTGACCAGCTCAACAACTACTTGTGTATTTGTAGGTTACCAGTCTGATGAAGTGAAGTGCTACTACAAGCTGAAATATTTGTACCATGTACCTAATAAATACAGCATGATAACAAGTATCCATTTGCTTAAGTGCAGGTTACATTTGCACTTTTCATTTTCCATTCAAAATGAATATTTTACAGTACAAAATATGGTTGAAAATGCTGATGAAACAACTCAAGAATTTTTTCCAGCATATCACACAAACTTGCATACAAATTTGGGGAAGAACCAGGAGGCTTATCCAGTTCATGAAAAGAGAAGGGATGTTATCAGGCTTCAACTGCTATGTAAAGCAGAGTAGTTAGGCCTCCACTCACTATGCAAAGTGACAGCTTAAGAGACAGTCCCCTGAACTAAGCAGGGAGAAGAAATGTGTAAGTCATCTAACTAACCTTGTTTAGCTCAGCCTCTCTGATGATGTGACTGACACACACACACACACACACACACACAGGATAATGAGTCATCTATTCCATGCATATAAAATACGCTGCTCTCTCACACAAATGTTTGATAAGCTAGGTCACTGTGTTAGAGATTCTATGATATGTTACATGCTGCAGTCTGCCAGTGAAACACTTTCAGTTAAAAAAAAAAACTTTACTGATTTGTCTGAGAAAACAGAATGACAGAAATATTTCAACTTTGAGATGGTTTAAAATAGGCCCTCTTTAATTGCAGCGGTTTTCAGTACCTTATCTGGTATGTGTTGATATCACTGTTAGTCATGTCTGAAGAATCTGTGGTGAGTGTTTGTGTGAGTTTTGTTCCCAAGGCACAGTTTGGCAAACCACAGAATTCCTTCAAATCCCTCCACCAAATTATTAACTGCTTTGAACAAAGCAAATTGTAAAGTGCCTGGAAATGTCACATGAAGCCTAGTTTGAATGAAATAAAGAGCTGGTGGACGCAAGCAGGATCCTATCATCTTGACAGGGAGAAGTTTCATCCCGCAGGATTTTAATATATCATGTTTCTTATTTATGATTGTACAGACTGCAACTGTTATTTTTAGCAGCAGTCCTCATTCATTTGTTATTAAACATAATGAAACCTCATGTCTCGTCTGAGCTGTGGGAAAGTACCTATCCAATAAATTCAAAGGAAAAAAAGGAGGGAAAAAATTATCTTTACCTGCCAACTATCCTACTTATCCTATTTTTAAAAAGACTTGAGGTTCCGCCAAAGAACGGAAAAGCCTACGTCTATGAGCCTGACCCAGGAGCTGCATCAGGAGGCCCGGCCGTACAGCACTGCGATCCACACCCTGGAGCTGCATCGGAGGAACTGCTTACATAGTCCAGTGGGACCAGTCTAGGATTTGCAAACATGCAGACACGCCTTATCTGTGCTGCTTTTTATGCCAGATACTGAACAGACACAGAGACGCTCGCAGATAAAACAGCAAAGGCGCAAAGCCGCATGAACTCACACCTACAAACTTTAAATACAGCTCCTCAGATCCTATGTTTGAAAGACCCGCCGTTAACAATAAGTAAATGCAGTCGCAAGGCTACAATGTCCGCAGCAACTTGTGTGTTTATCATTGGTAAGTACACACAGCTGTTAGCGTCCAGTGTAGCTAGTGAACAATGCTGGCAGCTCCACACCTCCAGCACAAGGGACACATTAAGAGAAATAGTAGGAGGAACTGGCCCACTCACTCTACAGGCCAGTCCCTGGTGTGTGTGTATGTGCGTGTGTGTGTGTGTGTGTGCACGCACGTGAGTGTTTAATGTAAAATGTCCTCATCGTTTGAGTAGGATGAAAATCTTATTGCAAGTCACAAGGATTGCAACATATCTGCACAGTCTAAAAGTACAGAATATAAGATGAACTAACATAGGAAAGGATGATATATACAAATGAAGAGCTTGAAACCTTCACAGAAAATGTCATACTGTTCAGTTCTGCTTAAAGTTTGTGTTCAGTTTTGGCATAAATCTCAATGATTATTAAGCTTTAGAGAGACGTTAGAAAGTGACCTATTTATATATGTGCCTTGTGTTTCAACTTGCAACATTAACTTAAAAGCGTCAATCATGATGACTCATGCCTTTGACCATCAGACGTTTTCTTAACTTGCATTAGTCAAGTCCCATGGAGGGAGATGATGTTTCAGATGCAGAGAGAGAGAGAGATGCCACCCTCTCACACTGGCATGTTCTACTGCTCAACCTGTTGATCAGGCTCTTTTCCCGAAGGGCCTGAATGCATATTTCACCACAGGCAGTTTCTGTTAAAAGCTGCACCAAGCACAGGTGGTTTGCCTGCCAAAATTGCTCCGAGCTAAATGGATATATCCATTTAATAATTTCCATAAGCTGGGACATACTGTCAGTATGAAACATGTATGAACAGCATGAGCAAGTTTGGACAAATCAGCATGCACACTGATAGCGAGACGGAAAGCGAAGCAAAACGCCCTATTTTCAGCTTTATAAAATCAAGACGTCGATAGCGATGTGGGTGAAAGGTAAAAGTGACAACAGGCAGTTGCCAGAGAGTGAACTTCAGTGTCTGTCTGCGTTTTGCAAGAGTACAAAATCTCCAGTTTCAACAGCAATCCCTATGGTCTGCAGCGACACATGACCCCGATGTTGCACTTGCTCACTGGTATGGTTGGCTATGAACACACACACACACACACACACACATACACTGAAGGAGCCCCCACTCCCCTTTTCACCAACTCACCCGGTGAGCACTCCCTCTCAGCGAACCCTCCTTTTTCCGACGGCCGTTGTGAGTAGCAGACGGTTTTGCCATCCCTCTCCAAAAATAGCCACCCGTTAGCACAGCCAGGTCAGATGGTTTTGAAACATCCATGGCAAACGGCACTGGAGTGGAGGGGTGATGGGGGCAATGAGTGCGTGACCACCTCTTGGACAGCTCCGGAGAGGTGGTCATGGGTGGGCCTCAAGTGGAGGTTTCTTTCACACTTGGGTGACAATGAGTGCTGGGGAACAAAGGAGGGGTGTCTGGTGGTGTGTGCATGTGTGTGTATGTGTGTGTGCGTTTGCAGGAAACAGGTGGTGGGCATTTGATTGATAACATTTTAACATGTATATAGTGTGTTGAAGTTGTGACGTAACCTCTGTAACCCAATGCAATTTCTCACTGAGCTTTTCTTTCATTGCCCTTCACTTTATATTAGAAACTGAAACCTTTGCTATTTTAACAAAGCTAAACAACGATTACTATGAGCATACAAATAACTACAGTTCCCATTAAAATTTACCAACACGGCAGTGTGGGTACCTCCTTATATTGAATACACTTTATTCTCTCTTCTAAAGTAATTTTTTGTTGTTGTTGTGATCTCTTCTGTTTAAAAACCTCTTCATTGTTCAGTCCTCTCTGTCCTGCTGTTGTTACAGACACATCTGAGCTTTTGTTGAGATGTGACGTGGTTTAACCAAGGGCCTAGCACTCATGGGAAATGGCTTTTGTCAAAGGCTGCTAAAACCCAGAAATACTGAATAAATAATGGCATTTCTTTTTGAAATGACCACTGTTTTTGATTTTTAGTTATTAGCATAGTAACAAATGTCAGTAGGATTTTGAAATGAGGTTTGTTTTTACTTCTGGTACATAACCTGGAAGTTCTGGTTTCACTTTGGCTCGGAGTATGTGCAAGTGATGACAGTGTGCAGGAAATTTGGGATTTCACACAGCCAGAGCTCTTGATCAGACGCACCTGTCACTTTCTGATGTGTAAGAACTTTGCAATAATTATAACAAATGGATATTACTAGAAAAATGTAAAGGGGAAGAAATGTGGGCTAAAATTGCTTATAGTGCCCTAAGACAGTACCTATCTGTTAAGGCTCCAACACTTGTAAACAAACAGTGGTTTCTAAGACACGTAACTAAGAAATCATTCTTGTTGAATTCATATGTGTTTTCACAGAGTAATCAGAACCATGACAAAAGTGATTAACAGCGTCAACTCAATAAAATTTTGCTGACAAATTTATAGGCAGTAGTGAGCAATCAACTGCACCATCTGGTTTGACTGATGTCGTGCTGAAGTTACTTTTAGCCGTGCTGTGCACACACACACACAATCTGTGGAGGAGTTGGCTAAAAGTTAAAAAGATCCACAGCCAGGCAAACCAGAAGATGGATCTACTCTTACTCTCGGTGTCTCTTCCACAGGCAGGCAGGCATTCAGCGTATTGATTCATCAGAGAAGTAGGCCGAAGCTTGACATAGCAACCGAACATGCAGTCTCCTAATGACTTAACCACATCAACTCTTTCTCTTCTGTGCCGCTCACCCTCCCTCCATGTCTCCCTTCGGGCACCAACCGTGGCTAGAACACGGTGAGTCACGTTGGAACAAAAAGCCCCATTCAAAACACACACATACACACACACACACAAACTCCTGATCAACTCTAGCCAGTATACCTCTTAATAAAAACTCCTTCTCTTCTTCAGTAACCTCTCCCCCTCCCACCCTCTCAATCTCCAGGCAGAACCAGATCACCATGGCTGCGGTGAGACAAGATCAACCCAATCCAGTTGCTGAGCGTGGATCAAGTCACCATGCTGGTGCTGCTCCCAGAAACCAACAGGAGCCAAACCTCCCGAGGTCTTCCCACCACATCACACAGCCTGTGTGTGTGTGTGTGTGTGTGTGTGTGTGTGTGTGTGTGAGTGTGAGAGAGTGAGAGAGAGAGAGAGAGAGAGAGAGAGAGAGAGGAGAGAGAGCGGGAGGCAGAGAAAAGAAAGCAGGATTAAAAGATAAAAACCATACGAGCAAACCAAATCTATTTTGAAGTACTATGACTTCCTTCCTCAAACAAGGCCTCCGCTGCCTTTTTTGTCCCACATGACACACCATCATGATCAGTCACTGGCCTTTTCACAGGCCTGTGCTCTGGTTAAGGGTGATTTATTCATTATTTTGGCTTATTTTCATAAGGTTGAGAAATATTCAGTCAAGTAACTGCAACTCACCAGAGTTAGCCAAGAAAGGGCCGGTCAGCAGAGGGGTTTTTTTTTTGGGCATTTGGCAATATTGGATTAACAATCCCCCAAGTAATTTTGTGATGACTTGGTTTGTTTTTATAGTGTGTATTATCCTAAACTGACCTCTGTGCGAGTCATGAACACAGCAGGAGCTTATACGTATATACGTATGTTAATGTCAGACAAGGAAGAAGAACTCAGAACCTTTTCCTGAGTAGAAGTAGTAATATCACAATGAAAAAAGTTCTCCATTCAAAGTCAGAATTTTTACTAATACTGAAACATAAAAGTAAAATATACTTAGAATCAACAGTAAAATGATTAATTATGCAAAATGGTCCATTTCATTAAAACAATATTAATATATTAAAGGACAGATTCACATTTGTCTTAAAACAATAGTCGCTGGGACATGTGAACACTGAAACACTTTTTTCTTACTGTAATCATTTCTCCTCTTCATGGGTGGTGGGGGGTAGGGCAAATCCAAAGTCCTTGTTTTGTGCAAAAAGGTACTGCAAAGTTTATCTGAAGCTTTGAGGCTTCAGCAGTTAGACAGAGTTAGACAATTGAATATCTTTGAGTAGGAGTCCCATATTAGCTTCATGTATTAGGATGGGAACTTTTAATGGCCAGTGTGAACAGGAGGGATGATTAACCTTGTTTCAATGTTCATACAGTACTGAGACCTGTGTGTTGCTTTAAGACAGACTTGAAATTGTGCACCTATGCTATAATATTGTTGAATCATTAACTTTTCAAAAGTCCTTTAATGTTGTAGCTGGTCTGTTGAGCTCTCAGATAAATGTAGTGGAGTGAAAAATATAATATATTCCTCTGAAGTGGGCTAAATGAAGAGAGGAAGAATCAAGTAGCATGAAATGGCCATATGAGAAAAGTAAAAGTGCCTCAATATTACACTTAAGTACAGGATTTAAGTAAATCTTAGTTACTTTCTGCCAGTGGTTAATGTACATGGTAGTAGAAAGAGTCAAAGTTCAGTGGTGCTGTTATCTTAAAAGCATAACAAAAAACATAACTGGAGATATACTTCAGGTTTAATGGACAAAAGGCCACTACAGTAATGAAAAGGTTTAGGCAGCTACTTCTGCACTGCGCACACTGATGCGAGATCTCAAGGATCTCTCATGTTACCTGAACCTGTCTATCATGACAACAGTATAAAACATGTTTCTCTAGGCACGGTGCCAGTATTCACACCAGCAGTCTACATAGGAGGAATCTCTCTGTGGGTCACAGAGTTCGAGTCACACACTGGCGTATGTGCCTTGTACAGACTGTGATAATAAGTTCATAAAGAGACAGTTTAGTCAGCTTTACGGCCTTTTGATCTTGTGATAGCCAGTGTGCTGGTTTCCAAGCAGATGTGAGATGGTGAAAATATTATTCTTCTCACATTTTCTATTAACTTTACTTTTGGATTTAGTGGTAAATGTTATCTTTTGCTGCTTAATTTTAAACTAAAAGTCCAAACCCACGAGTGACAGTTTCCTGAATAAAATGAAATAAGGCATGGAGTCGGGGGTAAGGGGCCTCTGAAAGAAGTACCTCCTGTTTTAGTGAACAGTTGAGCTAATTTTGCCTGGAAAAACTTCCTTCTGTGCATGATTGTTCTCTCCGGGCAGGGGGGGGTTCAAGTTCCCAGTCAAAAAGCAAGTAGATTATTCAGCACATTTGCTTTGATATTGCGAGGATGAGGGCTGGGGTGCAGCAGTGATCCCCAGGGGAAACTGTCTACCTGTGAGATATTAGGCAATTATTCAAACACACAAAGCTTCCCACACAAAGCTGGCACTAATTCCAGGTTCACTTGCTACCTGCTGTCTATAATACATACATGTACATACCTCAAAGAAAACAACTGGCCTCTGTACATCTACTCTTACATGAAAAAGCATAAAAGAGCATTTAAATTAAGCATCTGCATGATAACTGTTGAGCTTCCTGACAGCAGATTTGCATATTCCATATTGGAAATAGTCATAAAAGTTTAAATATGCTGCAGATCATATTCCCATCACATACATTAGTGATACAGTTGTGACTCAGAGTTATTTCTCTCAGCTCAATGAACTGTGGCAGCACAGCCAAACATATATTTACACTGGCTAAGTCCCAGTGTATGCGCAGCCTCACAATCATGATCTTGGTTATAATCTTATTGACATGAATAGCATGCCTGTACATTTACCTCATGTGGTTTCTTGCCTTAGGCGACCAACTTCTACTCTTCGCAGGTCTTTCTTAGAAATGAAACATTTAATCGCAGTAGATCTTAGTCAGTTACCTCTGCTGCTGGAGTGGAAATGTATGTGCCAGGAGTGTGTATTCTTATGTAATACAGTCCAGATGGCACTGCAATTTTTTGTGTCAAACAAGAGAAAGAATCTACAGCCATGCTAGTGGCTCGGTGAGGCTGTGCTTGTGCACGCTGGAGCTTTGTGCTAAATGCTAACTTTAGTGTGCTAATGACAACACGGTTTCTATGTTTCTGTGAGCTGAATGAATAAACAGCAAGTTGTAGAAGAGGTTTACAATTAGTACAGCAGGAGTGTGCATCTATACAAAGTATAATGGCAGCACAGTACTGTATTAATAAAGCTGGCAATCAGCAAACAGTCTGAGACTCCAGACAGATTTTTCAGACTATTGTGTTTGCTTATCTGCAGCATGAGTTGCATCATTCGCAGTACTGTACTCCTGAATGATGCAACTCTCTCCTTTAGCATGAAAAATGACATATCTACAGGCTACAGCGGATTTCATCCTTACATAGATACAGGAAGGCTGTGGGTCTCTGTTAAAAAGCAAAGGCAATCGTTTTACATGCCAATTTTCTCAGAATATTTGAGAGGCTCATTTTAATCTTCCCTTAACTCTCAATTGGGTCCTGACCCAGATTTAGAAAAAAACGCCTGTAGGGGCCTGTGTAGATCTACAGCACGCTGTGGAGTGTGTGTAACACTGGCAGGATAGGGTGTGGTGAGAACAGGAGCCACGATGGAGAATATTAATAAGAAAGAGGAGTGCTTAGAAAGCAAGGATGACTCAGTGTCATCACACAGGCTATATATCTCTATACAGGGTGGGGGTGAAGACCTGTCTCCCAACACGCCCACTCTCCATCCCTCCCATCCGACCATTGCCAGACGCTCAGACAGGGTGAGGAAGAGGGGTGTGGAGGGGTGGTGGACTTCACCAAACCCTAATTCAGAACAAGCCGACACCAACTTAGCGTGAGTCACAAAGGAATTTCCCTGACACATTTTTTAACCAAAGACAGTCTTTCTTACTTTCAACTTCCTATTGGAGATGTGTGGCATCAAGTAATCTAGGTCATGTGCACCAAGGCCTACAAGTTTCAGCTTCACTAATGACACACCTTAACCAGCATTAGCAATCATCTAAATATGCATAAATCTGTTTTCACTCTCTTTTGTGTGATTGTGGAGTGTTTTAGTCAAGCAATTACTAACATTATAATATTTTTATGTCTAGAATAATTACTTAATGGTGGTTCTTTGGTCTTATTCCACTGACTGTTTTAGCTCCTCTTACATCTTTTCCCAGACCTGACATAAGCTAACCTCAGAGGAGTCCAGATGGAGCCAACATGTGAGTCCTAACAAGCCAATGTGCGGTCTGATTGACAAGGCAACCTGTTTATGTATGTGTGTGTGTGTATGAGTTCTTGTTTGTCTGACAGATGGTTGAGACAGAAGAGCTGCCCTGGAATGGAAGAAGAGGAGATAGTAAAATACCTGCAGCTGGAGCATTTTGATAGTTTTTCTGCATGTCTCTGCCTTTTTTAATACTAATAGGAGAGGGAAATCTGAATAGAAGTCTGTGTGTGTGTGTGTGTGTGTGTGTGTGTGTGTGTGTGTGTGTGTGTGTGATTATAGGCTGAAGGGCAAAGAGTTGAGGTGGTGTTTGATGCTAGTCTCAGTGGCAGGCTTCAAACAAACTGTCTCTCTGCTTCTGTCTAAAGCATGCACACACACACACACATGTCCACCCACCCACACGCATATACACACACACACACACACACACACACACACACACACACACACACACACACACACACACCGACACTCTGAAGCTCTGAAGCTCTGTTGCTTTGCCTCTCTCCAGCTCTCACAGGGAGTTCTACCAGCAGCAGGGCCGATCCTATAAAACACCCCCTGAACCCACAGAGCTGTGTGACACACAAACCTGCAGACACACGCAGTTAATACATGCACACACAAACACACACACATACACATATGCATGCAAGTACAGCAGTCACATTTGGTATAAAGCATGTCCATACGTACTTTGAGATAAAAAGAAAGAGGCCACATCAGGTTCATCGTGAACAGAAGTTTGCACAAAAGTCATTTCCTGTGGAAGAAACACACACAAGAGCACTGGCTGAGCGCTGTCACACACATGCACAGACACACACATTTAAAAGCATGCACCCAAGAGCGCTAAGTAAACAGACACAGAAGCAAGTATATTCTCTTTCTCACGTACGCACATTTAAACAGCACCCACGGTAGCGTGGGGACCATGTTCTTTCCTTTACAGTAGGCCGTTTCCTTTAACAGATTTATCACCCGTGTTGCACAAGCCATTCGATTAGCTCTGTGAATGACTCTGTGTGTGTGTGTGTGTGTGTGTGTGTGTGTGTGTGTGTGTGTGTGTGTGTGTGTGTGTGTGTGTGCCCTTTGTGAGAGAGTGACCAACTGAGCTTCTGTGATAGTGTCTCTGCGGGTGTTTGCCCGTGTGTATCAGAGGGCCGTAGGCTCAAGCTATTAACATCAGTACAGTGGTTAGATATGTGATCTGAAGGATGATACTTCAGAGCGGAGAACAAAGCAGATGCTCTTCCAGAGTAGAAACTGTGCGAGGCCAGCATACAAGCCCTGGGGGACCCCTCAACAATGCTAGCTTTAGAGCAGCTATTGTAGTTGGCCAAACATATTACAGCCAACAGTTAAACCTAATACACTATAAAGAACTGCCAAGAAAATCTGCTGCGCTATCATCAACACATTTAACCATCTGTGTGCAGCGTGTTCTAATATTATAATTTTTTGGGTTTTGTCCAAATTTCTTATGCACAAAGACAAACATTTGATGACCTCCCGAGAGTGAGTGGGGTGGGGGAGTATGACAAGAAGTTGATATTTCTGACAGAAACTATCGGGGGGTTTGGTTGTGTTGTATGAAATCTCTGGCATACAGAGGTGGGTGATGAATAAAGAAAGAAAAAGAATAATAAAGCAGAGTAAATAAACAGACAAAGATTGTGAGATCATAAAGCGATCTGTCATGAAATACTATTTATTCTTATTAGAGACAAAAGTGGGCTGAGGTTTTAGAGGAGGAACAGTTGGGAGAGATAGAGGAAGATATATAACTTGAAAAGTAAGTAAGAGCAGGAAATAAGACACTGATGAACGAGTAGAGGAGCAAAGTGGAGGTCTGCGGGAGCGGATTAACAAAGGTGAGTTAAGACCTTTCGCTCACTGTTAAAAGTAACCACAAAAGCACACAATTTAAGGCAAACAAGAAAAGAAACGACAGTGTGCACCGTCAGATGTCCTACATATACCTTCACTCACACTGATGGCACACAGTCCTGGAGCTACTTGGCCGGGGAAAGCTAACTTTGGAAGGCCGACCGGGCTGACATGCCAGAGCTACCATTTTAGTGTTCTGGGGCGGCAGATTAGCCATGGTGACACATAAAACCTGAATGAAAAAGCCAAGTGGTCAGACAAGAAACAACACGAATGATAAGTCATCCGGAAAACCGTTTGTGAGTCATTCAGCAAAATCATTTTAAGCCCTACTGGAATATCTCCAGCATATAATATGTTTAAATATTTACCACCATTGCACTAGAATTGCTGTACATATATTATTTTCTTTAATTAAAGACAACATATAATATGTGAGTTTATTATAGGTTTTTATAATTTAAAAACTAATTTACTTTCTTTCAATGAATTTACTCAATTTTATTCAACTTCTGACAAAACTAACCTACTAAACTACAAGAATCACTTTACTAAAAAATATTTGACTGACAAATTTTCACCTCTAAGTACTTATTGGTTATAAAAAGATTTAATACATTTGTGCCCAGCATAATCCATTTACTAACCTAAAACTTATCAGAGAAGAAAAACAAATAATTTTTCTCCAACTGAAATGATTTTCAGTGAGTGACATCCTTTTCATGGAGACAAAGAAACACTGACGAGGAAAGTTGCTTTCTCAGCCTTGGTTTACATGTTTTTACATGTTTTTACATATTGAACTGGTGGTAACGATCAAAGCATGTTAACCATGTTGGTCTATATCATAGAGGAGAGACAATACATTTTATTAATTGTATAAATAAGTGTAAAAAAGTTTGTATAATGTAGCCTGACATAGGGGAAAATTAATTATATGCTGTGTGATTATTCTCTATTACTACTTTTAAAATAATAACTGATACTGTTAGTTATGATTAAGCTGTGAAAAGAAATTACAAATATTAGCCTATCTGTGATAAGAAAATAAATTCTATGCAGTGCACAGTGAAAAGATAGTAATTATTAAATTTACCTATTTCACTAATTAAATGAAAATGAGCCTTAGACAGACAGACAACAGACAAACAGACCTGTTGGGCCCAGTTTTGATTTACATATTGTATAGTATAATTGTGGTCTGTTTCTGACTGATCTGATTTTTAATTTCAGATGGAATACTATTTTTTTAAATTCTTGTAAGGAAACATTGTTTTACAAGAGAATATCATTAAAAGTAAATTCTGCTTCACAAACTGGACTGTGTGATTTATAAGTTTCTAGCTATTAACTTATTCTTCTCAAACTGTTTTAACATTTAGCAACTTCCATTGTTAAGCCATTTGAGATGTTTACATGAAATTACACACTTTTTGGAGTTCATTATGTTTATTATATTTAGTTTCTGCACCATGTCATCACCTGGATCCTATTCTTTTTTTAAAGTCTTACACAAAAATGAATAATATAACCGTGAATATGTTAAATTAACTTCAATGTCCAGTAAACCCCTTTAGACTGATAATATTAACTTCAGCCTCATGCCAACATTAATAAACTAAGTATAAAATTAAATATAAAGAAAAATAAGAGGTGTTTTTACTGAAGGAAAGCAAAACTTAAAGTTAAAAGCTGTGTTAACAAATGACCATTTTTTACCAATGTGAGCTGACTATTTCAGTCAGTCATAAAATATATAAAATACCTCTCCTCAATATATTTTTTCAAGCCAGATGTCTTCTTTTTACAGAAGATAAATAGATGTTTTAAAACACAGACATCACTGTGTCAGAAAGGCATTAAATTTAAGTCCATTATCTCAAAAACAGACAGAATAAATCAGCATTGCCCTTACTTAAATCTTATCAGCAATTTTTTTTCAAGAAGTAATAGCCTTGAAACGGTGCTACAATGTTTGCAACTGTGCTTGGCAGCAACTGGCTGCCTTCAACTGGCTCCAGCACGACAGCGCAGCACATAAACATGTATGAATAAGTTAAGAAACATGAACCCATCTGATCTATCTTCAACAAATCTTTCTCTTTTATTGCACTTATTGAACCCGGTACATCTGAGAAAACTTAAGGCCTCAATCCAGCCAAATTCTTATAAAGGAATCTTCTGTCAATTTCACTCCGTTTTCATCAGACTTCGGTTTGCGCTCTGGCAGCGGGAGCCAAGCCAAGCACATTTCTCTGAGTCATCAGAGAGGGGAGGAGGGAGGAGGGAGGAGGAGGAGAAAGAGGAGGAGGTGGAGAAGAAGAAGAAGAAGAAGAAGGGGGAGGAGGAGAAGCAGGAGGTGGCAAGTTCGGAGTTTCCCTCTCGCTCTTACAGGCGAGGGCCCACACCGAGCAGCAACAGGCTGAGAAAACCGTGCTCTATTGTTTCAGGCCCGCTGGCAATGTGAGCCTTCCTGAAACTCAGCAAACAACTATCACACACAAATGAGGGAGACGTGCCAAAACACTGCTCACTGAGAGACCTGCCAAAATGGCAGAAAGCTGTTGTGTGAGAAGTTTAGAAGGACTTTCATAGAATCTGTTGTTTTCTTTCCCTGGCAGACCTGACAAAAATACTCTCTATACAATCTTAAAAAAAACAAAATCAATGAGAAAGAGTGGTCTACAATCTTTTGTAAATCATATGTGACTGAAATATAGAAATAACCTATAATAATCAATCTCTTCTAATGACATGTTATCCTTGTGTTGCCTCAGTGTAGCATGACATGGGAAAGAGTGCGTGTGTGTATGTAACAACCTTAAATTAACAATCCTCACAAATACACCGTTATATGTAAACACGAACTTTTAAAGGACTTTGTGGTCATATTATGACACTTGCCTCTTTAAACTGCTTAATAACGTTGCTAAAATATATAATTTAAGTGCTGCCTGTAAATGCTGGCAGCATCCCAGCTTTACTCCGTAGTAGTAGCACAGGTTGTGGCTTGACGTAGGAAAAGGCGGGACCTGAGAGCAGTAGGTACTACTTGGAAGAGGAAGCAGACAATGCATTCTGATTAATGGTCGTTTCTAAGAAGCAACTGAACATCGCTCTCCTTCTAGGAATCATCACAGCTTAATTTAGAATAGTTCTCATCATGAGAGTTTATATTGATTGTAGCAGCATATTACCAAGTGGACACCCTGAAAAGCAAAACTAACTAAACCATCTGATAGCGTGGCGTCTCCATACCAGCTGAGAGCGTAAGTTGCTATTTATGTGGCTCAGAGTGATGTATAACAGCAGGTTGTGATGTAAGAGGGCGCTTCAGTCATGGTGGCAGACTCACAGCCGTGTTTGTTTAGCAAAAGGTGGAAGGTGGAAGAAATGACAAATGAATGACATGGCCAGGAGGGAGAGGGAACTGGGTGAAACGAAGCAGCGCAGCTTTGAAGAACAACCCTTCATTTCTCGTCTTGGGCTCCGTTCAAACAGTCGGCAGGTTCTCATGTCCCACTGGACCTGTCAGGCAGCTCCACTGTTTGTTTTCCACTCCAACGTGGGGACAGATTTGGACAAGGGCGACAGCGGAGTCTATTTTCTCCACCTGGAAGCTTGGAACGGAGGGGAGGGAAACTCAAGACTGGTTTTACCCGCTTCCTGGAAACGGTAAAGCAAGCGGGAGGCCCCACTGTCAGGGAAAGGGGTAGAGACTGCGTGACAGAGAGTGAGCAGAGAGGGGGAGAGACTGAAACTTCTGTTCAACAGATAAGGAATATGTGTGAATGCGTGAGTAGGAGTGTTTATGTGCCTGCCGGCGTGTGCTTGCGTGTGTGTGTATGTGTGTGAGTGAAAGAGAAAATGATAGAATGGTAAAGAGCACGTGCTCCAGCCAGGGGGATTTGCTGATGCCCACGAAGATCTGTTTACAGTGAGTGCCCCTGATGACCCCAGAGAGGATGAAGGACTCGCTGCCAACACGCACACAAACACACACCCATATTGACACACACATCATTCCAGGCCACATATCTCAGCAGACATAGATACAGGGTGTATAATGTCACCTGTTAGAAACATCCGGAAGGCCAGATTCCAGACAAAGCATGTATCCCTAACCCAGCCTAGAGGTAGGTGTTAGTAGATGCACGATAGGGGAGAAGGAGCAAGAAATGTTCCGCATATCCAGCTGACTACGGAGCACAGCGCACACCGATTTGCAACTGAATTGCATTGTGAGGCTGTGTATGAGGAGATAAAACAAGCAAAACAAACTCGCGCGGCGATGGAGGCCAACGAGGGGTGTGAGTGTGGGAGTTTAAAGGCTCGTTCCAAGGCCTGAAGGTAGAGGCTGGAGAAAGGATGAGAGAGAGATTTGTGCGAGGAGAGACAGACGACAGCAGCAACAGCGAAGGGTTGAAGAGCAAGGACAAAAGGATGACGAAATTAAAGGCCAAATGAGATGCTAGCCTAAAAAACACACTGTAAAAACAAAAAAAGCACTTCCATCAATGGCTGCAGTATCATGAGAAAACATTGTGCAATAAAGTGTATTTCCCAAAATGTCAGAGTTAGATGATAAGATTGATGTGACTCTCACATCTGTAGCTACAGTATAAAGCTACAGCCAGCAGCCAATTAGCTTAGCTTAGCATGATGACTGGAAATAGTGGGAAACAGTCTGGCTCGATCCACCAAATCTCACTAATCTAGTCTTGTTGCTGTGAGGTTGCCAGGCAACGAGCAGAGACTCCTGGAAGTTACCGAGTCTGCCCAAAAAAAAAGTGGTCCAGTCCATAGCCCCCACTGAATCCACATCTTGTTTTTACACTTTTGGGGTTTTGTACAGATTAAACAAACGAGACAGAACAGGTAAATTAGCAAGCTATAGAGGTGATGACGGCAGGCTAGCAGTTTGCCCCCTGCTCCCAGTCTTTATGCTAAGCTAAGCGAGATGGCTGATGGAGCTTGATATTTAATATGCAAGCGTGAGAGTGGTATCAATCTTGTTGTGTAACTCTCGGCAAGAAAGCGAATACGCGAATTGTCGAACTATTCCTGTAAACCCTAACCTCCCCTCTCCCCCTCTGCCCTGCTGTGCATTTCACATTTGCACGATGGCCAGGTTTTAAGCCTGCCTGTTACATTTCAGCAGTAGACCCCCTTGACACACGAGGACGTGCACGCCCGCTGACTCACCAACCTGCTCGTCTGTCACAGTGATTAAGTGTGATCAATGCTGCGCGGCAACCATGGCTGTGCTAATGTACAATAATACGGCCTGTACAAAAGCTGGGGCAGGCTGAGATGAATAAGGAGGCTGAGACAAAGGGAAAGTCACAGATTAACTTCACATAGGCTCTGAATTATAGGACGTCACTTTGATGCTATATTACGGACACGGTCAAGGTCCAAGGTGTTTATATGTGGTGTATAGGCACACCAAGTACACTCAACATTTATACTGTATGTAGGAATATACTGAACAGAGGTAGAGATAATTTAACTGTGCCCTGATAAGTGTGTATGGAAGTCTACTGTACTGAGTAAATATGTGAGTGTATGGGAACAAAGAACGTGTCTGTGAGTGTGACCACGAGGACAGAGATGGAGAAAGAAAGAAAGAGAGGGGAGAGAGAAAGTGGGACAGACAGCAGTGACACAACCTCTTAGCTCCCTCCTCTCCTCTCCTGCTCCATCCTCCCCTCATTCTCCTCTCTTTTTTGCCACTGAGGGGAAGCGAAGGAGGTCACCCACACCTACAAGCACTCAATCAACCTGCCGGCGACCTTGCTCGTCCTGGATACAGTGCCCGCTCCCTCTGTTTGTCTGCCTGCGACGCTGCCATCCTGCTGCCATCTCTCTGCAGCCGGTGCCAGGTTACACCGCCATGAGCACAGAGGTGTCGTTCCACCAGATGCCCACTTTTCTATCCACACTGTGCAAAAATTCAGTGGCAGACAGCTCTGTTTTACATCGTTGTATCGTGCTAAGAAAGGTCTTTGACAGGGACATGACAAACTGAGCCCAGGTTAATTAGTGTGGGGGGGGTATTTTTCCTCTTTATGTGGTGATGCGATGGCGTTGCTGCAAAGTAATTTATTCACTAATGAAGGGATGGTTTTGGTAAACTGGACGTTTGCCAAAGTGAAATACAGTGACTGAGTGAGAGTCCAGTACTTATGAGAGGTGTGAATACATTAACATGCGTGTTAAGCATCATCTGAGGACACCGCTTGGGAAATCCAGTGAATGACTCATCAAGTCACATTCAGTGATTGGTCACCACGCAGAACCAAACCAGAGCAACAATCTGCTGTGACCAAATAGGGATTTAGATCACTGAAACAAAATATGAATCAAAATTAGTGCTGCATTAACAATCATCACTGATTAGTCTGTCAGTTATTGTCCTGATCAATCAATTATTGGTTTGGAACATGAAACATTACAAAACAGGGCTGTAACTAACAATTATTTTCACTATCATATATAGTTTTTGTCTTGAGCAACAGTCAAAGATCCAGATATTTAGTTTACTATGAAACTAAACAGTTCCAGATTAATTTGCTGTCAATCAGCTGATAAACCGTTTCGGCTCTGATCAGAAAATAGTAAAAGAAACTGCCACTCACAATGTTCTGAACCCAAAATTGACATTTTGAAACTGTTTTGTCTACACATATTCTCAGCTAATATTTTTGTGTAAAAAAAAAACAAAAAAACAAAAAAAACAAACAAATTAACCTATTACCGAAGAAGTTGCAGATTAATTTTCTGTTGATTGGCTTTCAGCTCTAATCAAGATCACCACATTGGCCTACGTCAGCCTAAAAAGAGTCAAACTAGAATGTGTTATGTTCCCCACAGCCACTGATGCTAACCTATGTGAATGACATATCAGCTTTACTTTAGGAGGACGTGTCACCACCAAATCCTAGCAGCACCCCAACACAGCACAGTAGACTGCCAAAAACATACCACAATGTAGGTCTATGCATGTCATTACTAAACGACGAGTGCAGAATCTCATCTTAAAAAAAAAATTGAAGGAACATCGATTATCCACGCCACCACCCACAGCGCATGGTCCAAAGAAGTGTTTTCCATTGGAGATAAATAGTTTCTGCAACATTGGAAGGCTCACTGTGCAAAAATATTATAGAATATTACACAATCAGATTTGTATTACAAGGCAATTACCTGATAGTGTGATAAAAGAGTAAACAGCTGAACACCATCACCAGCTACTGCTGGGGTGCAAATTAAGACACAAGGCCGCAGATATCTCTATCAGCTGTGACAGTCAGGTCACATTCCTTTGTTATGTGCTGTCGGATGGGCCTTCCCCTTCGGAAAGTTACTTATGACTGTGGATACAGCTGCAAAGATGGCTCCACTGACCACAGCTACAAAAGGCATGGAAAGACAACACATGCGCCGAGACAGACGAGGGAGGAAGGAGGGCGGAAAAAGGGTTACATTTTTCTGAATGGATGGCAGGAGAAACGAAGAACCCTGGACTTGGTCATGCATTAGCCTGTCCAGTTTGTAGATGGTGCGTGTGTGTGTGTGTGTGTGTGTGTGTGTGTGTGTGTGTGTGTGAGTGAATAAAAGGGAGAGGCAGACAGAGACAGGAAAGTGAATGTAATTCATCTTTAAAAGGGCAGATTCCTCAGTGATGTATGGTGTAGAGACTGTGTGTATGTGTGTGTTTTTTGTGTTGTAGAAATGGGTGTGGGAGGTGTAAGCTAGCTAGCTACAACTCCTCTTATCGCTCCACAGAGCAATGTGGAGAATGAGGATTCTGGGTTCTGCCCTGCTGATCAAAGATACACAGAGAGGCTGATACACGCCCCCACTCTCTTCCTTTCCAGCTCTGTCATGCACGCGCGCACACACACACACACACACACACACACACACAGAGGCAAACATAGAATTACAAGCTCAGCAAATAGCATGTAGGCTAATGCTATGAGCAACCACTCTACACTAAATAAAAGGCAGAGGGAGTTTAACTAAATATGTTAGTTGGATATTTTAATGATGAACACAATGTTTTTGTACTGAGTCCATTGTACTTATATAGAAGAATCATTTTGCTGCATCTCACACACTGTACTGCCTAGGATTAGAGCTCAACTAACGATTATTTTCAATTGATTACTATCAATTAATCTTTAATTAATTAATCTTTTTTTTTTTTTTACTAATCAATTACTTGTTTGGGTTTTAAAATCTTAAAAATGCCCATTGCAATTCCCTGAGCCCAAAGTTACATCTTCAAATTGCTTCTTTTTTTGTCAAAACTAACAGTTAAAATCAGTGGCAAATGAATATCTTAAAAAATATATATATAAATAGCTGCCAATTAATTTCCTGTTCATAAACAAACTGGTTAACTTTTTCAGCCCTGCACAGGAATAATGACTCAATTCATAACTTAAATGTATAGCTTTATTTCATGCCCACTCATGACAAAATATTCGTTTTAAATGGGGTCAGAGGAGAGCAGAGCGTTTGCCCACAATATCAGGAGAGCAGAAAGAGAGATACTCCAGGCCCAGGTTGCCTGATGAGGTTAACTACAGTCAAAGTCATGCTTTATACAAACGAGCTGTAAATTTGCAACTCTGACTACAGCACTTTACGCTAGACGATCTCATCTGTAATTCAGATGCAGGTCTCATCACAATGACTGCGTGCAGAGACACGGGAGTCTGATACTAGACGACTGCCTGTGTGGGTGTGCACGTGTACAAGAAGGTGTGAGAGAGATAGAGTGAGTGGATGTTTGTTTTTGTGCATGTTGAGTCCCCTGCAGAGTCACAGCTCTGCTCCTCAGACTAACAGTACGACTGTGTGTTAATTCAATAAAGGAACAGTGGTGGAGTGTAAGCCTCTTAATAAGCAGTATGCCTCATCTCTCTGTCTCCCCATCTCTTGTCTTTCTACTTCTTTCACTCTGCTTTCCCACCTATCCATCTGCTTTATCCTCCCCTTCATCGCCTCCCCCATTCCTTTCTAACGCACGTCTATTTCCACGACTTCATTCCTTCCCTTCCTCTCACCCTTTCTCCCCACACCTTCTCTCGCTGCATGTGCTCCCTCCCTATTCCTCTCCTCCTTTTTTTTCTCCATTTATCTCTCCTTTCATCTGTCACAGCCGCCGCTGCCTCCTCCTCCTCCTTTCTCTCACCCTCCCTCCCCGTCTCCGTTCTTATACCTGAGTGGTGGGTCTGCGGGGTGCTTGTTATCCAGCACCTATCCAGCCATCCCTCGGCTGGGAAGCCAGACAACCAGACAGGCAACCGGGCAGACAGGACGGACAGACAGACAAAAGACGACCAGAGAGGAGAGAAGAGTGACAGCCTGCCGGCTACTGCTGCAAGACTGACAGGCAGGAGGCGAAAAAATGCAACTGGACGGCAGATGTCCATAAAGGCAGCCAGGCAAGTAGTCTGACAAGAGGACAGAGAGACCAGTCAATAAAAGACTACCGAGCAGGAAGGAAGACAGATATGGGCGGGCAAGTAGGAGGCAGACAGGTAGGCAGAGCAGCCAGACATGCAGGTCGTCACAGGCCGGTGCGTAGCAGCCAGCCAAGCTACGAGCCCAGCATCCCAACAGGCCAGAGGGTCAGTAGTTGCATGGCTGATAAACACTGCCTCTGTCTGGGCCTGGCACAGTACTGCAGGCAATAAATGATGCCTACATGGCGACAAATAACCCTTTAATTACTGGGTGTTCAGTCCAAGACTGAAAAGAAGTTGTCTACCAACCAAAAACGGGTTGCAGTGCTTGGGGTAAGAATATTGGAAGCATTAAGAACAGCATAGTAAACATTAAGATCAATTTGAGCTTGGATGTCAACTCATTTTCAGTCGAAACATTAGTAGGACATTTTGGATTTTAAAATAAGATTAATTATTTTTAGCTCTCCAACAATTGTTGTTAAGGGTTTAAAAAATGCCAAAAAGTCCAAACACTCTTCCACTGGTTTTCTTGGACTTCTACGATAGCAAAACAAATACCTGTGGGTTTTAGACTGTTGGTTGGACAAAATCAGCATTTTGAATAGGGGAGCTGTGATATTTTCAATTATTTTATGGACATTTTCTAGGCCATATGATACACAAGAATACACAAGACAATAATAGTCAGATTAAAAGTAATGGTTAGTTGTATCTTACTTGGTAGATTTAATGGTAAGGTGACTATTAAAGCAAAGAGAAGCAATAATATCAATCTTTTAATCTCAAAAACTGTCCAGTCTTTAAAATTCTTAAAGAAATTCCTTTAAGAACAGATTAACTGAAATATGAACCGTCCCAGTGGCTTCAAAAATCAAGACCTTGAAGAAGGACTGCAGCCAATTTAAAATAACATTATTACTTCTATGTTGCAGAGAAGGCCATGACAAGAATATGAACAAATCTAAAGCTGAGCAAAAATAATCTCGGGCTGTATAAACCAACCCCACTTTGTAAAAGAAGAAGAAGAAGCATCATAAAATGTACACATAACCCTGAGAAACTCTAGTGATGTCAGCCACATTTGTTTTTTTTTTCCTATCAATTCTCTGTGAAAATGTCTGTAGCAATGGCAAAATTGCTTACATTTCATTTCATAAAATTATACAGTTGTGACTACATTGTAATACAACTTGGACCGTCACTGAGCATACTTGAAATGTGTTGCTATAATTCAAATCAGGAGGGATTTCTGTTAAAGCATATGTATTCCCTCTGTTTCCTCCAGTACCCTAATAAAATCCATCATGTTACAACAAGAATGTCCTAGAATAGGATTACAATGACACACAGGAAGTAGATTTTACCAGACCAGGGCTTGTAGCACTGGTGCAGTGTTCCAGTTTCACCATATGCTGAAGATTTCACTTCAGGCAAACGCCTCCCGATTCCAATCACTCTGACTCAGCGAAATGTGTTGCCCTTCCTCTGTTAACCAGATGTGGCAATGGTTTCTTTCAGAACAATCTACCCAAAAACACTAATATACAAAAAAATTTATGACAGCTCCCTAAGTTTTAAAATATAAACACCAATAATCTGGCTGTGTGTTAAGGCCGAGAGTTGAAGTGGTATGTGACAAACTAGCCTACATGGGAGGGCTGCTGAAGCATTGCAGCACCTTTTTCTTTCATCACAAAGTTAAGAAACTGTGCTCTTAGTAATCAAGCTATTGTAACCTTTGCAGTCGCCAACTGCCAACTATTTCCAAAGGCAATGTGCATTTTTTTTCTCGATGGTCTGTCACCCAGATCTCTACACTCTGGCTGTCGTCCTACTGGGTCAAGTCACAATGACAGGAAACCAGGAAACCATGAACCTTCTTCTTTGGGAACGATACAATTTGCCTTACAGAACTTCAGAGCAACCAATGTGCTCACATCCTCACTGCCTAAAACAAGCCATTAAATACTATTCACCATTTCCAGAGAGTTTAGAGAATTTAAAATGCCAAGGAGTCATTAAATTTAATGCTGCCAAAACTCTGTGAAAAAAAAAAAAAAATCCCAAATTAAATAACACTGGCATGGATCTAGCCTGACTGAGACAAATTTTCCAAAGGGCTTGTAGTTTCCATCTTTTACCAATTTTCACTAGTGGACTGCAGATAATTGTTCTAATTTACCGGAATCCCCTACTCCCCCCAAAACAGCCAATTTATTTATGTTTTTGTACTGGTTAGCTCTGGCTGTGGTTAGCTAACCACAGGCATCTTCCTGTACTTGTCAACATGCCGTTACAAGATCAATCAAGAGCAGGCACAGAAAATGACCGGACACATGGAGGAGAGATGAAAAAGCCATGACTGGAGGTGAGTCACAGAGGGGAAATAGAGAGCTAGGTGCCTGTCTGAACTGGGTGTACAATTTATCATGCACTGCGGGAGGTCATTTATGGGAGGAGGAAATGGAAAAGGGTCCCATTGATACAGCACATATTGCATGCTGTTTATATGGAAGGATGTGAGGGAACTGAATAATGTCTCTGGTGGTCATTTTCCTCCATGGTAATCAACTCTTAATGACCTTATACTGTGCCTGCAGTATTCTGCTACATTTTGATTGAGTGTCGAATCTTAGGCTGTATTACTTTGACAGGGATTACACTAAAACTTTTGCATCAAGATTAGTTTTAAGTTTTAATTATGGATGTGTATATTCTTCAGTTTCTTATGCATCAGATTTCTTGTTCGAGTTAGTTTTACTTGAGCTAAAATTAAATTTGAGATCTGCCTTGAATTAGACTATTAGTTACATGTTGAAGTAACAGGAAAACTTATCCCAACAACTGATATATTAATGCATTTTACTTTTACCAAGTGTCTGAAATCAGTCAATCGACCGGCTTTGTAAGAAAAGCTCAAATCTGAAGCCTGTTTAAACTGCCATCATAAAAGTCACAGAAAGCAATGAATAGTATTAATATTAATATTCTATTTTTCCCTTATTGCCAACAACAATGATAAAAACCAACAATGTGTAAGTGTGTCTCTTCATACATTCTGACTTCCCTACCCTGTTGGTGGCACTATGCCTCAATGCCCATTGGTTCCTATTGAAGCACTGGGGGTCAACAAATAGAAAGTTCATTTAATAAGGGCTCAGTAGTTCTCTCCAACAGCTACACACTGTGGTTTTTAGCAAATATTACAGGGGTAAATAGTAATTTGTTGGGGACTATTTTAAGCAGTGGATTGATACACATTTAGTGCTTTGTTGAGCATTTACAGCAGCAGGGTGATGTGAGGCTGACTACAATAAACTTCAGTGCCTGTCTTTATGGAAACAAATACTAATGTAATCAGTTTTTAGACAACAGACAGTACTTTGGAGTTTTAGTGGATCAAATCATTTTTGATTTTGGTCTTTACATGGGATTTGTTTACATTACGAAAAATATACAGTAGAACCATCACAAGTTGTGCGTACAGACTGGACATTTGGCTGCAGCTTCTCCATGATCATCAGGAAGAATTATCGATATAGGGCGGCACAGTTGGAGTAATGACAATTTTCATGACAAATGTCTATCCACTACCACAATGTGTTTGCTTTGGTTAGCTGCAGGAGGCTGAGCTGACCACAATCCTCCTTCCTGTCTCCTCCTGGGTCTCTTCTTGTGCCAGGCTAACAAACCATTATGTTGCGAGATCAATAAAGACGCTGAATGGTAAATGACTGGTCACACTGGAACCAGATGAAATAACTGGTGGTGATTCACGTCTGAGAAATGTAGCGCTACAGGCCTGGAGCTTATTTCCCAAAGTCATCTCAGCATGAGAAAGTTTTTTTACGATCAAAGTCTCTCTGGGTAGTAACACAATAATACAACATGGGGGGGGGGGGTCAACGCACTATCGATATAAACATGCAAATGTCATTATTTTGTTTATATTAAAAAGTTAACTTGATCCATACCATTGCTAGTGTGGACGTAGGAGGGCACACAGGGCTGGTCAGGTCAGACCTCCACTATATCTGCTTATTTGTCCAAACACAAGATGTGGTGAAAGGATCCATTGGGACATATAGGGCTATTAATCACTCACCAAGATTACAACATATATGAGACATGCTATTTCTTAACAATGGATCTCTGATACTACCCCCGCAAAATGGTAATGCAAGACTATTACAGCTACTGCAGCATTAGGAGGAAATCCTTTCAATGCTTAAGCAAATACACTTTTTTATGATTCTGCATGCTGGTTTAGACAAGATTTGTGAATGTGAGACAGCCTCTCACAAAGCTAGAAGTGAGAGTGCACCAGTATGTGAGCTGCTCCAGTGACAATGAATAACAGATGGGCTTTGTGAGCAGACTGATGGTGCTGAAGAGAACTTTAAAAATGTGGAAACAGGCTCATTTTTGTAAATAACAATTACTTCCAAACAAAATAGGTCACATGGACGGGAAAAACAGTGACGGTGCATCACTTCCCAAAGAGGCAGCTATGAGACTTAATCTCATGATGACATGACAAATTTGATTCTGGGTTTTCTGGTTTGTGGACTTGGGAGAGAGTTATTCATGCTCACAAATATTTATTAAAACTGCCTAAGATCAAACAAATAGCATATGGGAATTCTGCTTTGGAGTGGATTTTCACTTTGGGGCAAGCCAAGTTCGCAAAGAATGATCATCAGTGGAGTAAATTAACAGTGACATTCCGTATGGGTCAGCTTCCTGGAAACTAATGCTTCAAACAGATAAAGACATACACAGATTCAAATTAACATTCAGACAATGGTCCCTCCATCCATTTGGGCAACTGAAGCACCTCAGGAAAACCTCACACAGACACACAGGGGACAAGCGAACTCCACCTTCCTGTTTTGACATGAACATGCTAACTACTGAGACACTGTTCCACCATGACAGAATCAGACCTGTGGTATTTTACAAAACTTTACATCATGTTTCTCTTGTTTTTGACATTCTGTTCTAAGCTCCTACGAACACTTAAATGGGACTTGCATGCAGACTACTCAGTAACCGTTCAATCTCCATCTTAAGTGCCTGCAAACACCTAGAAAAATACAACAATATCATCATCTTTCCACTCCTCCAGTCACATTTGCCCTTAACATCAACAATGAAATTCTCACAGAGGGCCAGGGAACATCAAAAGCGACTTAATCTCTTTGATAGTGATGGATCTGATGTTGCATACTTTTGCTTGGGGGAAAAAAAAAAAAAAATCCAGAGCTCTACTTAGAATTCAACTACAAAGGCCATCCAGAGCATACGTCTGTGGATTTCACCGGAGATTATGACCTCAATCTATTATTGACATGGTGTCTGTGGACATGAATGATTTAGTATTACTAGATGACATTAATCAGCTCGGTAACAGTCGCCGGTAAATCCATCTTTTGTTGTGCTCTGAATGTAACTCCAGGGAGAAATGAGGATTGAGCAGTATGCAAGTAAGTGCCTGTGTCTCCCAAGTCCTTGGGAATGAACCCACTGAACTCCCAAAGGTGTGTGGAATAACTCAGAGAAAACCAAACCTTACACCACTTCCCCCATCTAGTGGCCAAAAAACGCCATTGCTTCTAAAGCCTCCTTTTTGATAACAACAGTCGGTATGATTTTAACAGGTAATATGGGCAAATTCATGTGTTCATGTAGTTAAATGGGACAAAGAGACCTCAAAAACAGAGGTGGGCCTACTCACTCTGTTACAGGGGTGTGCCTAATTTTGACTGTCGCAGTGATAAATGGAGATAAACATGCAAAGGTTTGAGCGTAAGTTAGAAGAAAAATGTATTTATTGTGGTTATGAAAATTAAGATCTGAACAGGCAAGTGATGATTTGTCGTTGTTATATAATCAGACAATAATTTCTTGATAAGGTCGGCTGCCCCAATGAACGTTCTTGTGTACTTGTTGTGAACGTGCGTTTCTAAACAATACATCTGATCCTATAATCACTCAAAAGAGCAACTTATTATGACAACAGTGTTTCCATTCCAGGGGGTTTTAAAACACAGAACAAATTTAGATAAAAACTATTAGTTCTTGTAAGTTCTATTAGTTCTTGAAAGACTTGCAAAATCAAGCAGCAAATACATGACTATTTTCAGTAACAACCATCACTGAAGTATGGTTGTGAACTCAAATCATTGCTTAATATCACTAAAGCCTAACGAATTAATATCTTATAATATAAAACAAATATAAAATCTGAATATAAAATATAAAATAAAACCTATGATAAAAAACAACCTGATTTCAACCTAGACTCTACCCTACATTCTTTGACCTATTGTAGCTTTGACGGATTTGATTTTGAAGCTTTGCATAGATGCTAACCTAGAGTAAGTTTTAAATTTAATTTCCTCCACTAATGTTTTAAATGAGTGAGAAAGGATGATGCTGACCAAACAAAAATTCTAAGCATGGGTACTATCCAGGACCCTCAAACAGGTCCAGAAAATCTGCACAGTGCCATTAAGGGCTAACTAAAGGGCCAACAGGTAATTTGGTAAGTGAACACTGATTTCAACCATTCCTCTAACACCACAGCATACGTCTGGCTTACTCATCAGCGTCTGCGAACTGGTCTGGCTCAGGGGGAACCTTGTAGCAGGACCACTGGAGAGGACATGGGTGGTGTATGGCTGGTCTGTAATTGGCTGTCGCCGGCAGGTCAACAGTGTCCGTTTGCTTGAGTGTCAAATCCCGCAAGGCAAAAGGAAGCACATCCTCTGGACCTGGAAGAGGTATAAATATCACAAAAACATCGGTACTTAGCCTGACCTGAATTCTAAAAATAGCACCTACAATTTTTCTGGGGAAAGGGTTAGGGTTATTGTATTATATTGTTCAAATATTTTTTTCTTTACCATAGGGTCTGACCCCAAAGCACATGTTTTCCCAGTCAGTGAGCATGACCTCTTGGATCTCATTATCCCAGTCCTCCTCCTCTCGTGGTGGCATCAATATGAGCGTAGAGTTCTCCTGACAGACGACTTCAGTGTATCTATAAAAGTTAACAGGTTGACTTAAGCATTTTAAAATGAGGAAAACTTCTTCTTGGGACTGCTTCATAATAAGAGGAGACAGCCAAATCTTTACATACACCATTTTTGATAGCTGACACTGTAGTTGTTTCTTGCCAACACAAGCTTATCAAATATTTAGTCGGGGTGCAGTGGGAGCTTCAGGAGTACTGTGACATTTTGGGAAATATGTTTATTTGCTTCCTTGTCATAAGCCTCTGTCCAAGGAGGCTTCCAGCAACCTCTAAAGCCGACTAAATAACATATTATATCTTGTTTAATTTGTACAATAACCAGGATGTGGAAGCAATAATTTGTGGTTATGTGTGGGACTTTTTATGTTTCTCTGTTTCTCTATTTTTTTCTTTAACACTGCTCCAATTTGAACTGTATAACTGAAATGGCAATTGTTGGCCCCAAATGAAATTTTGAGCATTTTTCTATCAAAAATACAGTGAGGCACTATTTTTTTATTCCATGGAACGCCCTGTCTACAGTTGCATTTGCAACAGATTAATTTGCAGTGTCCTACACCACCCTTGTAACACTTATATTGGTTAGACTGGACTGAATATGGTAAATAATAATGAATTAATGAGCATTTTAGACTGACTGATTTATTCAAAGCAGTTATCAGGTAGGTTTCTCACCTTTTCTTATGTCTGAATTTCTTTCTTCTTCTCTGGGTCGTCACTGCTGCTGACAGACAGGGCTTTCGTGGCATTTGGTCCGGATTACCGGGCACAAAAACAGTGTCTAGACTGGTGGCCCCGTTGACTGAGATACCACCTGAAATGTCTCCGCCGCTGACCCTGCCAGCTGCTGAGGAATCACTCACAGCTGAAATTTTATTTCCCTGTTTCCTAAGTGTCCTTGAGGTACTCTTGCCTTTGTATCCATGGTTAATATAACCATTAACCAAGCATTGCGGTTTGGTACCATTCAGTGTACCAGCTGGTGCGCACTCACTGATTCTAGTGGCAGCAGCTGGGCGGCCATTGTGAGCAGCAGCTTCATTAACCAAACCTGTGCCTGGGACCTGACCATTGACCAGACCATTTGTTTTACAGGTGCTGCGATATGTTCCCCTTCTTCTGCCCTCGAAGTTCAAAACACGCTGAGGCATCGCGTCACCTACAAAGTACATTTGGAGGATAAGTGAGCAGAATTAAAGAAAATAAAAACATGGGATGAAGATATGTGACTGTTACAATACAGAGAGGTGACAAATGAAACTTCAAAGAAGCATTTCAGTGAGAAAAATACATTCACCAAACTTTCAACTTTGTTCTATGTGCCTAAAATGGAGAAAGTGGTAACACATCATATAGACCTGTTCATGAGTTTAAATTCATTTGGATTCTGAGTCAGTGTTACATGTACAGTATTAGGAAACTATGATGCAGCCTGATTCAGTGGCTTCCTTCATTATGATGAATGTGAGCACTGCATTTTTTGTCTTGAGTCAATCCCTCACACTCCCATAAGAGGCTAAACATGCATGCAAACATGCATGAGGACTCATGTTTGAGTCACATATAGTCACAAAATACTTCATTTTCAAGTGCATATCATTTGAAGATGCCAGTAAAGTCCGGTTCATTCATGTAACAGGGTGTAAAAATTTGTGTTGGAAGTGTAAACTTAAATGTGACATATACAATGAAACTAAGCTAAGCTAAACTTACTATTGTACATTCAAGTAACGTCGGTAACTTTTGCCCCCCCTGTGCCAAGTCACTGCTAACTTAGCCACCTGCTAGCATCATCTCCCTTTAGCTAGCGTTGTGATTGACAGCTATCATCGTGTCGGCTGTAGACAATTTGCCTACCATTAACGAGTAAACAAAATCAATCCCATAACTTGTCGCTAATTTCTAACTGCCTTCAGTTTAATCTAGCGACTTCTTACCTGTGCTGTAACCTGAAGCACGCCTCCCCCGTGCAGCACAATGACTCACACACACTGTGTAGCGTGCGAATTGAGGAGGCAAACGATACGCCGACAGGTGGCGCCAAGACACAAAATGTCATAGTTAGGTTTGTTAGTTTTCATAAAGGAATACCACAAATGATAAACTATTCACTATATGTTTTAGCTATCAAGCACCAAACTCTGCAGGTTTGGAAGATGATTATGTTGAATCAATTCCAGCAGTGACCCCTAGAAGCAAAGACAAATTATGTCAGTAGGTGGCGCTATACTGCAGCAGAATGAGTGCATAAAGGTAGTAACTGATTTTCATTATGATAGATGAACAATGTGGCCAAATGAATGTGATAGTATTTGTCTTGTCCATATATGTCTGTGTCCTTTTGCTCTGTTATTCATGGCTAGGCCTGACCCCTTGGGAAATCTAAATGCTTTCACTGGTAGCCTGTGTGCTTCCAACATTGTGTCAACGGTTTGGAAACTGCCCCTTCCTGTTTCAACATGACACAAAACAAAGTCCATAAATAAAGTTTTCTTGAGTTTTGTGCAAAAGAACTATACTGGCCTGCACAGATCCCTGACCTCAACCCCATCCAAAATATGTCAAATGAATATGAGTAAAACCCTCGTAATAGGGTGTAGGCTCTTACAGCCGCATTTCAATTACAATCTTGTGTCTTCTGGGTATAAGATGCAATACATGGTCATCCTCGGAATCCTGTTATTTCTCAAAGTCTCTGTACCTGGCAAAAATACAGAAAACAGCACCTGATATTTTTTTCCTTTGGTTACATTGTAGTATTAAAACAGATAACCTTGGATAGGCCTTGCTTGAATCACATGATCCCAGTGGCCTAATGTGAACATGCAAAGCAGGCTTGCCTCAGCACTGGAGCAATACATACAAAATACTAAAACAATAAAACTGTGATTGTGGATTTTGAACCAATCATGCAATCAAGTGAGAATGGGTTACTTGCATTATTCATGGTGGCCAAGTGTTTTTATGTACAGCACAGTATGTTTATCACAACAGCAGCAAAGACATCAGCAGCACACACTCAAAGAAAAGAATAAGTGGTTTCATGTTTTAGAAATTATAGTTTATTATATAAATGGACATGAGGGCAAAAAACAATTTAAAATGATGAAATTTCGTGAGACAGCATCACTGCCAAAGCCATTTTTATTGCCATTTATAGTGACTACATCGCATTGGATAGCCCTAATGATTCAAAATTTAAGAGCTACAAGAAATGAGTTTGTGACAGATTCTACAGTTCAATGCACTGATGATTTTTTTTTTTTTTTTTTTTTAAATTTAGGATGGCACAAGCAGCTATAGAGTGAAAAGATTCGTGAGGCAAAACAGGACACAAGTCAGCAGGTACTGTACTGGTAAATAAGTTAATATTGCTCATAATGTTCACCATTTAGTTTAAGTTAGGAAGACAGTTTACAACCATATAAAAAGCCAGTTTAAAGCAAATTGAAAAGCAATGGAATTACTGTGACTAACAAAACAAACAAACAAAAAAGAGGAGAAATGCGACACAATATCCTCTACTGCATTAAGAAATTATTACATTAACAAAATATTCCCAAATTGCTATCCTGGCTTGCGTACCATACAAAGCATTGTGCTATACTGCTTTTCTAATAGGACACCTAAGCAATCACAAGTTCTTTCGTGATAAAACTGTATAAAATAGATTTCATAGTATCAATCTGAAAAAGAGTGGTGAGTGGCACATGAATACAAATTATCACTATATAATTACAACATTTACAAGTCAAGAAAATGTCAGACAGACATAGACTGTACCTCCAAAAACTGTGTAAATCTGTAGCAACATTGTCTTGAAAAATGTCCCCAAAAGGCACAGACAGAAGAAAAGGTGGACCATGCAAAAGGAAACAAAAAGTTGTTTGTTTTTTTTGTGCAAGGAAGCAAAACTCAAGTTTAGAATAATTACATAACACAGCAGATTGTAATTGTTTCCCCTCTAAAACAGTGCCCTCTTCATTACAGTACAGAATACTGTACACATGTGTTACAACATGTCTTAACCAATTACAGACTTAGATTCAAAAAGCCTTTTTGACCACACAGAAAGTGAAATATCAAGTTGTACATTCATGATATTTACAGTATTAGATAGCTTCAGAGAGCCATGGGGGCATTAACTACAATCTGCAACCTGGAGGCTTCAGTGAGATTGTTAATCCAGTCTTTTGTACCAAAGAGTAGTGGATGCTCACATCCAGTATCTGAGTTGATTTCACTGAGCACAGAGAGAGGATTCAGTAAACCATGTCACAATGGCTACCAGCCACTCCAATGTAAATCCATCATACATCCTGTACATTCATATCATTACATTTCTGTGCAACATCATTGGGTCTATTGCTAGCAACAGAGAATTTTTATCAAGCTCATGCTTTGCTAGCAAATAGCAGCAACGGGAAGTTACAGTTTAAAGACACTCCTTGGTTGCAGCTTCTGTGCCATAAAGCAACACTCTGCTAATCATCTGAACCAACCTAAGGGCCACTTCTTGGTGAAAGAATTTTCACTTTTGGACTGATTGACACTGCAAGTACTGTTTCAAAGGTTCCTGGAAGACATGTTCTCAAGAATAAACAAAAACATAAATCTTCACCTTCAGTTATCCTTCAGAGACTTCACAAAAACCTTTCTTTGCTAGCATTACGTGGTTCATCATCTGACTCCCCACCTCTTCAGAGAAAACACTGTTGCTTAAGTCGCTGTTTTCAACTTATAATCAAGGCATTCTTCTTTTCTTTCTCTATCCACTTCTGCCTCATTTCCCAGTCTTCTTTTAACACCTGCTTGTCCAA
This sequence comes from Lates calcarifer, assembly GCF_001640805.2. NCBI lineage: Eukaryota > Metazoa > Chordata > Actinopteri > Centropomidae > Lates > Lates calcarifer. The sequence continues at coordinate 17,419,449 of NC_066837.1, read as the reverse complement.
GTATGTCACATGCATTCAGAGAACACCTGCATGATAGGGAAGAAAAGACTGGCAGTTTACAGATCGGGCAACAGTGGACTGACCTGCTTTCATGTCTGTCTCACTGTATTTACCTAAAATGGATCTTGCTACACTGCACCAAACTGTCTGTCTGTAAATAAGATCACCAATGTTACACCAGGATACAGTAGAACCCACATCAGGTTTGTTACATTGTTCCAGTTTTTATGCCCAAGTACATTATGTCCAGTGTACTACATCAAGTGACTTTGTCGATCCTCAACGCATTTGAACGCAGGATGTTCCTTGGAAGAAATCACCAGTTTTGTCTTGTGAGATCAAAGTTGTGACAGTAACTACAGTTCACAGCATAAACAGAGAATAAAAACAAAACAGGGTAGATCGAGTTGAAGAGTCACAGTAGTATGACCTAAAGTCAGTGAGCAACCACAGGCTCTTAAGTTCCGTGTGGAGTCTCACTCAACCTTTGCTGCAAGAGAAGTCCATTTCCTGTCCACAAGCAGCAGGGGGCAATGCATGTCTATTTATATGTCCCAGTTTCCAAGACTGGATCTGCCTGTCTCTGCTTCACTGTACAGACTCACGACTCGGGTTGCAGGTTCTGATCAAACAACTGGAATGATCCTCATTCTCCCGAGTTCGAGAACGACTCTCATTCCAGTTGAATCACTGCTAGTTTTTGATCTCCAGGATGGAGGGGTTGTGGTCCAGGATGGACAGGATGATTTTGTCCATGTACTGTCGCAGACGCAAGTTGATTTCCTCCTGCTCCTTTAGGGCTTCCATTAACTGGGGAGAAAGAAGTATGTCAAATGACATTTTCATTCCAGTTATTTTTAACAGTGCACACTATAGTCTTACTAATTGTATTGTTCGTTAGCTGAGCTGTGGACCCAATACTTTTGTTGCTGCAAGACTTTGCTATGTTAATTAATAGCAGCGTACAAATTGTCTTTGTATGGGAACTACATAGAAATTCAAACTATAAACTATAATTAATTTTTATGCATGGATAGGTTATTTCCATGGCACTGAGCAGCAGTTATGTATAGTGAGGTAGCCATGTTGATGACCTCAATATTATGCATGATTCAATTCTACAATAGTGTAATATGTAGAACACTGTCGTGCTGTGATTACGTCCTAGAAATAAAGTTATGTTATGTTCTAACTTTTGTATGTGAGGGACCTTTATCATTCAGATCAAACTCAGTATGAAACTAACTGGTTGCATAACAGTTGACGATGCAGTCACAGAGTTGTTTCAGAGTAAAATACACTGACTACTTTTATTGTCATATAGGAAAAACTAATTTAACTGCATTGCATCTCAGTGTAGTTTGTATATTATCCTGGTGTTACCTGGTCTCTGGAGGCGTTATCTATCTCTGCAGCCAGGGACTGGGCCTTGGTCTGTGTGGCAAACAGGTTTTTAGCTTCATATAAGCTGAGGCTGAGGATCTGACCATTCAGGTCATCGTTCTGCTCCCTCAGTTTCTGGTTCTCCTAAAATACAGAGTGAGGGCAGGAGGGAGAGGAGAGAGAGATAGGAAGAGAATGAGATGAGGCTCTGTACCACACAAGTGGTAAAGTTTTTTTGTTTTGCTTTAATGGACACTACTCAAGCCTCACTCAACCCATACGCCAAAACACTGCACTTGGTTCGTCATCCAGCAGCAAACACAGCAATGCACATCTATTTTGGCAACACCTACAGGACATAACATGGGTTATGCGTGTTACAGAACAAACTGCTCCCTTGCTTTGTCGGGTGTGTTATGAAAGCTCCATGATTAAGTTGCCTTTTGAGCGCTGACAAGAGGTCAGTTTGCTTTACCCTCCTTCTGTCCTCAACCATTAGTAAGTGGACTGCAAAACTGACCCCAATTCAGCTTGGGCAAGTTCACTCTACTCCATTGTGATTAGTGGTTAATCAGGAGGTCAAAGGTCACAGAAGCAATTTTACCATCAGACCAGGACGGAGCCAAGCCCCAGACAACATCAGGTGCTGGAATTCAGAGGGTAGAAAGTCCTGGGACACAAATCGCTGGACACACACACACACACACACAGACATTTACAGAGGCGCACAGGCAAGCAAAAGTTTATCCTTCTTGGGTGTTACAGGGCAGCGTTTGTCAAATTAAAAGCTGTCGCCGGCACACAGCTTCATAATCAACCACAGACAAGCACATTGTATTACTGGACATCTAAAACTGCCAGAAGTAGTTGATATAAAGGAAAGACATAAAAAAGAAGTATCTGCAGACAAAAGGTGCTATAAAACTATTATTATCATTTCCCTTCTTGCTTGCCTGCGCTTGGTGTGACAAGTTTGGCTCAAGGCTACTGGGGGACATGGACCTTATCATCTGAAGTTCCTGATAAAATGCACAATCAGCAATTCTCACTGATGGGCCACTTAAAAGTTACCTCAACGTCTGATGGTTTTGGTAACCTCATTTTTTGTATTGCTCTTATGGCTTTGAAATGAATTATACAGAGCTGCTACACAACTTCCAAGAGTGTTAATATCTACCTTTACTAGTCTTATCAGAGAGGACATCTGAAAAACACTCTCATCTACTCCCTTATCTCTCATGTTTACTTCGTACCAGGTCTATACACACTGGAAACAGTAACTTAACATTTGAGTCTCTAACTGTGGCAGGCAGATACCTAAAGGCAACTATCACTGTATTTAGGAATAGTGAAACTAAAGAACAGAGAAAATATATAGAGCATACTCTATGTGCTCTGTAGCTAGAATTGTCATAGATTGTCATGAAGCTGGTTTAAGCTCCACTGGACTCTCCATTACAATTTGATTAAAATGTGATACTCTCTGCCTGAACCCAACCTCTTGCAGTGTGTGTCTCAGGTCCACCTAGCATCTGTAGCCACCATAATACCAAAAGTAGCCTTGTTTTCTGAAATTAGCCACTTCATGTTCCTCTGGTAGTACACAACTAATTTAGCGTGTGTCAAATTGAAACTGCTTCCTGTAAGAACAAGGTTAACCCTCGTGTTGTCCTCTGGGTCAAAGTGACCCGGTGGCCGACAATGTGCCTTTGTGTGTGTGTGTGTTCGTGTGTGTGTGTAGTAGGATTTGTTGTTGTGCATGACATTCGTGATTCTGAAGTGGTTATCTTTTGTTTTTGAATAATAATAATAAGAAAAAAGTATATAGAATACGAAGGGCAACGGGAGGGTTAAGTGCTCCTGCAGGGATAAATATAGCTCGAGTATGAACTTATTATCTGAAAACATTATCTGAATCATTGTGCAGGTATGTCAAAACTGTTTGTAATATAACAAGACAGTGTACACATAGTGTGTTTCTATACTGCTACTGTGTCATTTTATGAAGAAAAAAAAATAGATGGTGGGCCAAAAACACAATGCGCTAATTTGGCTAATCATTGTGAGCCAAACATTTCTTTGTGGAAATAATGCAGGGTTTAGCTGAATTTATTTATTTGTGAATGATTACAAAATGATAGTTTACTGAAGGGACTGAGAATTAGAGAGTCGGAGTCAAAGACATGCTACCAAATACAGTAAATAGCACTTGAGACACACTTAAAATAAAGGAAGGATAGAAGAATGAGTGAAATAATTTTAAATGAGTAAAAACAACTGTCACTCAATAAACACAAATTAAATGAACCATAATGAGTTTCTTGTGAGACATTAAATATTTATAGATTTTCTGCTGCGCTAAATCTGTGACAGATAATTATGTGGCTCACTTTGAGATGCTCTGTGAAGCTAGTAACAGGCATTATCTTTCAATAACAGGACAGAAATCCTGGATTCAGGATTCTAAATCTATGTGAAAGTGTTTTATGATCATCTCAGTATGTTAAAGCACACTCAGTATACAGACATCCCTGAGAACCACTAGCTATAATACCTACTGTGCTGACCATGCACAATCAAGTATTTGAAGAAAGCCTTGCATCAATACCTGCTTGAGTCTCTTGACCTCATGCTCCAGCTCCACCTCCCTGGTCCTGCTGTTGAAGTCCGACAGGCTGGAGGAGGAGGTACGGCTGCGACCAGGCCTTTCTGCCTCCAGCTTGAACAGCTGCAAATGCTCCAGCTCTCGACGAAGGTCCTCTATCAGCTAGACAAAAGATAAAGGACAGATGAAAAATGTTATGTAATGTCAATGCAGGTTTTTTTTTGTAGGTGTAGGTGTATGAGGTGACATAACTGTAGCACGGAAGAATGAAAGAGAGGAAATAGAGAGAGCAGTTAGAACAAAACAATGCACTTTGCTGTGTGTGTGTGTGTGTGTGTGTGTGTGTGTGTGTGTGTGTGTGTGTGATTGCATAAAACAGTCCCTCCCACCTCCTGCATGGCTTCCTTTTCTTTCTGGAACTGGAGTCTGTTCTGTCTCAGTTTGTCCATCATTTTCCTGTAGAGGTCCATCTCATCCTTCAGGCGCAGACTGGTGTCCTCCAACTTGTCTGTCATTCTTTGCTTCTCCTGAAGATGGTCAGACATACACACACATACACTTTGTCAGGGAAGAGGCATGTCTATTTACAAATGTTGAACACAAAGGCATCCACACATACGTATGTCTCTTGATAGACTTTTTGGGATATATACCATTAAAACACATTGGTTTCTTACTATTGTTATTGGTATTCCACGTTCAAGTATTTAACATATGGAGCTGAACTAAGCTTCCTATTTACAGTAGCACTTTGGTCGTACATTTAACAACACGTACAGTTGACAACTGCTGGTTGCTGTCATTTACATAGGTACCGTTTCAAAATAACAACACCCAGCAGCTGTCTCTAACACCTCATCCTGTAAATAACACTTAGACCTTGCATGTTAGAAAGAGAAACAGACAGTTAACTGGAGAGTTGCTCTTCATAAAAGCATCAGCTGGATGTGTCAAATGCAAAACTGAAGACAGAATAACAAAAAGACATACAAGGCAAAAGAAAGCAAATATACAAAGAAAAGTAAATATGGCTTACCTCATCCAGTTTCTCTGTCTGCGACTTGAGCCTGCACATGTTGAGAGCCAGCTCGCTGTTCTCCTCCTCCAGCTGCTTAACTCTAAAAACACAAAAATCTATATGTCAGTGTACTTTTATATATAAAACGAGTGTGCGTCACATTCAGCTCAAGGCACTGAGTTTGGCAAACAACCACAATTTATGCTGCAGCTCCAGAGGCAGCTGACTAACCCCAGGAGGAATCTCTGAGCTCTGTTTAGCATAAGGTTTTACATTCAGCATTTTCTCTTAACAAGCAGGCATGTCAATGTTCATATCCGAGAGGGACTTAAGAGCGACAATATCCTGTCTAAATAGAAAACCTTTACCTTAATTGTATCTTGGCATTGGTTTATTTTGGATGCAAGCAAAAAACATGGGGAAACTGGGAAACTCATGATGTGCATGTTAGTATGTTTGTTTCTCACCGGTTGGTCAGCAGCTCTGTCTGTGAAGTCATGTCTCTCTCCATCTTGCTGTAGGCCTCTCGATGTCGTCTCAGCCCCTCCTGCAGATTTTGTTCTGCTCGTGTCTCCTGGTCTTTCAGCTGCTCCTCCAGCTCATGAACCCTGACATGATGAACACATCACACACACAAATTCAGTTAACACAGCATAATATATGAGCTGTGTTACTTTTTCAGTGAGCAGTGAATACTGAATTATTTACCACTTTTCAACAATGAGACATTAGAGCAAATATCTGTATAATATTTCTGAAACCCAGCATGCTTTCTGGCTCTACCTGTGTACTAGCTGTGTGTTCTCCTGCTTCAGCTTGGACTTGAGATCACCGTTCATCAGAATCTCATTCTCCAGTTCTGCCACCTTCTTCTCCAGAGAACTCACCTGATAGAAACAGAGACAGTGTACTAAAAGCTGAATTTACAGTATAAACATAATCAAAACTGTTAATTATTTTCAGGGATTTAAATGATGAATGCTTGGGGTGCCCCAGTGGCTTAGGCTTTAAGGTGCTGACTATTAATTTAAAGTCCTGTGTTAGACTCTGGCGATATTTCCCCTCTCTGTCATTTCCTGTCATCATCTACTGTATCAAATAAAGCTTTTAAATGCCCCCCAAAAGAATTGTAAATGATTTATGCTGAAAAATGCTGACCAGTATACCAATTAGGACATATCCCTCAACAAAACAACTAATATCACAAAGATAAAACTGAAGTGAGTCTATAGCTAAAGGCAGATTCATAATACTTATGTATTAGCACAAAGCAACAATATTTCCCATAGTTTAATTGTGCATTGCTCAAGGTCTTGAAGGTTTGAAAACTTTGAGTAGCATTCATATATTCCTTTATTTTGCAGACGTAAAAGGAATCCTGACAGGGATCATCATATAAATTAGCATTCTCAGCTTAAGTTGCACATCCATCACGAACATGTCTTCACTCTCTGTGATTTTAGTGCTAACAACACACACAAAAAAGAGACATTTTTATTCATTTATTTGGTTATGGGTTTTCAGTAGTCACACAGAAATAACAAGAGCTATTACTTCCCACAAGCACCTGTTTAGTGTGTAAAAGAGTTTAAATAAAGATATGTTGACTCAGATCAACATATGGACCAAAAAGCAGCACACACGCAAAGGACACAAACACTTTCATACCTTCTCATTGATGTCGATGTCACAGGAGTCGATGCTGTCTCGGAAAAGATCCTCCGTACTGCCGTTACTGCTGCTCAAGTTGCTGTTGTGGAGCAGCTGCCTGCTCAAACACACAGAGATACACAAACTTAACCAGAAGAACAAGCTGAGAATAGATCCAGGTGAGGACCAGCTGGTTTTAAGTGTGTTTGTGTGCGAGCGTGAGTGAAAGTAAGTGTGCTCTGCTCTGCAGTGGTGCTGCTGCAAGACAGCATAGATGATATACGACTATAAGGAGCCAAGAAGAGAAGCTGGTGCAAGCACAATTAAAACTAGTACACACAAGGACACCCACACAGGTGTGTGTATATCGGACTGTGTAACACAGTCAAGTGTGACATTCATGCCAAGATGTGACTACAGCTGCCCCCTCTTTCACTGATGGAATAAATTGATAGCAAGCTTCTGCTGCATTACTGAGATTAGCAATATGGAGAGGAGAGGAGAGAAAAAATGAGAAACAGAAAGGGGAAACAGAAAAGAGAAAAAGCAGAGGCACAGATAAAGAGAGCAATAAACTGAAAGACAAATTCAAACCAGATACAGAGGACAGTAGAAAGAACAGTGAGAGAGAGCCAGACCTTATATTGAATACATAGATCAAGTCTGACAGGCCATTTTAACTCTGTCACTATAACTCAGTTACTGTGGGTGGAAATAGGACAAAAGCCCTGATACAAAATGTTTCAGCCAGCACAGACCAATGGGCCATGAAGCAGCTGAAGCTCATGTCCAAACTGGACACAAAAACACATGATTTTGCAGCATGCTCAGTTACAGATCAGATTAATTTCATCCAGACAATGTTTTTTTTCTCAGAATAAGTAGTTAGTAATTAACTGGCTGTTACAGCACAATGGTCAGGCAGCTGAGTGATAAGAAAGCAGTGACTGCTAATCTTAGTGTACATGTGCGTGCGTGCGTGTGTGTGTGTGTGTCAACAAATAGAGCAAACACGTGCGGCACAGGCTGTATATTGCATAAACACACAGAGTACAAGTGACTGACCTTCTCTTTAGACACATACAGAAGCACACACACGAACACATATTGAAGCGTGTACAGAAGTGTGCACACAAACACACAAACAGGTAAGTGGCCTACCTTCCAAAGGCAGTGCTGGAGATTTTCCTGTTGGGGCTACAAAGGGAAAAACAAAATAACAGACATTTCTTTACTCTGAATTTTCATAGATATCTCTGGACATACAAGCTCAACAATACACTGGAAATAACTGCTGATGGCAATCAAGATTCTGGCTATTCAGTGTGACAGATACATTGGAAAGAGAGAGAGAAAGAAACACTGAAGGACATGTCAATGATAATACAATTTCGCTCCTGGTTCAGTGAGCAGGGGTTTATGTCTGCTCAGCAACTGTCTCGGGGGAAAAAAAACCCAAAGACTCTTTCAGGCTGATGTTCAGACTGTCTGCCATGAGTTTCATATTGGATTAACAGATATGAGCATACTGTAGGGCCACTCAAATTATGGCAGTTAATGTAGACATACAATTAACATAACAACTCTTGACACAAAAGAAAAAGGCTTGAGTTAGGACACAGCAGAAAACTCTAAAATTAACAAATTGTATAAAAACATCTATTATGTACAAATACAAAGATAATTGATGACTATGTTGTGTCAATCTAAATTTGTTAGGTCCTACTGATTATGGCTTATCCCAGTACTTCACAGATCACGCAAGATTGTCACACTCACACATTCAGATACCCTGTGCTAAGTCAAGCAAACTGTGAAGAAGCTCAAAAGAGACGTATCATGTTAGGTTCAGACAAAAATTAAGGGAGAGAAACAAACAAAATGCGACTTTTCTGAGTCAGGGTGCAACATCAAGATACTTCACAAAGGAATAACTGACAAAGAAAAGGCTGATCTTTCCAGGAGGAGCCTCTCAGCATTTAGATGAAGCAAAGTTTTACTAGAGTATATAATCCCAAGTGACAAAATGATTTGAAGAAGTCTAAGAGGCTAAACTGCAGAGTAGAATTACTGCCAGTAGAATTTATTTTAAATCTCTGAACTTCTGACTTGCCTTTTATCTGCTCAGAATTCCCCACATTTATTAATGAACAACATTTTTTGTATGAAAGTGCATGGGCTGTTATTCCAGTCTTTCATGACCTCATGCTCTTGTGTACAAAATGAACTTTGTGTGCTTCAATTTACACAGGAAAAGTTAATGCACAGGCTTGGGGTTGATTTTCCTATGTAGCCTAAGGCTGACTAATTCCACATGGTTATTACTCATGCTTCAATGAGGACAATTTAATTTAATTAAATGGTATAAAGAAGTTTGACATGCACAAGTGATCCATTAAACACTGCATGCAGCTTAGAGGGAAGACCTCCCTCCTCTGTCCATTCTGAATACATTTTGTCTTGCCTGAAATCCTTCATGCTTTGGATTGATCTCAAATGTGTTTTATTTGTCAGACATGACCTGCAACGTATTTCTCACATTTATCCTCCATCTTCCTTAAAATCCATCCCTAGCACCATCCTATTCTGTCTGTAGCCACCCATAGGCTCTAATTATTTTCATTTACATCTCACTCATTCTCTTATTCTTGCTTCCTCCACTCTAACTCTTCCTTCTGCCTATCTCTGCTTTATTATTCATAAGGGGAAAGCATAGGTCTAATTAGGAGAGCTATGTTGGATTATAGATCCATTTTTCTCCGGGGGGAAATTCTGCACAGTCAGCAGAGAGTACCAGAAAGAAAAGTTACTCCACAGTACACTATATCCAAAAACATTCCTCTACAAAATGTATTGTTCTCAAATGACTCTCTGTCTACATGTGCACTTGGTGTGTGCAGGTAGACTGCACAGCTATTAATGGTCACCAAGGATTATGTTACCAATAATAGGTTCCCTATTACAGTGGTTGATGAGGTAAGCACCAGTGTGATGGCCTTATATAACAGTCAATTAGTCTTGGTGTGTGTGTGTGTGTGTGTGTGTGTGTGTGTGTGTGTGTGTGTGTGCATGTGTGAATGATGATGATGTGTTTGTTCGTGCATGGAACAGGAGGAAGAATTTAAACACCAATGTAATACTATTACATCATTCCTATTAAATTATAGTAAATAAACAGCCCTCAAAGCAGACAGTTAACCCCGAGTCAGCCTCACTAGTCTTATACGTGTGGACCAATGCACCTCAGATTCCTGTGTGTGTGTCCTGTACAACACACATAATAGCTAACAGCATTTGTTTCTCTCACTGAAAAACAGCAGGGTGTACACTTCCTGTCACGTATAATTATGTTACTGTCTTTTAATGAGCCATGGTTGCTTCTAAAAATTGCCTGCCAGGATAATTAACGCTAATTTTTCACAGAAATATGTCACCCTACCTGTATTCAGCTAGAAGGTTTTGTTCGTGGAATCAGGTATTGTTGGGTGCTACAGTATATTTCACCATGTGGATTCACCATCAGGTTTAATCTAAATAAAACTGGCAGGTAGAAATGCAGTCAGCAAATACATGCTGGTGATTTGATTTGATTTGATTTGGCTGGCTAACAGTCAAAAGTGTGGCAGTCAGCGGGAAAGGCTCGAGGACAGGCACGGGCTAAAAGACTGCATACAATTTCAACATATCTTGGCTCACAAAGTAACTCTGTATTGCAGCTGCAACATCCACTGGCATTTAGTGGGTGTAGATCTTGTGTAATACAGTGTTGTGTGATTGAGTGTGAGTGTGTCCCACCTGTTAGCCTTGAGGTTTTTGAGGCGAGCCTCCAGGTCATTTAGAAGGTTGACCTTTTTGCTGCACTGGGAACAATAGACATCCATCAGTTCACCAGTGTAATGCTGACGCACCTTACGAGGAGTCTGTCCTGCACTGTAAACACACACACATACACACACACACACACACAGTTACACACCTAGAGGAAGTGATTTTAATCATTTCAATTATTGAATTATTTTATTACATGTTCATGTGAGAACACTGAGGCACCAATTGAGCACATAAATCATGTAGCCGGTGCCAACACACCTTGAAAACTGATCTGGCAAGCCAATAAATAACACCAATAAAAAATAAAACTCCACCAGAAAGAGAGAAAGAAAGACATGTCACAGATGGAGAAAGAAACGTCTGACCATCTATGAAGTGTTTCATATTTACTGGGACAAATCCTCTGCCACACAGGAACTCAGTAATAGCACTTCATTTGAAATTAGTATGTGAATACAGAAATAGTTAGTTTATTGTGCTAAAGTATGTTGGCATGGTGCCTACATTTAAATCAGGACATCAGTCCCCAAACCTGTTGCCAAATAAACAAAAAGCCATGATGCATTATCACTATCAAGGTTTTACACACACTCCCTGATTTTGTTATAGCTTCCAGTAACTCTCCCAAATCCCATTATTTCCTCCCCAAACCCTGTTTACGCACTGAAAGTCAACACACTCATCTCAACCTTTAAACACAGATGGCATGGGAGGAATATTTTGGTTGGAGGGGCACAACATAAAAATTAGCGAGAGTACCTATAACCCACTTTATACTGTAACTTAACTTCTTTCCTGTGCTGAGTTGTCTAATACTTCTGGTAGATCTGGGCCTCATTTTGAATTTAAATCTCCATGCCAACTCCATTTGGAGAGTTTTGTCTGCTTGGTATGCGTGGAAGAAGCATGGAGCTGTATTGCCAGTCTATCAGCCGGGAGACTTAATCCCATTAAACACAGGCCTTTGATGAATATTAATGTGGCCTTAAGGGCAAGAACTCCTAAGCTAAACTTCTTCAGTCAAGACTCAGAATAACATGAATCAGGTAATGATTCTGGAGCTTCCACAGTGTAGACTCAAGCAAAAATGTATTTAACAGGTTTGAAGCTCCAGGAACTGGTCAGTATTTTACATTTTGCTTCATCATGACTTAAATTTTAAGAAAAAGCACAGAAGCCTACACACAACTAAAATGTACAACAATCTGTATAATTATCTGAGGAAATATGATTCATTGGCTAATGAAGGTACTGCATTTTTCCTCAAATCACACCATGTCTCACCCAAAACAACAGTTAGCATGTGCAGTGCAACAAGCTAACTTGGGGGAAAAAAGCAAAAACACTGGTTTGAAAGAGTCTAATAGAACTTCAGAGGTTCTTTGGAGGAGGTAGGGGAGAGAACTAATGTGTGTGTTTTAATGTCCAAATGACTGACTTTTATTGTGGTCATACCACCAGATAAAGCAGACACTGCTACCACATCGTTCCACATACAATATTGTCAATATAAAAATAGTCAGTTGTCATTATAAAAACAGATGTTGGAAACCACAGAAGTAGCACACTGGTAAAATTAAGTATTAAAGTAAATTAATTCAAAGAACAAGGTGTCGCTCAAGACCAAAGAGTTTTTTTCCAGGAAATTATTGGTACAGGTTGTGAACTACCAGAGATCCTAATACATACTGTCTCATGTTCAATATAGCTAGTAGATAACAGTTTAACAAAAGCCACACTCAACTAATATATGGAATTTATTGTGTTAAATAGCACCTTTTATTTCAAGAAGTGCATATTCACACTTCCACTTTAAAGAACATGACTGGACTAAGCAGGTGAAATTGTTGCAAGACTTCATAGATGAGATTATTTTGATGAGTTCACCACTGATTCCAAAACTGTTAAAGAAAAATAACATTTTCTCTCCTTTTCTCTCTTACCTCGAGGGTACAGATGAGCCGAGGTCAGAGTATCCGTTGGTACGAGTCTCGTCGTCCGGACAGGGGCTGCTGAGAGTGTAGTCTGGTTCTTCTCCCTCCCCGTAGTCCTCAAACTGCTCTTCGTTCAGAGAAGCTGAGGAACGTGTTGATAGGTCAGAGGTCACTGAGATACTAGTCTGACCACACCTGAAGAAAAAGAGGGTGAAGTTGGGATTATTCTTTTTGGGAGTCAAATTAAAACAAAGGTACTTCATAAGTAAGGACGGAGGTGTGGAATGTTCTTCAGATTTTGATCCTGGATTTAATGATGACACATGACTACAAAAGCACCCCCTGTCACCAAATATCATACTTTTATTTGACTTTAGAACATACTGTATATTTCCGTTTAGAATATGACTTGTAGACAGATGCATCTGATAAGGAAAACAGTATTGAGAACCATCAAGCTGAGTAAGAACTGCACAGAGCAATGACAAACATTTGTCCTCATGAATGAAGGTTCTATCCTGTATTTAGCATGGGAACAAAGAGCATCACCTGAAAGTGGACTAGAGTAAGATTTAGAGACAGTGAGACAGGATTAAGCTTAAGCTTACTTCTCCCCAGGGAAAAAGAGATCCCCCAGTGCGTCTTCCTTGTCGCCTGGTCTGGTCAGCCCGTCGAAAGTGTCTGACCCTAGGGTGCTTTCCACAGCACTGTCTCTGTCTGATTCCCTCTCCCTGCCCTCGTCTGCCACCTCCTCCTCAGGCTCCTCCACCTCTCCCGGGAACAGCTGGCACTCAGGGACGGGGTCAGGATAGGCCCGCGTGCACATGATGACCGGACAAAGCCGCTCCTCCTCACCGCCCTGGAGAATGAAGAAATGCAAAGATAGAGAGGAACAAAGGGGAGAAAGAGTTTATGATGAGAAAGTTTACAAAGAACTTTATAGACACACACCTGTAAAAACAGAAACTTTTAAGAGCTTGAATACAGCTGTTTTTGTTACCACAGTGATGTTGCCAGGAAGCTTCTCAGCGCAAACAATCTAACCAGGAGTCACTCTTTTTCGGTTATACAGAAAAATGTTCATAAATCTACTTCACATCATTATTAGATGTTTTCTCATTCTCACAAGTAATTATGTGATTCTGGTCTTTAAATCCATGATGACAATGCAAAACAAAGTGGCTAATGCAGAGTGAAAACATACAGGCTAAAAAGATGGTAGCCACTGAACAATGGCAGTAAATCAAGCCAAACTATTTCACATGATGGACTAATTAAATAGCTCACTGTAACTCACTGTCTCTAAAACACCTGTGAACAAACAAGAAAACAATCAAAATATTTCTAATTGTGTCAAACTGTTTTTCATTATAACTGTCCCAGAGGATGTATAGTACCACTGATATGAGACATCAATTCATTTCATAGGAACTTAACTTATCTAGAAAATAACACTTGCATGCTAGGAAATGTTGTGACTGTATAAATAAAGAGAAAGAAAACCAAGCAAATAAAGGTAAGTGTTCGAGGGGTTAAACATTACACAGTGCTGTGTGTGGAGAACTGTTAAGGACAATGGAAGAATTCGTTAAGAGATTCTTTAGGTTTGGGAGAGCTGTTAACAAACCAAGGTTGCTCCAGGTAATGAGCAACACTTGTGGATTCTGTTTTGGGGTGGATTTCCCATTTAGTGAATTCCTTCACTGTGGGAATGCTCTTATGGTTCACATTGGGGGTCTGGAGGGCTACAGGGCCTGAAAGGGCGACTGGTCAAAGGTCACGGGTCCTGCTCCATCTAGTTTCGGTTTCTAGCTGCTCAAATCTAGTTTAACGCCACTGAGAACAAGGACATATCTCAGCATGACTGAACAACTGAAACACAGAGCACAGCGAAGGAGGGGGGCAGGTGAAGACAAAATCAGAGAGATGAGAGAGTGGAGGGTAAGGGGTATATTGGGAATAGTGAGTAACAGAAAGGTGGAGAGGGAGTAAAGCTATGGATGTAGGTACTGAAGGAAGAATAAGTGTAGAAAAGAAGACGACAGTAATAAGTGAGGAGAAGAAAGAGGGCACAAGGAACAAGGCTAAGAAAGAATAAAATAGCAGTACAGTGTGAAGGTGAGATTAGAGGAGAGTGTGAGAGCTGTGAAGAAAAAAAGATATAGGTTAGGCAGAGAGATAGCAAAGTAGCTAGACATTACAGTAACAGATTTCAGCAACTAAAATTCAGACAGCTCTCTGTTGGTTTGTCTCACTCTCTAAATTCTTTTGCTGAATAGCAGATGTTCAATCACCAAAGTCACCAAATCAAATCAATCGTTAAATTATTGTTAATTTTATTTTCAAGTTCCACTGCTAACAAAAAATACATAATAATGTTATATTTCAATGCATAATTTGCATTGGAACCATACATTCAAAGTAATATACAAATCAATAAATTAATCTAAACTGACTAATGTAGCAAATGCTTTGAACGTTTGAATGTTACTAACTGTTCAGAGCACATTATCTGTTTCAGACACACACACACACACACACACACACACACACACACACACACACACACACACACACCAAAGTGCATGCTTGTGTAGAAGTAAATTAAAAAGTACCCATTCAACACTTTAACTGGGGCTCTGCACTTTTACAAACAGCCAACATGGGGTCTGAGGCTGAGTCACACAGAAAAAAAATGAAGGATAAAGGTCTCTTCAGCATTCCTTAGACCAGTCACTTTATTTCCCTGCAGCACAAAAAGAAACACAGTGTGGGGCAAGGAAATAGGCAGCCCCCCCTCTGCACTTCACCACAACAATTTGAAAACCTGAACACGCTAACACAGTGGGAGACTTGAGACCCATTGCACTTAATTCTGAGAAAGAGAGAAGAGGAGGTTTTTTATATGTAGTCAAAGCTCACATAATATAACTAAAAACAAACACAGTTAGAACTGGTCAAAATACAGTAATAATATGGGTAATAATATTCTCAACAACTGCATAAGGTAGCGTTAAATTAAGACAATACACCTGAAGACTGCATCTAATAGCAATCTGACTGCTCTTTTCAAAGTACTTAAAGAGCTTTTTCCTCTGTTCAGGTGAATGCATGTCAGCATCCTCTGACTCACTGACGTATTCCTGCAGAAAAAGAGAAGCAATACACGCAGTACCAGTTTCAGGAGAAGAACCAAAATGCCGGTTCCCCCCACAAGTTTAAATGGCTGTCTTAGGGTTAGGGTCTGAGGGTTATGATTAGAGCTAGACATTCAGTTGTGATGGTTAAAGTTAGGAAAGGGGCTAGGGACAGGTCCCCACAAGATAGGTGTACAAGGAAGTGTGTGTGTGTGTGTTTACAGTATGCCTCTCTCTGTACGCGTCTGCTCCAGAACAGCCTGGGGGCTGTAACTGCCAAAACATGAGCCTACAGAGTGTTTTGAGTTGCTTGATTCCCAAGAGCACAAACACAGCTAGCCTGCCAAACAGCGTCCAACTTGCCACTGGCTTTGAACTGAGTATGCTGAGATCTGCTGTGCTTTTAACTGCAGCAGTGTTGCCTGAAGCCTGACGCGCCTTCACATCCGCTTTGGCCAAAGAAGGACTTTTATCACCATTAAATGTTTGCTTGGGCCAAATCAGCTCTTTTTATCTACATGTTTCATCAGGGCAATTCCTCTATGAAGCATCTGAAGCCTTTCAATGTTTGGTAACACACAATTTACAAAATCTATTTTATGACACAATGTATATGTTTAACATGCTACAGTTTTTTACTTACCAATACAATTAAACTATGCTTAATTCTGTTAAAAAATATTAACAAACAGGGCACGTGCCACATGGGCCTCTGTGGCTTGAGCAGGCAGACAGTTTGACTCTTGATCTGGCCGGACCCTTGCTGCATATCATTCACCTACTCTCTCTCCCCGTTTCCTGTGTCTCTCTACTGTCCAATGAATAAAGACTTAAAAAACTTAAAAAAAAAAAAAAAGATATCCACAAACAATGCTAATGATACCTTAGTCATAATCTATACTGAATATCAAGACAGTAAAAAAATCAACATTTTTCACATAACTGAAAGAAGATCTAGCCCGCTTTGTACTTTGATCAACATTCATGTGGATGGCCTGCCTTTCTCAGATGTAAAAACCATGCAGCTTTATATCAGTACTCCGCACAGCATAAGTTGTTCAAGTTGTACATGTTTTTTTCATAGTTTAGTTTAAATGAAATATGATAGAAAAAGATTTTCAGATCTCTGCGAGTCTGTTGCTGCAGGCTCTGACCTAGTTAAAATGCAGACATCCTATCATTCCTTTCCTGCTCTCCTTCCCACTCTCCCAGGTGAGACCAATGTCAGAGAAGGGGAAGACGGAGAGATGAAGAAGACAAAAAGGAAGACTTTTCTAAGATGAGAAATTCAGGTTGAGTGAGCAGACCTTTGCTGCATGTCTGTGGTCAGTCTAAGTCTGGTTATGTTATTTTAGTGTGACAACATAAAACAGTACATGTATGTGAGCTACTGTTAGCCATGTCTGTGCATATCTGTGAATGTTTTCTCTGCCCAAGTACCGTGCAGTTTAAAAATGAGCTTTTACACATCATCAGTCATCGCATAGATAGATAGATTACTCACACATCGCAAATTTATTACATGTCATTTATTATATGTTGTGTGTGGCTGAAAAAAGCGTATTTACTCTGCAAACATTCTCTGGAAAAATACAGGTCAGACACCTGAAACACAGGCACAGACTGTCAGCCCAGATTTTTGAGGTAAAGGAACAGTTGTGCAGCATCAATACTTCTGTATGAGACAGAGCACAACATAGAGACTTACACAGCCAGGCTCTCAGGGAACAATGTATTATTAATCCACTGCAGCTGCA
Organism: Lates calcarifer; assembly: GCF_001640805.2. Taxonomy (NCBI): domain Eukaryota; kingdom Metazoa; phylum Chordata; class Actinopteri; family Centropomidae; genus Lates; species Lates calcarifer. Next base: position 17,402,134 of record NC_066837.1, on the reverse strand, counting down.
ATAGAAATGTAAGAAGTGAGAAGAAAAGAGATAAAGGGACAGAAAATAAAGAGCAGAGGACACTTATCCCTTCTCTCTAGACAGCTTGAAGAGAGGCAAAGAGACCACTACATGGTCAAGTGGAGAGAAACAGAAAAGAAAAGAAAGAGAGAAGACATATGGTAGAGCTGAGAGAGGAGGCAACTGAAGCAGCTGTTAAAAAAAACAACAAGTACTGCTGTATATCTGTGCAACACACACACTCTTCACTTCAACTTTGAAAATGTTTTGAAAAAACTAAATAATTTTCTAGGAATTAACTTTTTGCTGAGCTTGGCAATGACGTGAATTTTTCAGCAGTAAATAGGTGGACGTTTATGTAATATGAATGATGACTACCAATCACACCGTGTTGACACAGTCCTGAAACTCAAAATACGGACTAATGTATTTGGCACGCTACAGTTGTTGAGCAATACTGTGGGAGATTACAGTACAGAAAATACTGGGATGTAAATGATGTTACTGTATCACAATTACTGCTACAGTACTGGTTGCTAGGGAGGCAAACACACAGTATTTTCTCATTAAAGAATTAAGTGTGTGTTTGTGTAAGAAAAAGACTTGAAACAGAACAAGTAAGCGGGAAGTAAAGGTGCTTTCGGAGATACACTGAAAAGTTTACTGCCTAGACCTCCTACCCGTATTCACTTGTAACTTTACTTCCTCTAGGCAAATCAATAACCCATCCAAATCTATGATGCAAATTCATCATGGACATAAATATCACAGAGGCACAAACAGCGAAAGGTATTCTTAGGAGGTTCGTTATTCACAGGAAAATAAATGTGGCTAGGCTAAAAAGGGAAACTACAGAGGCAGTTTCACAGCTGTCATTTTGACACGTCACAGCAGAAAAAGTTCAATTAATAACTTTAATAATGGCTGCATCCTAAGTCCAGGGCCTTGCTATTCAAATGGAATGGAGCCTCAATTACTGTTATTAGCTACACCTGTGATTTTCCGAAGCGAGACTGTCCTCCCAAGAAAAGCAATAGCATCAGTTATTTCAGCAAGAGCCCCAAATCGATAAATGTAAGTTTACGTTCAAAGCCCTCTGGTGGCCACAGTAATTATCACTCACAGGGAGGAGGCTGTGCTGTATGGATGGGTCAAGAAACCCAGGACCATTGGACCACTGTTCATTTCCTGTTTCCAATCAACCATCATACTCTTGTATACAAGAAAAGCTGACATACACACACACAAAGACACACAAGGTGACAGGGAAAGTGGCATGCACTAATTAGTTACTGAAAGGCCAATTAATTTCAGCTTAGTGCTCAATCTCTCAGTCATCAAAGGCCCAAACTCTTTATCTTGAACGACATCAACATTGTTGCAGCTGTCATTAAAAAGACAAACTCTCAATCCACCTCCCCTCGCACCCATTTAGTCTATGCTGAGTGCTGAGGGTCAATACCATTTTAGTGCTGAACAAATCATTAATCTGCCCTTCTGGCACAGTGGAGAATTATGTGGATGACCATGCATTTCAAGGCCATATTGATCTGAATGTAAAAACAGGGAGAAGATGGCTTTGAACTTGCTAAACCATGACTGAGCAAGAGTGGTATCATATGAATGTCTTATTTACTAATCTGGAAATCACCCAGTGCAATGAGATTCCCACACCTATCTAATTTAGTTTCAACTGTTTATTATAAATATATACATTTTTTATTATCTTGTTTTCAGCTTTTGCAGAATTTCCCATAAAAACGTCTCAATTACCAAACAAAGACTACAGCAGATCATGCCTTAAATATTGGTAAAAGAGAGAGTTCAGATGATTCTTAATGCAAAGTGATCTGCATTACATATTTTGGAAATTTTCTGCACTTGAAAATGTTAAGCTTCACCCTTTAAAAGAGATATAGGAGTGCCCTCTGAAAATATCTGAGCAACATTTTTGTGGTATTGTCATTTGAACAAAACTAGATTAAAGGAATTACACAGCTTAAAAGGTTTTAAAAGATGTTGCTCTGGTTTCATATTTGTTGTATAACTACTTGGGCAGTAACCATCTTGTTGCTTAACAATAAAGCAAAACAAGCGCTTCGCAAAAGACAGAGAAGACAGAACAGAGATGGAGTGCTACACCAGTGTGGGGTGGGACTGGATGGAGCAGACACATGAACTGACGTCGAATGTATCGATCGACACTGATGAAGCTTTGATTTGGCATGAGTCAGCAGTAAAGGGACTGGAAGATGAGCAGAGGAGTGAGAGACAAATTGAAAGGAGGATAGATAGAGAGGAAAAAAGAAAGAGGGATTGAGAAGGGAGAGCAAGAGAGAGAAGGGCAGCAGAAAAAGAGCAGACACACAGACAGAGAGCGGCAGAGTCTTTCTGCTCTGTGCTTGTGTTTATCAGACTGGGCTCCGGTGATAAGAGGCGTTTCTCTGCAGAGGCTTTTTCTGCATCTCTCTCCCTTTGTTCATTTTATCCTCTCTTACTCTCTTTCTCTCTATTCTTCTAAGCTCTGAGCTCTTCAAGTGCCTCCACCACAAGAAAAAAATCACCTAGAAAGTGAATCGTTTAATGCTTTTGCTTTGATATTCAGCAATTTGACTGTTACCAGTGGATGCTTCAGTCATCCTGAGCCTCTGATCTCAACAGTGAGTAACAAGAAGCCCTGAGACAGGAGGGCATAAGAGGCTTTACAGAATCTTAACAGGATATTCTAATTCAAATAATAATAAATTAAAAAAGGCAAAAGCTGAAACGATTAGTCAATGAACTAATTAGTCAATCATCTGAGTCATTTTTCCAAAAAAAATATTGCCAAACATTTGCTGGTTCAAGCCTCTTAAATATGGATCTTTTCTGCTTTTCTCTGTTGTATATAATATTAAACTGAATATTTTTGGTTGACACCTTGGGTTCTGGGACATTGTGACTGACATTTTTCATTATTCCCTGACATTTCATAGACAAAATGTAAAACAGTAAAGAAAATAATCAGCAAAATAATCTTCAATGAAAATAGCCCATTAGTGGCAGCTGTAATGTACATATATTACTTTTAAACAGTCTTCATCTGTCGAGTATTGATCATATTCACTCCTGAATGGATTAGGAGAGCATTAACACCCACAACTTGTGTGCAAGTACATGTATCTGCCTGTGTGTCTGTATTATTCACCCTCTATGGTAAGCAATACTCTTCCTACGCATGCACACACTCACACATTACACAAAGGGAAGTAATGACTCATATTTCATGAACATTTTGTTAAGTCAACACTGTGAGAAACTTAGGTTTCAGCAAATGAGGCGCACACACACACATACACACACAGACACTCCCCCAACTGAAGTACTGTACAAAAAACACCTGAGACTCCCCATTGTGTGAACTTTTAAATATAGCCTCTCTTCCTCCCTGCTCATTCATCTTTAAGTCAAAACTGGAGCTTTTACAGGAGCTTGACACACATGACTACATATATAAAAATACTACCACTCTGTCTACACAGGGTATAATCACAAACACACACGTATTTGTTTCCACCTGAGTCTCAAGGGAAACCGGTAGCAGCTTGGATTACCAGGAATGTTGCACTGGACAAAGGACAATGTAGGGAGGGACTGGAGCAGCACCTGGGGGAGTGTGTGGAGGTATTTTCAATGAAACCCAGCTTAGATACACACAGGAAACCCCAAGTGGTGAAGCCGTGCATGTGTGCCTGTGTTTATCTCTGAATCTGCAGAATGTCGAGCAAACGTCCTCCCAAAATAAAACCTCACAAGATGAGGAAAGTCCTACGGAGTGAGTTTTTTAAGCTAGTCCTGACTTCATGAAGAGGCTGTTTTAAGGTGGAAATTTGGATTTGGAATGACGATTAATATTGTGTTTACAGTAAAAGGTAAAAACCAGTTAGTGGTGACAGTTAAATTTTATGGTGTAGAAGAGAGTACTGCCAGTGAAGATCAGTGTTTCAACCCAAGCAATTGCGTGTGTGTGTGGGTGTGTACAGTGGGCCCGTTAAACAAGGTGAACTTGAAATACATCCCCTGATTATGATTGATTCAAGTGTCCTTTTACATTTGTTTGTGTGTGTGTATGTGTGTGTGCATGCGCGCACACGTGAAGTATGAGTAATGAGTGAACTGCATCTTTAATTACAAAGACATGCAGTCCAACAGAACAAGTTAGCTCTATTAATTGCAGATTACAAAGCTGCATGCACAGCAATCGTTGTATCCTGCTGACTGCTGCAGGTGCACAGCGTTCAGTCGATGTTCTACGTGTGAAAGTTTACGTGTCAGTATGTAAATGCATGATGTCCGAAAAAAGCACAGTCCAGTGCAGCACTGTATTTTCTTATCTCTGTGTGCATGTGCGACCAATCCTTGAGAGAGAGAAACTACACAGTAAAAAGGAAGCTATAAATCTTTGTGTGGGCATGTGTCACAAAAATCCAAATGTAGACCCAATACATCGCGTCAATGTTATATTGAGGAGTAATTATCAGAAGCTGTCACATCACAGAGGCAGGTGCATAGATTTTTTAGCCCATCTGCCCTTGAGGTGTCAACCACCTGTTGTGAACTCTTAAGTGCTTGACAGCTGCTTACAGTATGTTTGAACTAAACACAATACTGCTTCACATCAAAACAAGGAAGTCGGCATTAACACATCGAAGTCAAACCAAAGTCATGAGTGTGTTTTGTTTTCAGCCCTACAACAGACAGTGCGATACAGTCCGCTGGGGGGAGCAAGTAATTATCAGTTTTTGGTTTTAATTAATTTATCAATATATTTTTTTCTATAAACTAATGAGTCGTTCAGTTTATAAAATGTCAGAAACAAGGTGACAATTTTGAATAACAGTCTATAACCCAAAGATATTTAACTTAGAATATAAAATAGAGAAAAGTGATAAATATTAGCATATCGGTGATGGAGCCTGAGAATTTTTTTTTTAGATCTGCTGTCCACTGATTCACCATTGAAGAAAGTTTTGTCATGTTTCCTTTAATTATCATCATCACTATTATTACTAAAGACTGCAGGAAGAAAGAGGTCAGATTCATCTTCAAGGAAAAGCACAACCCTGACTCATTTGTAGCAGCACAAACACTTAACAACTCTCTGCCTCATTTATTGTTCAAGTCTGTCATCTCACACACAAGTGTGCGGTGTCTAGCATGCCGATTGTCCTTTCTGCGTCAACCAACTCATGTCCAGTGAAAAGAAAAGAAAGCACCTCGCTGTCTTTCTTTAACAAAGTGCATTGTCTTTCTCTTAGGCGCCTGTTTGTCAGCCCTCTTGCTGCTGTCTATTGAATGGGGGCATTTCAGTGTGTCGTTGGTGGCAGACCCTCGGCAGGTGGTCAAGCCATTTGTTTCTTGTCAGCTGCTGTGTGTGAATGCTGTCAAATTTTTGTAAAAACATTTTAAGATTTTTACTTTATAACATTTTCTACGCCAATAGGTGAGAACTAACCATGAGAACCAAAAGGGCTTCTGTAGATGTCCAGCACAAGTTCAAGGTTCAATATTTGAAAAACTATTACACATTAACTGAGTGACTGAGAAGACATAGATGTGTTTGTGTAAAGATATTTTTTGTCTTGTTTAGAAATTGTTCTTTATCTTTTCTCTGTCTGGCTGTATAAATGTGAGGAGTGACTGTTTAACTGCTGCAGATTAGCACCCATTCATCCAGTACAGCTCAGTACCTCATGTTAATCTAGTTATTCTAGTCCTGGTGTACACACTGTGCACTGTTAAAGACACTTTGCTGAATGTCAGTTTTGTTTAAAGTAGCAACATCAAATTACTGTAAAGAAAAATAAACCGTGTTCAATTATGTGCCAATGAGCAAATAATTCAGTGGAAAACAAAAGTCTTCTAGGAACGTTCTGAGCCCGGGACAATCAGCACAGAATTTCATGCTTGGCAGAAGAAGAGTAAATCTCATTATGTAATGTCCAGTCAGAGACCAGGAGTATTCAAAACGACTAGAGAGTCTGACGTCACATGTTGCCATTGAGATCCCCACAACACAAATAAAACTCACCTTGCCCTTCTATTTTTGGAACAATTAATGAAGAATAGGATGGTACAAAAAGTACAAGAAGTTATCTGTTGTATTGTCAGCAGGCTAATGCTGTTGACAATACATGACTTGCCACTATCAAAACAGTCAAAAGGTTAAATACTTGTGCGCTGCCAACAAGTTTGATCATTTTTCAGATCATCTGGACTTCTTTAAGACTGTGAAATATAGTGAAGCCTATTTTAAAATGGACGATGCTGTCAAAAAAAAAAACTTTTAACAGACTGCCACAGGTGTACTGCAACATGATTTACAGCATGTAAATAAATCAAATGTAATATCAAGTTTTCAGTTTGATCTGTGTTTATGGTTTATGTATACCTGTAATATCCTTCCTCCTGCAACAATCTGAATGTTAAACTATGGCCAGAATAAACAGAAATAACCTGAATTATACTTGTAGATACCAAAACCATTCCCCTCAGTCCTGTTAGCCAGTAAACCTGTTGTTGCATTTACACTATTCCTCAATGCTCCTTCTTTTTCAATCTATCTATACCTGCATGGTCAATCTACCCTGTTCCCTGCACGCTTCTTTTGATCACTCCCTCTCTCTGTCATCCTCTAGCTACCAGCTACCCTGGTTTCCAATTAATCCAATTACCTTCAGAGAGACGTTGAACCGCAACAGAGCCAGAAAGTGATCGGGAGAGACAGAGAGAAAATGATAGGAAGGGACACTTTAAAGCAAACAAGGATGAAAAGGGAGCAAACAGAAGAGACAGGACAGTGTAGTGTGGTGACACAGACACGAACAGCTGAGCAAGACAGACAGACAGACAGGCAAGCTGTGAGGCAGGGTCAACTATATGCAACACCCACACATTCAGACATATACTGGGGGACAATGGACTCTGCACTGCTGCTAAACTGCCCCCCACCAAACTAGCGAGTCTACCCCCAACATATAAACTATCCTCTGCCTTTTTATTTTCATTCACTAAACCCTCACGGTCTCTCTACTGACTCCCTCCTCTGTTGTTGTTCCCATTCTGTCAAGTAATCTTTCATCATCACCCCCCCATTTCAGCAGGCTGGGTGCAGTCTGGTTGCTTACCCCGTTTACTAGTGAGGGGAGTCCATGGTCAGCAGCAATCCCCCTCTTTCCACCAGCCAAACCCTCATCCACTGAAGTCATCCAATAGCCCTGTTCACCAGGGCTAAGTCTGTTGTCTCGATTCACTCACATACACGCACACTCGCACACGTACGCACACACATACACACACACGCACACACACAGGTGTTCCCTTCAAAGGCAAGAGGAGGAGGAAGCGTCGGGATAGTCCAAAGGGTGAGTCCCTGTTAGTGGTATAGTCCAAAGAGAGGCAAAGGAGCAGAGCACGATGTATCGTTCACTTTAAAACACTGTACCGGCTGCCTGGCTTTTCCTACACTGCCTCTCTCTCTCTCTCTCTCTCTCTCTCTCTCTCTCTCTGTGTAACACATACACACTCACACACACAAACACATGCACAGACTCTTGCACCTCACACCCTCACACTCACACACTGTCCCTCTCTGGCTGGCTGGTTTGCCGGCTGACTCGCATTCACACAGTGAGAGCTCAGATCAGGCAACAGTTGTTGAATTCACGGCCCCGCCTCCCCCTCCCTCCCCCCTTGCCCGGTTGGTTGCTTAGCAACTGGCTTCTGTGGGTGGGGCTTGTTCCAGTCCTCACATTGCTGCACACTCTGCTCTCGGCTGCCGCCTACTCAGGCTATATTTGCATATCAAGCCCTGCCTGCCTCTCTGTCTGTCTCTGCTGTAGAAGAGGCCAGTGGCTGTGTGGGCTGTAAAGAGGGGGAGGGAGGCGATTGTTGTCCCTAAAACTGAAACAGTTTGTCTTCAGTGATGCAGCAGATTCCACAAGATGGGTGAAAAAAGAAAAGACGTTGTGGTCAGTCACAATTAGCCAGAGGCAGAAAAGAGGGGAGGAGGCATGAGAGAGTGATGGCATATGCAGCTTGAGGTATTTGCTGTTCATTTCCCTCACAAAGACTGTGAAGAGTTAGAGAAAAATCAAGAGGAAGAGGGAGAGACATCGAAGCTGGATCATTACAGCTTAGTGCTTACATTATAAATACAACAATTTCCATAACTGATTACTTGTTGAAGTAAATTTTAAACAAAAATGCCAAAAATACTCTGGTTTCAGCTTCTCCAGTGTGAATATTTGTCAGTTTTTTTAGTTCTGCTATTAAACAGAATATTTTGGACTACTGAACAGGCCAACAGCCAATGTTAATATGCAAACTTGAGCTTTGTGAAATTATGATGGCACTATTTTATAACATTTTACAGACAATTACTTGAGAAAATAGTCATCAAATTTATCAATAACTAAAGTAGTATTTAGATGCAGGCACAAACCAATCTCATATCATTATATATACTGTATCCCCCAGCTCAGTTACTTCTCACCCCTCAAACAGCAGACATATTAGTGCTGTTGGGTGAAACTTTTGGTTAATCTAATGTAAGTAACTTAAATGTTCCCATTTCATTTGTAGGATCATATGATTCAAAGTGAGAAATCTCAAATCTCTTGTGAAATCCTTTCAAAAATGCAACTGTGGTCAATATACACATGAAGCCATTTTCCATGCTCTTAAAAAGCAGAAATTTTACAGACACATATAGGTTTTACAGATGTGATAATAGAGATGTGATGATTGAAACATCATGATGTGATATGCAGTGTAGATGAAAGAACCAGCCCTTGTGAGAAGCAAAACTATTTTTACTGTACTTCTTCCTAAATTTCACAAAAACAACTTAATAATTTTACATTCTAGGTCTTACTGATGCACCCTTAAGCACATAATTTATTCCTCAGAGAGTCCACAGAAGTTGTATGTAAATGTAGGGAAATATTCTCTGAGTGGGCTCTCCATAATATTTACTTTTTTCCTTTCTTTTTTGAACTCTTATCTCAGCTCTGCAGGGCATTTCAATCACTCTTTCAGCTGCCACTCAATCTTATACTCTTCACTTGTATCTTTTAAATTGCTCCTATTCTAGTTGAATGCTGACCAGACTGTCTTATCAGAGTTCAGGGATACAGAAAACAACTTGGAGTCAGCACTGAAGAGGCCAGACTTCTTCTAATTAGAGCTTAAAAATTTTCTAACAGTTGGTAATTGGTCAAAAATAGTATTATCATGCTTGCTCTTTGGAGGAGCAATTTTGCATTCAAATTTAACTTGTTTTAAAGACTGACTATTTTGTCAACCACTGCATCAGCATTCAGCTTTCCACTACCCCCTGAATTTACTGTATTGGCTCTGACATTATATATCCATAATTTCAAACTTACACTGCCAGTGAAATAAGGACTATATGGACCAACTACAGCATGATGGGAGACAGGATGCTACACGCTTATCATTAGGGCTGCACGATATCAGGAAAACATCCGATATCACTGTTGAATGTGGCTATAATGATATGATTTGTGATAAATTAACAAATACTTCAGTATACAGTGTTAATGTCTTTCTGCTTTGAATTGAATTGAATTGAACAGTGAATAGGCTTTGCTGACACTGAAGAAAGAAAATGCATTACAGGGGATGACTTTAAGTTATATCCTTTCAAGATCACTGGCCCCAACATTGTAACTGCCTCAGCTCATAGCATCTACACAGTAGGCGGGCGTCTAGAGCAGAACGGCTCCATGTGATTGGCAAAACATATTGACAAGTAGAGTGTGAATGCAGAGCACATGAAAATATACCATTTATCGCAGTTCAAGAAGTCTTTGCAATATGCACATTGCGCACAATAATATTGCGTTAATGATTAATTTTCATTATACTGTGCAGCCCTACATATCATATCTTATCATGGTAAAATCATCACTATATATACATTTGTGTGAAGCTATACATTGGCTATACATGAGGAAAGTAATATGAACTGGTTTCAGTTGTGCTGTACAAAACAACACATGGTAGAGGACACAAGCACACACACATATATTATGATCAGTTCACAATCAATATTCATTGGAGAACTTCCCTTAATACTGTTGTCCTACTTACATTTGAAGGACCTGTTTCCCATGCTGTGGAAACATAAATCACTTTACACTCTATTGCCATCGCAACAAATCCCCTCTGGTGTCTGTGCTACTTCAAATAAAAAGACAAGGATGATAGCTCCTGTTTTTTTTTCTTTTTGCTGCTTTTTTGCCTTTATTTTTTAAATCGTATCACCTTCTGATTGAGTCAGACAAACTGTTGAGGAAAGACAAACTTTAGATTAATCTATATAGTCAATTTAACTCACAACTTAAATCTCATACTTTTTGGGTACATGTATGGATGTCTGTTTCCGTGTTTGTATGGTGTTGGCTCAGGTTTCACCACTTTACGTTGTGTTGCAGTAACTGAAGTCAGCTGCCTCTGGCAAAAGCTGATGGCAGCTAAGCCGAAATTTAATCCTGCTAAAATTACAAGGAAATGTCAGTGAACTTATTACCTTCTCACCATCTATCTATCTATCTCTCTCTCTCTATCTCTCTCTCTCCCGTTGACATATTTTCAGTGTTCCAGTGCTAATTTCCTGACTCATACTCTGCCTCTGTCAGAGAGCCATAGCTGCTCAAGTCCTGGTGCTTGTTGCAAGTGGTCCTATGGTGATGAAGTGATAAGGAGAAAAAGAGAGAGAGGTGGTGAGAATGATGAAGAGGAGGAAGAAGATATGATCCAAGCTTGGAGAGCCAAATAAAACCTAATTATGTGGAAAGGAATGCACCCGTCCTACAGTCTCCTTTCTCTCTCTCTCTCTCCTCCCTCCCTCACTTCTCAAAGATGTTGGCAGTAGCTCAGCCAATGGCCTGTGGCTATTTGTTTATGTGCAATTTGTTAGAGGGCTGGCCCCTTTCCCCCTTTTCAAAAAAGCCATTTACAATTCTATTCATGTCTACCTGCCTCATTCAGACGGCAACACATAGTTATGGACCAAGGGCTTGGGTTTCATGACATGCTTTCACAAACTGTTAACACAGTTACGTTAATGCTATTCAAAGAGTGGGTGACATTACTACCTTACTTTCCATAATGATGTATAATGGAGTGGAGTGAGGTACAGTATTAAAGTGATGAGGGTGGTTTGCAAAGAGGAGATGATGGTTGAAAAATCTGCATTATACTCAAAGATGAAGCAAGAACATACATACCTTCACATACATATATACCATTAAGTGCATCCACACTCTATCTAAAAAAAAAAAACAACAAACACACGCACACACACGGAAACCTAACAAATGTGCGTGTTGCAGAGAGTTCAGCTGAAGCAGCTCTGTAGGGATTCTCAACCAGCTGCTGGGGTTCGCAATGCAGCAAGACGAATGATAGAGAGGAAGAGGGTGGGGGTAGAGATGGATAGAGCGGGAGCGGGGTGAGAGGCCCCACAGAATAAGAAATGGAAAGGAGAGCAGAGAAGAAGCTTACGAAGAAATAAACGAGGCAGGGAAACTCTTCGGGGGGCAGTGGGTTGTTAGGCTGCTTGTTTGGGCACTGAGCACTGTGAATGCCAACAACTCTGTTGCTACTCCTTCTACATAGACAGACATCTGGACAATTAAGAAGAAACACACATAGACATGTACAGATTCACATATGATGTGAACATGCTTCTACACACTGCTAGATATGTTCTTTTTTGTTTTCATGTGACGATGTTGTTACTACTATCCAGTAAATTTCAGGTCAAGCTTTTAGGGCAGCAATTCCACCACTTAGTTCAACTGGCCCTGGTTATTTAACACTGCAGCTGCTGCAGCTGATTCTCCAGCTTACTGAATTCCTTTAGTGCTCCAGCCCCTGATAATTTCCATAACTCCAGATTGAATCATGGCATGGACTGATGAGGCTAGTGGGATGTGCTGCATTCAGAAATGTATCATTTCTGGCATAATTGATAACTACACATAATTTGAAATGTTGCACTTTAAATACCATAATTATTCTTGATTATTATACAGGACCATAGAGGAGTGCTGTACATTTGAATTTGCCATCTGTTATAGAGCCTAAGATCTGAACATGCAAACATAAACTGCACAACTTTGTTAGATTCACTATAATGACAATGTAGGCAGTGGAGGCGGTGAAGAGGAAGGGGTCAGATAGGGTGTGAGTGAGCAAGTCAGGGAGAGAGTGAGAGAGAATAAAAAGGCTGAAATCTGCAGAATCATTTCTACTGCTATCTTGAGTTTGCCAGACTTGATTTTTTTTAAAAGTGAGAACATGAATAACTAATAGTCTGAGTACATGTGACTGAAAAATGTAGAGGATGAATTGACATGAGAAAAGGACACAGGAAGCTGAGGGGGAAATGCAAAAGTTAAATGAAGAGAATCACAGAGCAGTGGAATACAGTGAAACTGTTTTATATTTGTTTAAGGTTATCATACAATCAGAGTCTCATACCGGCCCATGCCTCATTGTAATAGAATGCACTACCCTATTGTGATAGCTGACAGAATGGGCTACCCTATTGTGAGAGGTATTCTGTACCTGACAGAATGCGGTACCCTATTGTGACTGGGCATGGGCCGAAAGTCAAGATTTCAAAACACTAATATTTTCCATCATAACATTTCTGCAATATAAACTTTCTTTTTCTTACCGTCAGAATCTCATACTGGCCCAAGCCTAATGACATTTCAGTTTTGTTTCACTACATCACTACACTTCATGAGGAGGAAATGCTCATATATAAACCACACGCATACCCCTGTATAGACAAACATAGAAGTAACAACAGTTACACACAGTAACATGCAAGTGCACAAAAAGTACCTTAGAGCTGAAACAATTGGTCAATTAATTACTCTACTATGATAGTACATTGATTATCTTTGCAGACATCATGTAAGGCTCAGGGGTACTGGGCACATTTTTCTGTTTTCTGACCAAAAAAAAAAAAAAAAAAAATCACATAATCGAGAAAATAAGTGGCAGATTTATTGATTATTGTTCTGCTGCCCTATTGTGTGAATTTGTGAGCCTATTCCAGCATTGAGAATGAAGCAGAAAAGACTCTTCACATTCGGTCAGGGTGTGGCCTCTGGTCATAAAAACATGAGGTTTGTACCACTGAACAAAAATACAAACAATGGCTTTGTATGAACTTCCTCAAACTTATTCTTGAACCTAATCCATGCAACAATATAGATGACTATGTGCAATAAGCAAGACTAGATTAGCCCTGCATGTGCCTGGGCAGTATTATCTCCTGCTACTTTAGATCTAGTAAGAACAATAGATAGTATCTGTGGTGAAAGGACAATCATCTTCACAGTGATGTCTGATCTGATCCGGGCTACACTGTAATATATCTAGTAACACAGAGAATATTTTAAAGGAATCCTGCAGCACAGCATGCACAGGATGTGCCACTTCCTATAGCATGACAAATCAATCGGTTTCTGACAATATGGCTGCAATATGAGTGAAAACAGGCCACTGGGTTAGTGGTGCCTGTAGGGAAAAATCACATACAGTTGCTGAGGTATTGATTACTGTTCACATTGTTGTGGAAGGACACAATGTACTCTGACATGGTCAAGAATGACAGGCAAGTATCAAGAATGTGATGAGATTCTGGGAGGATGCACTTTAGCACAGGCAATAAATAGTTAATTGTAGCAAAATTTGTCGAAGTTGAAGTCACACTCATGGACAATGGACAATGGACAGATGGACAGACACACAGACACACACACTTTTACTTGAAAAGTGTACGTAACAACAGTGTGAATGACAGCTTTACTGAATGCTCAACTCCAGGGGAAGCGTAAATCTTTATATTTTCCCAGTCATATCAATTACAAAACCTTGAAAACAGACACTAAGGTGTATGACAAACAGGAACTTACATTTAAAACCCATTTCTATCTCAGCTTTCAGTAACATATCGCTCTTAAATAACATCTAGGAGCACATGTAACAAACTACACCAACAATCTGGAACCACCTGCAAAGTTTTCTTTTCTTTCTTTCTTTTCTTTTGTTTTTTGCATACGAGAACAATGTTTAGCATCATTTCAAAGTGGTATGAGAGTGAAGATTATGAATGGATGAGTCTATGTCTCAAGCTTCATCCATGTAGGCCTATTTCCTGACAAAATGGTGGTAAGGTAAGGCAGAACTGAGGTACTGCTGGATGTTTAACATGTATAAATATAACAGTGCAATGCTGTGATGACCTGATGTTTCAGCAATCACAAACCTAGTCAACTGGCTTACACGGAATAATTTTATGATGCCAAAACGGCATCTACATTGAAGCTTTCTCCCTCTTAAAGAGACCATTGTTAAGAAGAGACATAACAAACAGAGAATCGTCTCTGTCAGTGTGCTGAGCAGGCCCTGCTGACGTCTGACTGACAACAGATCAAAGCCTGATGATCAATACACGACTGGACCATCCATCTATCAAATCACTACCAGACCACTGGGACCACAGGTGACAGACGAATCAATGAGGAAGTGACGACGAGTAAAATAAAGACAAGTCTGGCTTTGATTGAAAACAGAGATAGGAAGGTAAGGGGTGAGGGAGTGGGGGGGATGAAGAGATACAAACAGAAAACTGCGACAGAAAAGGCTGAGAGATAGTGATGAACAGAATGTAAGAAGTAGGAGTTACAACAATACTCAAAGTTTGCTACAAAACAATAACCATTATATCAAATACCATTTGGCGTATTTGCAGTTCAGAGATGAAGAAGTACCACAGAGCTTCAGCAGGATGTTCAGGGTTTAATGGAGGTTTTCACTTCCTCTATTAAAAGGTTACAGTGGGTAAAGGGGGCACTTGATGCGAGCTGAACTGAAACAATGCAGCTAGACAATAGCTACCATTAGACTGACAGGAGAGAAAACGCTGAACCATGAAAGGAGTTATTGACCAAGGTCATGGAATATAAATGCACTTTTCAACAAATAAACAAACACAAGAAATGTGTGTGCATGCGCGCACACACACACACACACACACACACACACACACACACACACACACACACACACACAGTGGGTGAGGGACTTGAATTTAATAAATGGGGCTACTGGAAAAGATGGTTTATTACAGCCTAAATTCACAAGCAAGATAATTTTACCTTTATAATCTTTTACCTTTGTTTGAAAGCATTATTTCACTGGTAACTGATCTGACTGTTGGGGAATGTGGAGCTTGTTAGCAGATTTGTGGTACCTAACAGCTGCTGCAAAATTTGCCACAACAGACACAATGTACTAAAGCACTGGAATGCAATGTAGTCACCACACAAAATGTGATAAACTAAAAGTGACATCTAAAAACTCTGGATTTTCAGGCCTCAAACTTTTTCTTTAAGTTTCTGACATTGGAGCAGACGCAATCTGGATTCTAAAAGGATTTTGTGGTTTTGTATGGGAATGACTTTAATGCTGTCAAAGTCATGTCTTTCATGTACTGCTTCTCAGGGGGACATCTCTTCGTTGCCATGTCTGAATTGCAAAATTATCAATTTTTCTTTCATGTCCTTCCTCTTCCTCTCTGTTAACTTGTTTATGGTTTAACAATAACAAACTATGTTTTTCATTGTACGTAGTACTATTCCCCCTGCTCAAGGACAAATCGGTGCAACACTGTTGTGGTTTAAAGACACCTGGGTGTTTACACAGGAAGTTGGCCTTGGCAAACACTCACACCAAGATGACACTTTTCTTTACTCACAGTTCTCGTTTACATGGAAAAATGTTACGAGCCACATGTGGTTATCACAAGTCTTTATATGTCATAGTGTTATGACACTGTGGGAGATACAATTTTGCTGAAACACTTGTTGAAACTGTTTGTGCAAGAATAATCTTTCTCTATAATCGAGGCAACGTGTGAATTTGATCTGTAACGTTGCTACAAACTCTGGTTACCAACCTGCTTTAAGTCTCTTTCTTTATGCTACTATCTCTGCTGGATCTCAACAGCTGGAGCCATTGATGTCAGAGCAATGTAAAATCACTTTCATCATCAATAGTGGTGTAACAACATATCGCAATACAAAACGTTTGCCATACAGAAGCATGAAGATACACCTCCTGGGGGCTAAAACAATGGCTCTCAATATAAAATGTCATTATTCCAGATCAGTAGCAATGAACTGTTCTCATTTACATGATGTGGTTAAAGATCATGTTCATTAATATCCCACAAAATTCAAAACAATTCATTTCCTTAAAAGTTTGTGGCCCTTATGGTAATTTCCAGTCAGTTCAGTGAATCAATCCCCAAGGGTGACGCAATGCCATAACTCCCACTGTGAGTGGGAGTGTGTGTGTGAGTGTAACTGTGTTGTTTATGAAAGAGGGAGAAAGAGAGCTAGAAAGGGAGAGAAGGAGGAGGCAGTGATCCAGAAATGAGCTCCTGTGACAGCTTTTCTATGCAGTCCACACATCACAGGACAATCAGCGACCTAATTAAACAAACAGAGAGAAAGGGAGGAATAAAAAGAGAAAGAAAGAGGGAAAGGAAAGAAAGAAAAAGAAAGTGATGCTGGAGAAAAAAAAGATGGACAGATCGAAAGAGTGCGATAAACAAAGGAGAAAATGAGGATCAAAAACTGCAATGAGAGAGAACAGGGAATGAGAGGATCTAAAGAGCTGGTAGGGAAAATCAATGATTACATCAGGCAAGCCCAAATAAAACATGAGCTACAGACTAGAAGGAAAGTAAAGTAAGAAAATAGAAGGAGGGATGATAACAGGGGTGTTTCACACACTGGCCTAGAGCAACGAGATTTGGCTGGGATTTGGGGACAGAGAGAGGGAGGTTCATGCAATTCAGTTTATCCGCTTTGAAAGGAAGAAGATAAGGTCTGGACACTAATTAAGGATAACAAGACAGACAGATGGACAGCAGAGCTTTGCCCAGACCTCCAGCGCTGGTCAAGGGAGATAACAGTAGAGAGAAACGGATGGAGAGAGACAGCAAATTATGGAAGGAGGGAGAAGAGAGGGACAGAGGGTAAGAGAGAGTTAACTATTTTATTTAACAAGACTCAGGGCGCACAGATGGCACAAGGGTAATGTTTTCACCCACTACCCTGTAGCAGTTCAAGTTCCTGTTTGAAGCCCTTACAATAAAACAGTGCAGAATGGGAAAAGCTACTCAAGTCAAAGAGAAAAGAACACACTCTGCAAGTTACCAAAGCCAAACTAAATGACAGAGAATGTATCCTGGTGGTCACATTGACTCAACTATCTGACACTTTCACGCAAGGCATCATTTAGATTCAGTCTGGCACAGGGCAGTCTGTACACATAAACACAGTTAGTGTAACTGCTGTGACTGAGAGGGTTATTAAGTGGATTTGATTCTTAATACATATTGGTGTCACATTTGACAGGCCATTAACTTGCCTAAGACAATCTCATATTTCAGCTTTGACGATAACAAACCTTTGTGAGCATCAACACACATGATTTGTTATTTTATAAAGACATATGTAAGAAGAAATATGTCTGCAGATTGATGTTTGCGTTTGCAATATCAATCTGCATGCATAAGCACTTTTCTGTGTTATGCTGAACACTGTGAATTTCACTCTTCCTTCTTCATCCATTTGAGGAGGGACACTTAACAGCTGTGCAAGTTCACATGTTCTCTGTTCTGCACTTTGCTTTGTTTTGCAGGGAACAATGATAGAGGCACCCAGACAGAAAGAGAAGTTAAATGTTTAAAGGGGTGTCGTCTTAAAAAGGGACAGAGGAGATCACCCACACATTCTAAGACAGTGAGGACAGAATAGCTGCATAAGCACATACAGGTCTATAAAACTCTCTTTCAAGCACATGCACACACATAGCAGGTCCCCAGATGTGCACCTTTTAATCCACACTTAAATCCTGTATAAGGGTTAAAAATGCTGAAGAAGACCTGAAGAAGCCTCTTGGATGTGAGGTGAAACGTTTCAAGTATCTACAACCAAGTCCAGTCACCCTCTTCAACTTTCTTCGATAACCGTGACCTGGATGACTGAGAATCTTCACAGAAAAGGTTCAAAGTAGTTTATGAGTTTAAGAAAAAAATGATAACATTGCAGTCTGAACTTAAGACAAAGTTCGCTACTTAAATCAGTGAAGGCTGCACTCACATTGAGGTCCCTGGGTTGCCAAGGGGGAAAAAAAAACACTCATCCATCACTGCAAAGACCGAGATTCAATCCTCAGTAGCAGGGCCTTCAGCTTGGCTCTATCAAACATTTGGCAGTGTTCAAGGGTGGAAAGCTGCTGAAGGATTGGCTAGAGTATTGTTTCAGTTGGTCTAAGTCAAATTGTTTTATTGTCCACAATCACAACTTAGCCATAGAGAGCTTTAGAATCTGTGTAAAATACAACACCTTATCTAGGAGGTACGATCAAAAAGTTCAGAGACTGTGCGTAAAATAAGCATTAACCATACTTGATTTAAATTTGGCTGCCATCCCCTTCACATAGTAATGATACAATGCTCCCAGAGGTCCTGCCACACTTGGAACACTCCCTGGCAATCCTGTTCTGTAAGAGGATCTCTTCTACCGTGTCAAAACGGCAGCGCCTCAGCTTGAATTTTAGCTACCCTGAGCCTGTTGACCTGCTGATCCTCATGGACTTCGACACAACGCTGATTGCTCAACGTAACATATAACACTGACTCATGAAAGGCATTACTTGTAACTGCTGCATGGGCATTAACGTGCCATGCTCTCAATCAGTCTCAGAACCTTTTGATCACACCTAGAACCTACTCTAAAATTTGAAGGACACAAGAAAAATGGGTGACACTGTGATTCTCTCACTCCTGCTTGGTGTAAATGTTTTATTGAAAGGTACACTTTGGTTACTTGGGGCATATAATTATACTTCTGAACATACAAATCACAGGGGTACAAAAGTTGACTTGCAACAGAGGCCACCGTATTGTACTTAATGTTGGGTACTCCTCCAGCTACAAGCTCTATTACAGAGAGTACAATTCCACTCTGCTGTTTTTGAGAGAACTGGACAAACATAATAGAGTGCAGAGAAAGTTGTACAAAGCAAGAGCAAAGCAAGAAGAGCATGTCTGCACAAAGATCTAACTTAGTTAAAGGTGAATATTTGTTGCCTTCTGACTACCTGTGCAACCCAATCTGGATACGTGAACATACTTCCATTTCAGAATTTTTCAGCTTCCCTAAATGGAAGCACACAGAAATAAATGCAGGCATGCAAGTATATGCTCATCTTCCAAGTGTGTGTATGTGTGTCTAAAGGCTCATGCTTCATGTTCTCCACCCAGATGCTCCTGGCAGGAGGTGACCTCTGTCCACTAACAGACGGTCTGGACCTGTGGCAACTCACACTCAAATACTCACATACACACACACAGGGATAAAGAGCGAAACTCAGAGCCTGCTCAAAGTCAGAATAAGGTCACATAAACTTCAAGAATAACAAGTCAAAGAGTCAGAAATAAATACCATGAAACCACGATCCTCAGCATTGCCTCTGACTCCAGTCTGACAAATGTGGCTCGTCATATTTGTTGCAGCTTTCTTCCAAATGCTAATTCATTTCACAACACTGCCTCAAGCTTGAAATGTAACATAATGTAATATTCTCATATCAGCAATATGAATGTCTCTATAAAAAGATTTTAAACACCTGCAGTGGAGTTTGTAACTTGTTAAAGATTCCAACTCCGTTCTGCATAACATAGAAGAAACAGCTCTGGGACGCACACAAACACTACATCAGCATGGTGGGATTAGCTGAGGTAATCAAACGCCACTGAAAAGCTTCATTTATCAGAAAGTGGAAAGAGAATTACTTGCATATGTTTCTGTGTGTGCTGACGAAATGATGAGGGAGAAGACAGAGAAAGAGAAGTGGAAAAGATGGGGTAGTGAACAACAGAAAATATGAGAGTATTAAAAAATAACAAGGTTTAGAAGTAAAATACTGTATGGGTACATTAAAGTGGGGAATAGGACAGCACAACTGAAATGAGCGAGAGCCAGCTGAGTATATGATTTACAGCTATTGTTAGAGAGTGAGAGGGAGAAAGGCAGTTGTGCATGTGCATCTGTGAACATGAGAGGGAGATGGAGAGAAAAAAAAGAGGGAAAGAAACAGAAAGAGGGAAGGTCTCGAGTGAGGTTTCTGTTCATTAGCAGTCCTCCCTTATAGCTGGATAGTTACAGAATAATCATGTCGGCTTGGTGGCAGTGTGTCCTTGACTGTCATTGGTGGGACTCTGCTGGGCCTTGTCTCTATTCCAGACTCTGTGTGTGTGTTTGTGTGTGTATTTTTTATGTTTATGACAGTCCTTCAAAACTTTAATTAACCAAGTAAGCCACACACATTGGTGCCAAAAAAAACTGGAAGTAGCAATCCTTGTGCTCTTCCAAATCAACAAAACATAATTCCCCTCCAGTCCAATCAGCCTATTGTTAAAGCTTTTTCAATCCTCTGAAAATCTGATGTATAGCTGAGACAATAGTATTGGCAAAAAAGTGCCATATTCTGCACAGTATTTTTTTTATTGATGGCATTTTGCCATTTTCTGGTAACTGACAGTGTGAAGCACCAAGAAAACTGAGGACAGAAAAAGAGAGAAAACAACATAACAATGGTCCTTGAATAGATTCAGTAGTGCAGCAGCATGCACCTTGACCCACTTTTACCAGGATACTCTGCTGCATTTCTTTATCGAAACTATCCATTGATTGGTCTCTGCTCGAACAGAGCTAGAATGATTTTGCAGCTCCACCGTACTGGGTTGACTGGCTGCTTTCCTCAAGGGTATTTTCCAAACTTCTGCAGCACTGTGATCGATGGGTGAAAAATTGGGCATTTTTTCCACACAGCTGCATTACAGTTACTGGTTTTTCATGGGACCGCGTGAGTTTTTCCAGATTCTGGAAATGCAGATGAACTCTCTGTTGCAGTATAGTTAATTCAGCTGGGAGAGACGCAGATATAACCTACATCGGATAGCTTTACATAATACAGAATAAGAATGCAAAAATCAACACTGAGGTGAGAGGCTTGTTTAGTTCAATTCAGTTCTTCAGTTCACAGGGTGGTTTAATAAGTACCATTTAAAACTTCACATTGTTTAATGTGAATCAGTGTTTGCAACCAAAATTATGCTGTAAAATCAACTTAATGTGAAAACAACTGAAGACAATATAGTGCATGTACCATTTCTAACTGTGACCTGTCACAAGAAC
The DNA here is from genome assembly GCF_001640805.2 of Lates calcarifer. Lineage (NCBI taxonomy): Eukaryota > Metazoa > Chordata > Actinopteri > Centropomidae > Lates > Lates calcarifer. The sequence continues at coordinate 17,380,769 of NC_066837.1, read as the reverse complement.
CCCAATATAACCATTAAAACACAATGTTTAACTACATTCAAGACTTTTCAGGGCTTTTAATATGATTTGCTACCTTTTCAAGAATCATGCAAACCATGTTTATCCTTTTGAGCAAAGCAGCCACAGTGCAGATCATGATCTTATTACTGGCACAGCCTGACCATATCATTCGTTCCTGTTTCCATCTGGTCAGAGAAAGGCCAATGGCTGATTTGGAAGTGAGGTCTGATGAGTGTCACCTGTACTAATGGGCCCTGTCACTCACAACCACAAGCAAAATGGCTCACCCATGAATAAATTAGATAAAAAGGTGCTGCTTAGTTTATCTGACTCCGTTTGCTCTTCTGCTTTGTCCACCTCTTATCTTTTCTCTGTCTTTTTCTGTTCTGCTTCCCCTTCATCTCTCCTCTGGCTTTCTCTGTCTTTGTCTGCATTCCATCTGCTGCTCTTATCTCTTTCCAAATTCTCATCCCTCCACATCCATCAATTCACACTCAACCCACCGCACGCCATCTATCTTTCCCTTTATCATTGTATTTCCTTTCCTCTAACTGCCTTGTCTTTTTGTCCCTTGTTTTTCTGCCTTGTGTCATCCTTTGTCTTTCTGCTGTCATCACCACACCATCATTTTCTCCTCCCTCACTCTGAGAGAGGTAGACAAAGCTCATACAGTCAGTTTTCACATGAACACTCCCCTTCCGCTCCCTTATACTATCACTATAACAAACAAATGTAATGAACACCAATTGCCTTAGGCTATATTTGCTACAACTAGTTAATCCACATGCTATATGTCTCCTATAACAGAAATGCTCCAGTCTGTAATCATTTTACTGTACAGTAGTCTATATATTTTTGTAGACTATACACATGGCAAAATCCTTGTCATATTTCATGCATCACTTTGCTATAGATGTCATACTGTCTCAGCATCTTATTTTACATCAGTTCACCATCTCTTTGTGCTGTACTACACTTAATTAAGTTAACCACCCACTGGTACCATACAGTATTTAATTGCTTAAACTGCTATACAAACTCAGCTCCATCTCTGTGATTTTCAATATTTTAAAACCCAAATATTTGTGATTATGTTAGTACGAGCATTTCCCTAAATCCTTAATAATATTTTAAAGTTGTGCATTGCATATTTTAAAAATGATGGGTCACCGTTGCTGTAGGAAAGTCTCTCCATACCTCTGTATGACAAATGATGGCGACTGTCTTAAATGAAATTTCTAAATAACATTAACCATGGCAACTGAGAAAAGGTCTGGGTCATTAGCAGACATCAGAGAAAAGGCACAGACTGCCAACACTGCCCTCTGATCACAAGAAAAATGGGGAATCTAAAAGACAGCTTGTCACACTGTGCCATCACATCACATCATAGGAGATGATTCACAACGTGGCATCACATATCGTAAGGTTTCCATGGCTGTCAGCGGGGCTATCAGTCAACTATGTGGCTTTTAATGTGGCCATAAAGTTCACCATGTTGATTTCAGATTGTCCAAACATCACGTTCAAAGGTCTCAGATGCGGTGTACTCAAAACTGAAAACAGAAAAACCGACTGTGTAGTTCATAGATTTTTTGATAACATATTAATTATTTTAATGGAACAACTAATGCAGCCAGATCTATCCATCCATTTTTTATTTACTTAGGGCCACAGTGGCAACAACGGTGAGCAATACAACCCAAACACCTGAACTACTTCCTCCAGCTACTCATGGGCAATCACCAAGCGTACAAGGGCCTGTTGGTAGATGTAGTCCCTCTAGCATGTTCTACATCTGTCCCAGTTTGGCCTGGAAACACGTCAAACTAAAAACAACATCCCTTGTAATTATCTAGTACACATTACTAATTAGCTAGGATGGAGCACCTTCCAAAATGCATATGATGGTTAAAAAAAATTATTCATGACTGTTTTATGATCTGACACTGCTATGGTTAAGGACTGATCAGGTTTAGAAATACAACATCTTGGTGAAGGTTAGGGAAATGACTGTGGTTATGGTTAAACTAAAAACAACATTGACTGCTGGTTGGAAACAGGAAGTTAGAAGCGTTCTCTCATGTATAACTCTCTCACTCACCCCCTCCACGCCCAACCACCAACCATGATCTTCTTCCTAAGTGGTTTTGAGATGCTATAGCAATGTATTACTTCTTCCTCTGCTTCAAACGGTAATAATCTGCATGGCCTCAAGAGCTCCTTGTCAGGTAAACACAAACATACTCAATGAAAAAACAACCAATAAATTGTTTTTTTAGACAGGATAGTCTTAATTAGAAAAGAGTTCTAATGTGGCATCAAGTGCTCCTGCAGACTGTGCATCAACATTGTAGTAATAGAGGCATGCACTTGGGACTATTAGTTATTATAGCGTGAAAAGACACTGCAATAAGCTCATGAACCATAAGCCATTTTGTATCATTGCACGGATTCTGAAGGACAACACTACCTAATGCATACTGCATGAACAAAAACATGAATACAATATAAACAACCTGATGTTGACCTTTAAACAAACTTCTGCTGTACAAAAAGAGCTACTTCACAAAACACCCAACACAAAGCTGGCAATGGCTTGTGGACAACTAACATGGGGAAGTGCTCATGTTGCAGACAGTGACAGGGATGTTGCTTCTGCTACATACTGTTGTCTGCAGTGCGACTGGGCTGGCTGATTTTCCCCATTGTGCAGAAACAATGGTAAACAGCAAACATACCCTTTGTACTCTCTCTCTCTCATTTTGTTCTGGTTCCCTTTTTCATCCCCTTTTCTTTGTTTCAACTTTTGCCGTTATTACACCCTCCTGACGCTTGTCTCAATTCTCGCCTCTCTGGCTCACTCTCCCTGCGTCTCAGTTCTTTAATCAGACCATGAAATGACTACAGAGACTGGCAGAGCAATCTCCTCCGCACTGTTCATCTGAAGTGCTAATGTGGACAGAGGGAGGAGAGGAGAGGAGGAAAGGGATGACGGAAGAGGGAAAGATGGAGAAATCAAAGACGGGAGAAAGGGAGAGGAAACGAGTGGATGGAGGCGTACATGCAAAACAGCAAGGGGTGCAGCAGTGCACTGGGGGAGTGATGGATAATAAATAAAAAGCAGGAAGGGGTGCTCTGAACAAGAGCATATATGAAACAGAGACTAAGGATAAAAATAGAGGGGGACATTTTAAACAGAAGAGGGGAAAAGATGAAGTCACAACAAGTTTTTGTGCTTGTGCCTGACCTCTAAAACCTTCACATCTGCAGCCGTAACACACACACACACAAACAAATTCCTCTCTGATGATAACCCAAGGAGGATGCGCATTCACTGAGAGCACAGAGATCAAACAAAACAAGCAGGAGATGAAGAAAACACACAGGAAAGAGCAGACAAGCTTTGACAGGAAAGCAGATTAGAGGCAGAGAGTTAGGATGATTCCTTTGACCTGCTGGAAACCCTGAGGAGAAAAACTTAACATCGCTCCATGTGAGGACAAATGAGGTGTAAATTATTGATTATTTTTTTGCAGTGGCTAGGCATATCTGGGCCACCACAGAGTTTTCACATATTTTCAAGATCAGGTTCGGTGGGGTTCCCTGCTGGTTAAGATAACTGGTGTGTAGCAACATGGTTTTGTACTTGGGCATACAATTACCACTCAGTAGATGTGATGGATGGATATCAGGTTAAAAACTGAAAGATATTGTTTGAAAATGTTGTACATCATTGATCAGCATTTTTTTTAAAAGACATTAGTAATGCTAATTATCGAATTTCACTTTCAACTTATGCACAAAATAATAAACTACTAACATCATCATTACAGATCAAATAGGTAATTCCTTTTTAATAGTGAGAACTCTACCAGCACATAATTGTTTCCACATCATTAAGTCTACCAACATAACATTAAACAGGCTGGGTTATCTGAAGCTGCATTCATCCATATTCTTAAATTAACAAATGATCCAAATGACTCTGTATGCTGTACATAGTGACAAACCCACAAATAATCATCATCCTACTGTGTAGTTCCTCTCCGCTCTTCGCAGTGTTGTTATATCTCTTAGTTCATTGCTTTTGTTTAAGGGCCCACATCTTAACTGTTTGATTCACTCTCATTCAGCAACCCTGTTTCCAGTTGTTTTCAGGCAAAAATGGTCTGATAAACTCGCTGTAAACTACTAGCAAACAACAAACAGACAAATTGAGCGACTTAGCTAATGAACAAGGTGGAGAATTTAGAAGCTAAAGAGCCAGATATTTCCCCTGGGAGTTGGTGGAGATCAAAGCAGAGCTAAAACAAGAGCAGCTAAGCCAGAGTCTTCACTCTAAATGAAAACTAATGCTGCTCAATATCTGGTGGATATTTAAACACAACTGCGGTAGCTGGCAACTGTTTGCTTACATGTAATGTATTAGTTACATGTTTACAGTTTCGATGCACTGCCTCTAGGTGGACAAAAATCAGTTAACATTGCTTTGTGTTAAACATTGTAAAACATAAGTTGATCCTGCTATCTCTGTCTTTTTAATTCTGGAGCTGAGCATCTAGGTCAAGACATCCCCACACACACACACACCACACACACACACACACACAATATGTATGTATCCTCCCAGGTGTTTAGTGCACCAGTTTAATCTGTCTTTGCTATGTGCCAAACTTCATTTCAGCACCTGCCTTGGCCATGCTGAGTCTTTCCGTGGCGTTAACTAATATTTGTGTGCATGTGTGTATGTGCATATGTGTGCGTAGGTATTCAAGTGTGTGAACCCAAGCAGCAGGAGACAGCAAGCTAATAAATCCTCAACTACAGTGTCTCTAGAAATAATGAGACACTTCTCACCTTTCCCTCCTCTCTCTCTCTCCCACAAACACACACACACACCACACACACACACACACACACACACACACACACACACACACACACACACACAGGGATTCCTCCCTCTCCTTGCTATGGCAACACAACTTTACTCCTTTCCCACAATTGGTTGCCCTGGCCTTCAAATAACTGGGTTTCTATGGATCATAAATATAATTTTTTAAAAACTATGCAACATATCCATCCAACAAAATGAGAGAGAAGTCTCTCTAATGTGAAAATGGGATAAGGAGATGTTTACAAAAGACCTCCAGCAGACTCAAGAGACGGTAATAAAGTAGTTGCTATCAGTGAGAAGGTTAAATAGCAGTTATTAGTTTCACTTTATCTCTATCCACTGCAAGAGGAAAACACCATCCTAAAGGAAAATGAGATAAGCTCCACACAGACCACGGCCAACAGAGGGAACAGAGGTGCCTGCAGATTACATTCTGTATGTCTGCACTGGAAACCAACACTGTAGCATCAACTGCCTGCAGCTTCCAATGAGTCTAAATGTGGTGCCTGCTTTCTCATTCCACAGTTTAGAGCTTAAGAGTTTTTTTTTTTTACCTAAGGGAAACATTCAGTTAAACACAAGAACTGGGTGAAAAGAGGGGGTCCTTTATGTAGAACAACACTTTTCAGTCGCAGCAGCAGAGCTCTTGCTCAGCAGGGATCAGTTCAACCTTACAACAGATCAATTATGTATACACACTGGCCAAGTTGGTCTCATAACAACAGCTGTAAACAGAGCCACCATCACTTCAAACAGCACTAAAACAAAGTAAAGTTTATTGACAGTGTTTAGGACTTGCCTAGATATCTAATCTTTTTTAAATTTTGCCTTCTGAAATCATGTGTCCTTTATCCTCACTGTCAGCATTGTCAGTTGTCATTCTGATCAGTTACTGTATGTTGGGGTGGGCAATATGGACGTCATCTTTGATCACAGTACACATAATTTCATTTTACAATATCAACATAAATTATGATAAGGTCATTTAAGTGAACTGGCTTCTTTTGGCTATTTCATCAAATTTGATGCCCATTAAATCAAAGTACTTCACTAAAATAATGCAAAAATAATATAAAGTGGTCCTGCTAACTGATTTGTGACATTACCTGGAAAGGCTTATTACACACAAAATTTTATAGGAATAGCTGCTGTCATCTAAATGCCATGGCAAAATCTCTGATGGACAAATTTATAATACGTTATCCTTGTCTCATCTTATGCCAGTCGGGTGTGCTATTTATTTGTGTTTGAAGAAAACAGAAACGTCTGACAAAAGACTAAGCTTTGACTAAAATTCAAAAAGTAGTTTCTTATTTAGATCATCATCATCAACAGCTGAAAACAACTGCAGCAAAAACACATGGCATCATTTATCCTTAGTCTGTGTCCACACTACAAAAGTAGAGTAACATGCATATTTCCATCCTAAAGAGCGGTTGATTTGTTATTTCCATTCCCAGTCATTACAAAAACATTCCCAAGGTCACAACACACTGCATTTCTATTCAAACACACAACTAAAACCATATCTAAAAACTGCAAATCACACCTACCTGTTGCTGTGTGGAGAAAATGATATGCAGTCAAAAGTAATCTAAGATAGACCCATGCACCTCTTCTTGAAATAAAGATGATATGACTGCTACTATACAATCATTTATAAGCTGTGTTTCACGGGGAAGTGCACAAATGATACAGCATTTTTAAAAAAGAGAAGTGATCTGTGTTGCCTGTGAAAGACTCAGTAGGCAGCAACTGTATTGCATTTCACCCAGTGTGAATATTTTAAGAGCACTTCTCCATTGGTATAGTGAAATGTTACACTGTACCAATGGCAGTGAAAAGACTCTTAACTTCCCTAAACCTGTGGGATCACGTTAACAGACAAACAATCTGAAGCTAGACTTAGAGGAAAAAAAAGGAAAAAAAACAGAACTTGTGAAAGAGAAAAGAGAGCCTTATACTCATTAAACTTATACTCATCAAAAGAGGTTGATGCAAACTGTTGCACAGAATATTCTTCAACTGTTCAAAATGATGAAGATGAGCTGACGTCTATTTGACTTTGTTGCTATGCAAAGTAGCCTTCTTATTAATGCTGGAGGGAGTGACAAGTATAACATTTCCCAAGAGATTGCACCAGGAACGTCTGAAATATGTGTCATATCTGACATCTAGGGACCTTTCCTCTCAATTATGTAACAAATCAATTATCTCAGTGTACCCAGACGTCAGATGGAGATTGAGTCAAACAAATGACACAGGACAATACCCTGGGGCGCATTTATAGAAACTGTTATATCTGAAAAACTGCAAGACAAAATGTAAAATCAATGCAATTCCTGTAAAGTGTTCACAGTACACAATAAAATTAGGAAAACTTCTATATTGAACTATTTTTATAATTTAACTATGGTTTCTTAAAAGCCATAATCAAACATGTAGAAGCACAAATCCAGCAGTTTACATAAATGTACCTAATCCTATATCTCATCTGGGATGTTCCTACTGATAACTTTTATAATCCTGATATATTCTGTCGTCTATGTTTCTGCTGCTGAAATGCCATATGTTAACTGCCACAGTGAACATCTACAGCTAAATACTGCCATCAAGTGGACAGAACGGTGTAGTACATGCTTTTTTTCCCAATTTACTGCAGCCTTGTTGCTGCTGCTGTTGTTGCTCTGAACATCTGATCAGCTGCTCATAAGACACACTGAAACAAGTCTCACTGAGGGATACTGTGGTTGAACATTTAGCACAATGTCTTCCATCTATTTGCAAATGAATTCTGAAAACTAATGTATAGTTTATCATTTTTGCCATTATAAATTGGGATTGGTGTCAAACCATTATTTAGATAAAATATTATAACTTCTAAACTGTGGCTACGACCCCCTCCACATGCACACACACACTTTATCTATCCAACATTAGCAGACACGTGATAATTCCTGATTATCATCTTAATTTAGGATAGGAGAGATCATGTGAGTGAAAAACAAATGTTTGGGGGCAAGAAATTTCAGAGAGCTTATTGAGCAAAATTAGGTAATTGGATGCTTAAATAGAAATTACATTCATGCACACACTGCACACTTTAAAAACTTACCCGATAGCTAACCATTTCATTTGGCCCCGTGATGAACTGTGCTCCACTTTTCTTTTTAAGGATCCCTTCGTAACCTGCAAAGAAAAAAAAAAAAAACATGACTCATCTCAGTCTGTGTGAGATTCTGCAATAATTTTCTATGTAAGATGCTAAATATGCAATATATTGGTAATACACACACCTGTATGTTGTGTGTTCGGTAGAGGTAAAAACACTGGGTCCGTATCAGGACAAAAACACAAACACTTGCAGTGAAGAGCAGATAACTGGTGTGTTAAATCCATTATTAAAGAGAATACGTATCTGTTGAGATAAACACGGGAAACCTGTTGTAAAGTTGAACTAAGGGAAGCGATAGAGTCGATATGACCAGAAAGATGCAGGACTTTATCCTACATATCAAACTGATGTGTGGAATGAAAACCTCCTTAAACCAGCTGCAACCGATGTCTTTGGACACCTGGGAGCAAGTTCTGAACAAAACATTGACATATCATCACCTTTTCTGCAACATCGATTTGATCAGGTATTACGATACATGATGGACTTTAGGTAGGGAAAGATTTCATGGAGTATCATGATGACCAGTGTTAAATAAACATCTTATTATAAATGCCATGTAACCCAATACCACCCAACAAAGCAGAACTAGAGACCCAGTTTGTTCAACTCTATTTTGGGGTTATTGCTCAGGCTCTGTCCCTTTATTTGTCCTGTTTGGCCATAGTCCAATGTAGTGGATAAGCAGACCAGGTTTTATAGACTCACAGTCTGTACAGAATACAAAGAAAACAGGACAGTGAAAGAATGTGGAAGTTGGGTTCAGATTACATGCCTTCCATACAGCCATCAATCATTTGTGCATTAAGGCAATTTGGCCTCCTAGCAAATCAAACACAGGAGTGACTCCACAGTAAACCACACCAAACCACTAAAAGCACCCACTCAGGAAACAAAACAATAAAGAATGATGCTAGTGCTGAAAATGTTCTGCTTAGTAGTGCAGCAAAAATACATTTTGATTGTTGAACCCATTGCTTAAACCACTACCTCTCTACACTGTGACTAGATTCCTTTTTCAGGATTTGTTTCCGATATAACATGCTAGCAAGGATAGCAGCATGTTAAACCACACATACACAGAAAACGTAGTCCATCAGGTTCCATATTTGAGCTCATTCTAACCTTTCATTGTGAGCACACCACGGCAGAAGTCTTTGAAGTTGATCCTCCCATGAGAGTCAGGGTCCAGACATTTGGCCAACCTCTTCACCTGTGGGAAAGTATGGAGAAAACATGAAGACTATCAGAGTACACCACACACATGTCTGGTAATGTACAATACAATTAATTATGGATGAGGTTATTTTGCTCTCTATGTCTGTTATGCATAGTAATCATTTGCAAACTGCAAGTGGTTTTGTAGAAAAACACACTTGCCTTAACAGGGAAAGCACAGGTGTGATTAATAACACAGAATGGAGGACTCGTTAGGTGTTATTAGTTACACCTGTGCTTCTCTTGTTACGACACCTTAAATTTGTGTTCTGTGAAAAAAAACTGCTAAACCCAGCAATCAGGTACCCGACTAAAAAAAATATAAAATGATATCCAGCCTGTTCAAACTATCTCCAGCCACTTCAGCATGTATTTACATGCATGCATGGAAATGTTCTTAATTTATGTTGTAATGATGCTGTGTCATGTAAAAGTGGTCACATGAGCTGTTAAATCAGCTTGAAAAATAAAATAAAAGTTTATGGCCCCACTGGTGTCTGCAATGTTTAATGCGTAGCACAATGCTAAAGTGTTTGTCTGACCAAACAACATACCAGTAATGATGTGATTTTGATATTTTTAGAGCCTAAGGAATATTGCAGGAAATGTTTGTCCAGATAATGACAGTAGATGAAAGGCCATGGAGTCATTAAAATCAACATTGTGTGCCCAGCAAATTGATGGCAATCTGCCTGTTAGATTAAGTAGTATCAAATGTGCAAAGTTTATATTTTGGCCTGATGGTGATGCACAGATGTACAAAATGGACAGGAACCATCTTACATTTTGACATTCTCTTGAGTGAAAGTGAAAACTTTGTCTCAATAATGACACTAAATAAAAGTGCGAGAGGTCTCAAAATCATTAGAAAATATCCTCTGGAAACCATGATAATGTACAATAATTGATGTGGACTTTTATCCAGTAATTGGAGAGATACATTCTTCAACTAGACCAAACTGTCTGTTAGTCTGTCAATAGGTCAGTTTGTCCATCCTAACAGACCTGCTAGCAGACTCACAGATGGCTGAAATCACATCGCCATCCAGTCCCTCACTGAGGCAAAACTGCCTCCAGTAAAAGCAATTCTATGTAAATAACTTTAAACTTGAACCAAGACTAGATCCAGTGGAATATCACACATTTGTATAATGAAGGTGGTCAACACATGGCCAAGTACATGCACACACTCACTCACCATCCTTTCACATCCTCATCACTGAAGAGAGCTGCAGCAATTGAGCACTCAGCACAGGGGTTGAATAATGCATTATTCTCTTTGCAAGCTACCCACGGCCATGTCAATTTTAACAACACTAATTTTAGCAAAGGCTTGCAACCAAAAAGGAAACAACCTCCAGGGATTTTCCAGGTAAAAAAAAACAACTTAGGTCAGATCGTCATGCTTCAACTTCAAGAAGGAGAGATAACACGATAACATGCAAGGGAAAAACTTTTATTGGGATTTATATTTATGGGACACACTCTCATTGATCAGCTCACACCATAAGAACTGGGTCACATATAGTTGTGCTCATTGAAGAATTTTGAGGTGTTTTAAAATGAGTTCACTAAATGACTGAATGAATTTAGATAATGGTAATCTATTTGGATCAAACCCAGTTCTGACAGATTTGTATAATTCAGCTAGTCCTGCTTGAGACTGCTGACAACCTAGATAATTGCTTCTGACTTGTCCTCATATTTTTAAGGACAAAGTGAAGGGGAAAGAAAAGAGGTCAGAGGAGAAAACTGAAGGATTATGGGAGTGTGCGCACGTTTGCATGTGACTGTACAGTTAGAAGAGTGTCACCCAGCGTGTGCATTAGTAGGTCAGGCTGTCACTAAGCAGCCACGTGAGATTTGCTCATGCAGTGGGACAATGACATGAGAGGGCAGAGGCAGTGGAAACTGATTAATGAGGTACATCAATTAGAAAATACAAACAGAAAATGCACAATGTGTTGTTTTTTTTTTTCTATACAATCTTATTTGGGCCACATGATCATTACTGAATAGATGTCAGTAGTTGTTTTTTTGTTTGTTTTTTTGTTTTGTTGTAAATTCTGAATTACTTTTAGTAGTTGAAAATAAATGAGAGACTATACACAGTCATGCAAAGTGTAAAATGTATTACATTATGCCGTATATATTATCCAGGATATGTAGGTCCTTGAGTTATAAATTACTTCATCCAATGAACTGATTTCCCAGGTCAGTGAAAAGCTTCCCCCTGGAACTAATCAGTGCCTCCACAATGTTCCAGCTGATGAGCAACATAACACTGGGGAGCCAATAAACGGCAGTGTTCAACAACCCTGACATGCAGTGAGACACAGAGGCCTGAAAGATGTCCAATGTGACATGCACTGATGGGAAAAAAACATCTAAAATACAACCAGTAATATCCCGTATTCATCACGCACAAAGCTTTTGGAGTTAAATAGTTTACAAAATGTATCACAGTATTCTCTGCTGTGTTTTGTGGGCATGTCTTTCATGAAGGAATATATCCCTTATCAAATAAAAGCAGCATCTTAATAAAGGCTTATCAGAAAAACTGTGAAACATGACTTAAAAAAATTTGTAAGCTAATGCTACCTTTTTGCATTAAGTATCACTCTCATTTGGTTACTAATGACAGCAACCCAACAGAACCTCAACTTTACCACTGATTCAGAAGCTTGCTCAACAACAACTGCTGAAAGACACGTCTGTCCTTTCCTGACAACAATCTCCAAGCAGAGATAAAGTTTGTATGACCACTTTGGCATTAGGGATACTTTTATACTTTTGTGTGTGTAACTAAAATTATCAACAGAATGTGTTGCAAAGACATCTAATGAAGTTAGCATGCTAACCAGCGCGCTCTGGTCCATCCTGTCTCATAACACCACTGAGATATTTACAGACAGGTAGTCAATGAATGAAGCTGTTCAACACAATGATGGCTGAAGCTCATGGCAAGCGACCATTACCATTATCACCACCACCACCTGCTTTCGGCAAGAAACCACTTTCAGCATCAAAGAGGAAAAAAGTGACAGAAATAAACAAAACAAGACTGGTATTGCTTTCCACCACAGACAAAGCTATGGACACATTATAAATTACTCAGTCAACACAGATAGTGATACTGATATTTCAGTAATAAACTAATATGAGCCAATATACCAACTTAGAGGGTTTATCAGTCTATTTCTAATTCACTTTACATTGAGTTACAACCCTCTGCTGAGCCAGTTTGCACTATGCACATCTCACTTTGTTCAATACTATCTTTTACTTGCTGCTTTGGTTTATATGTCAGCTTCATCTCCTTCTGTTATTGGATTTCCGTCAATTAAATCAAATGGATAATGCTTTAGAACTGACTTACCATCTCAGCTCAGAAATGTAATGTCTCTGATATTCTGCACTTGCTATTAAAATGTTTGTAAAAATCAATGAATATTACTTTCCTGCACTGTCCCAGTATATATTATCCCACACCTAACTTCTAGGTCAGAGAGGTAAGGGAGCATCAGGCTGTGTTGCGGTCATACCTATTCCCAGTGTTCCCTGGCTGCATTGCTAAGGAACAAATACTTCCTTCTGCCTTAGCTCCAACCTGGATAACTTTAATTAGGAACCTCCACTGCAACAGAATGCGCCCCAGGTCCAGCTGAGCTCTACCCAATTAGCCTCTCATGTGTCAAAAAACACAAATGGAACTTCCCGTAAGCTTTTTCATCACATAACAAAGTGAAAGCCCGTAATTATATCTTTTCACGAGGCAAGATGCTGTAGCCCATTAAGTCTCAGAAAATAATGAGGGCGTGTGGAGTTTTCCAGTGTTACTCGGTTGCCTATAGCACCTTAATTCACAAAAACTGTGACGGTACACTTCCAGAAAAAGTTAGACGAGCCAAAACAGCAAAAACATACACTTTGTTAGAAACTACATTTTCAGGTGTTCTCACCTGTTCTCCTTGCCCAAACCGAGAACCGAGCTGCACCAAGTGTTCAGGGCGAATAAATCCGTCTGAGTCCTCGTCACAAAGGTCAAACACCTCTTTGAGTTTCCTCACAAATATCAACAGATGTTCGGGCTCATGAATAAATCCTTCATCCATGTCTTTCTTGATTTAGTTCGATTTATTTCGGGTTGTTTTGCCCCGACGTGACCCACGACGGCACCATGTTATATGGAAACCGCTCGGGTTGTGGGTGGGACTTAGGAGCTCGTGGATGCTGCTGCTGCCTGCTCCTGCGCGCGAGAGGGGGAGTGATGCTGGTTGCCAGAGGATAGTTTATCACCCGGAAGAAAAGTCAAAGGGATTACGTTTTTGGAAATTATTTAATGTAGTTTGGGCTAGTTTTTTATTTTGAATAATTTCTGCGAATTCCAAATTTAATTTTAAATAAATTGTTTTTAAATTGTTTTTTCTTTTCCAGTCCTGGTGTTCTCGTGTATTACTGCGTAGTTTATCACACACCTCTAGCCCTTTAACAGTTTATTTTGAGCTTTAATCGATACAGACTATATAACCAAACGAACTGCCACTTGGTGAACCTGAAAATTATTTTAAAGAGAGAAGTGTTACAGTGCCTCCTACTGACACTGAATTTATTTTTGACTGAGGTCTACAGTGTTGGTATTGTCCTGGCATGGATGTGCTTCTTATTCAGCCAGAACTTTCACAGTTTGAGCCAAGAAAGCTCACTCTGTGGAGCATAAAAATGGTTTTATGTTACTTCATACATCCTCTCATCCACTAAAACTGTACATAAAGTAGTTCAACTAGCTCTGCCTCCAGCAGCTACAAAGGTAACGTGCTGCTTGTACACTGATGCTTAAGCATTAATCATAATAATACGTCAGTCTGAGAAACCAAACAAGCACGATTACTACATTTAGCTCCTAATAAGTACTTTTACTTAACTAGAATTTTTAATGCAGGATTTATTTACTTGTAATGGAGTATTTTCACAATGCAGTATTGGTACTTTTACTTTCAATGTTGAACTCTAGATAGAGCGAAGAAAGCAAAACAACACCTGCATGTGACTAGGATTCATGTCTGAATACCAGTCAACATCTCTCTGGCTTATACCAAAATTGGACAGGCATGCATTTTTACAGATTTTATTGCTATTTGTGCATATACATGGTAGCATTTCTCAATCTGGACGCATGACATGAATTTTAACATCTTACCAGAGTCAGTTTTATACCCAGGTTGGAAAGCAAATGCTGTTAATTAGCTTGTGGAACAGAAACCAGCAGTTTCTGGTTCACATGAAAGGGCCAGATGTAAAATCACTAATTTATGGAGGAGATGCTGTGCTACTGTCTGGGCCAAAATAATAATAATAATTAAAAAAAAAAAAAAAACAACAGATCCCAGTGTTTCATTTGAAACAAGTTTGTATTTTGGGGCACCAGTAAGTCTTGCAGTTACAACTCTGCCATGTATCACAGTACATGAAGAAGAAAAAGAAACTAATTTCTTCTCTTACCCCCTCCTGCAAACATCCATGGTTAAAATGGGGGGACTTTGAGTTTTATTTAGAAAATGATTCATAGGTTGTATTTTTAGAGAATAACAACTCATCTTCTTCCTCAGAAACATACTATCAGCTGACCAGTAGCTGGCCAGTTATTGTCTTCTTTATTTGGTTTTGCTTCCCTATGTATATTTTTATGATTAGATTTACCACCACTCTAAAACTTCTATAGCTTGACTGTCATTGCAATAGCAGTAGACCTAGTCTTCCTTTTGATGAATTGTCTTCATTTTGCTTGGTGCCAGTAGAAGTTTCCAGAGTAATCTCATTTAAATCTGTACCCTTATGATCTTTGGGAAGATTTACCACTTTGAGATAAATCAAATTTATAATGTGAAGTGTAATTGTGCTTTGGACTTGAGTTCTGGCCCCTCCGTTATGCAAGCTAAACTTCTTCAGAGATTCAAGTTTGGAGTTGTTGATACAGTCCATAAACATCTTGTTCCATCTGACACTGACCTAATTCTTGGACACTATTATCAAAATTTTCTTTTTTTTTTCCCTCCCTCACCCACATGCAGATGTTTCTGCTACAAACTTTTCCCACACTTGTAAGCCTGCTTATTTTTGCATCATGAAAATTAGACTTTTGTGTAGACTCTAACACTCTCAGACTCTCAGGGCACTTTTCTTTGAAATTCATAAAATACACCAAAAATATCTATGCATTGTGTTTTTTGTTTATTTTTGCACTAGTAACAAAACAACAAAACTATAAAATTGTTAGTATGACAGTATGCTATGTTAAACATCTGCCAAAAGAGCCTGCGTGACTTACAACTGTTGAAAACAAACGTACATCATCAGATTATAACATTTCAAGAGATTAATATAGTAATGTGACAGAGTGTAATGTAATGTTGAATTGCAGCATTAGTTAATAAAGATGACAACATACATATCTGAGAAGAGTTTAAAAACTATTATCAGCACAGCTGTAACAATCCTAATGACACCAGATGACATTTTGGGGAATTCTGACTTTTCTAAGTATCTGTTAATGTGCTGACAACTGTAACATTTTAGTCTGCGGGTTAGTGAGACACAGGCCTGCTATTTATTCTCATCATACCATACATCCGACCAGTGGGCTCCAAAAAAGGAAATCTGTTTACAGGTTTGACTTCCCCTATCGTTCTGTCTTTAAGAGGATGTGATACGTATTAAGAAAACAGTGAGAGAGGAAGAGAGAGAGAGAGAGAGAGAGAGAGAGAGAGAGAGAGAGACGGAGCAGTCCATCCTTGTAAGGTGTTTTCATATTTGCCAGTCTTCCTTTTCTTGTGTCAAAGATGCAGGTTGTCAGTGGTGGAGGATTACTTTGGATATACGCTCTTATATTTACTTCCCTACAGCTCTGGGGTAAGTTCATACTATAGATATTTCTAAATAACAATTGAGTCATCATTATATTTTACCGTAGATTATATCTTAGAATATTTCAGGAGGAACTATGAATGTACTGATTTGTTGTGATATAGAAGAAGCAAAAAATAGTGAAACTGGCATAAAGTGTGCAATGTATGTATTGACACAAACAATTCTATCTGTTTAAAATGTACTTACTATTTGAATTAAAGACCACATCTCTAATTTGAAAGTCATCTTCCATTTTCATTCTCTAAACGGCTGCAATCGGCAGTTACAATGTGAGCATAACTACATGTAGCAATCACAGCAGTGTTTTTAACATGCCTGCTGCACTGATTGGTCTTCTCAAAAGAAAATTGTGAAACCCAACCAGTTCCTGCTGTATATTATACCTTTCTCTCCCCCGTCTAGGAAGACTCTCAGCTTCCACTTCCTTACCCCCTCTTCCGGTACCTACCCTAGACGTCTACTCGAGGTCAAAAGACTCAGTGGTCCTGAACTGCAAGGTCCCACAGGGCCATCATGGGTTTCATTTCAAGTTGTACAGATTCAGAGATATGGTAATTTTTTCAGAGAATGTGTGTTTGTTTTTTGGAGTGTGTCAGGCTGCTACTGGGCTCCTGTGATTTTATTTTTCACATACTTCTTTTCATTCATTTAGGTGGACTCTAAGGAGACAACGTCCGGTGCTGAGCAAGTTCAGTTCGCTGTCAAGATAAAGGAAGGGAATTCAAGTGAACTGTTCTGCTGTGTGTACAAGGACCAGGGAGGCCGCTACAGTGCAATGAGTCCTTATTTGCAGCTGGAAGACCAAAAAGGTTTGTGTGTTTTTTAAGAAATGCAATCTTGTCTGTGACTGATTTCTGATTTGACCTTCAGTTTCCTGAAAAAAATGGACAAAATCATACATTATATATATTATTATAATAAACAGATAGAAGGAAGACACTGATCTAAGAAGACAAAGCAATTTCAGTTGGTGTTGATCTGTTCAATCTGCACCCCATAGAGATTCTACATGTGGTACAGAATAATAAACACTCCCATCCGCTTGGGTTAGAGAGGAGCATGCAGGTGCTCTCTGTGGTCTCTCATTGTCCTCCGCTCTGTGGGTGTGTGTAGCGGTAGTTGCATCCTGCACCTCATATAGAAACCACACATAAAACATCAAACACAGTGTGTTCTGGCTTGCACTGCATGATGGTTTGCTTATGTTTGGCTAGCAACGGTGGCTAACCAAAGTTGAAAGCATTGTTGTAGGTTTTATATGAATTATGTGCCAAAGGATGATCTGTAAAATAATGAGATACAAAAATATACTGGTAACGCACTCCTTTTCCTCTCTCTATTCGTATTCCTCCAGAAACTGACCCCACTCGCTCCATACCCTCTCTCCCTCCCCCAGTCTTGTCTGTTGAGCCGCCCACGGGTGTGGTAAAACGTGGGGACACGTTATCCTTCAGTTGCTCAGTCCCTGCTCTTTCATCTCAGTCTCAGTCTCAGTCTCGCCATACCAACAAACCCCTAACCTTCTTTTTGCTGAGGACTGCTGAGAGAACAGGGACGACATCTGTCATTCTCCAGCCTCAGGTCAGTCAGATATCAGGCCCTGAATCTCAGCCAGGAGTCTTCACTGTGGGGCCAGTGAGTGGAGGAGAGGAGGGAGAGTACACCTGCATCTACCAGGTCTCCAAAAGGAGGCGACTGGTTAATTCAACTGTTAGCAATGTGGTTCAAATCACCATCACAGGTAAAGATGTTATTGATATCGGGGCCCCAAACTCTGAAACAGCAACCCTGTTGAAGTTTCTCTTCTTATCTCATTGATTTTCTTTTTTAGTGCATTAAGTTGCAGGTTTTGAGCCTTATTAGTAAATTTTTGTTCATCAAACAAAATCTGTACATTATCCAGAATAGTACTGGATATGATTTAGGCTGAAAGATAACCCAGCATTTGGATTAATTACAGTATGCATGACAAAATTTGCATTAGGCATTTGCCAGTGGAATTTGATGGCAATATTACAGCGATTACAACAGTAAGGAAAATGTACCAGGGCCACAAGTATAGATTATTATTTTCTATTAATGTGTTGATTATTTTCTTCTCTAATTGAGAAATAATTTTGGTCTATAAAATCATATAAATGATTATTCAAATACTATAATTGCTGCAAATTAATTTTCTGTCCATCAACTAATTGATTTGTCGACCAACTGTTTTATTTCTTGATGCAGCAACTTGTTTATTTCTTACCAAGAAACAAACAAACAAACAAACAAACACACACACACACACACACATGAAATAATGACTTATTCATAGCAGTACTTTTCACTCCAGCTATTGTTTCCTCTGATTTTGTCTGTTGCCAGATGTGCTTCCACTGCCCACTCTTGTTCTTCAACAGCAGACAGACATTTGGCATTTGCTCTGCACAGGGTCTCCTGCATACCCTAGTGCTGTGTTCTCGCTCTACCAGGTGGATAATGAATTTCCCATTGCCACTCACCATGCCAAAATGACCCTCCATCAGGCCACTTTCCCACTGCCTGTCCAAGACACTCCACTGGTTTCGTACCAGTGCCAGTACAGTGTCCTTTTAGGAATGAAATGGAGCTATTCCGAGCGCAGCCTCCCTCTGGCTGTGACTAGAGGTACAGAATTACGGTTGTATGTGTTTTGTGTGGCCAGAGTTTAAAAAGATGTGACCTTTTTTTTCTTATCTTTCAGAAATTTCTCCTCCTTCATCACCAGGTAGGTGTACAATAGAAGGCTATTATTTTGGCTGTGGTTTTATCTTGTGATGTTTGAGTGGCAGGAAGTAAAAGCCAAAAAGATTATTCAGACTTTCTGCCAAAATTTAAATGCATCACAGCTATCTGAGGGGCAAGGAAATTCATTATTGAAGAGTTTAAGAAGCTACAGCTTCCCTGAATTATACATCTGCTGTGGTCCTGAATAAAAATAACTTTATATCTCACAGTCCTTTTTGTATCTTACAATAATGCCTGTATGATGTTTGCAGATTTGTTGGGTATGGACTGGCCTCTTGTGCTGGGCTCTTTTGCTGCTGTGGTATTATTCCTCTGTTCAGCAGTGCTAGTGGTTGTGGCAGCACACAGGAAAGGTATATCACACATATGAATCTATGGTTTTCTCACTGATACATTTACACTATCATGAATGCCTTCCTGTGTGAAACTCATTATTTCCCCTTTCACTCCTTTTTTTTCACACTTCTTTAAATAGCAAAAGCAGCAGCTGAGAAAAAGAGGAAAAGGTATTGTTTTTATTGCTCAGTGACAACAATGTTTAGACCATTCGATGTTCACAATCTATTTTATCTCCGAAAGTAAACAAGTTTGATTTATTAGAGAGCACTGGGGCAGTTTCAATATAAGAAACCTTTACAGGCATTCATTTATAATTGCTGAGAATTAGCTAGAATATGATATATAGTTTAAAAATATATACTGCCTCGTAAAGAGGATTAGTATCTCTTTATTAATTCCACTGCTCCAATATGAATACCCATTTAACATTATAAGCTTGCCTTTACATTTCTCCAATTTGGTTATCAATTAGATTTTCTTATAACCTGCTACATTATTGCAGTACAGCATTGGTACAGAGGCAATAAATGTTGCTGTGTTGAACTGTTTCAGAAAGGAAGCACAGTTCTGGACTCAAATCCACGCTAAGGACCATGTTGTTGGTAAGTTTTTCTCTTCAGAAAACACACTTCCTCATTGTAATTCCTTTTTATTCAGGTTCTTCTTATGTCTTCCAGGGTATTTTAACAGTTCCACAAAATATTACACAAGTATTCCAAGACAAATGATGCACTGATACAAATGACTGATGCAATGATGCTTACTTGTTGTTTTTACAGACCTTACGCTCAGGCGAGCAAGCCTCACATCTCAGGTAAATATTAATCATAATAACCTGTATCACCAATTGATACTAAAAAATCTTGGATGATTCATCAGCTATAATTAAGTTTGCAGTAGCTTCCTTTTACTTTTGTGCTTCATATTTGGCTCTTTATACCTGTAGGAAATCATATTGTGTTAGCTGGATTAATCCAAGAGCCTCTGCACTGGCACAGAAATTAAAACATGAAGACCAGCGGAGAGTCACTCAACAATTTATTATCTTTTCCAAAGGATTTCCACTTCAGTAGCAGGTTGGCTATGATGATTAAATAGCTTAAAGGCAAATCAGAACTCTAATCAGTAAAAAATAGATAAATCTATCAATAATAAATCTAATCAAAGGCCTCTTTTTACTGATACAAATACAAATATACTGCTATAAATATCAATAACTTATTCAAATGCATCTGATACACAGTCAGCTTCAGGGAATATAACTTCAGACAATATCACATGCAGATCAACATGATGCAGCAAACAAAGGGAGAGAGTGAACAGGCCCTGATCCAGGCCTCTTATCAGTTCAGGTGTGGCACAGTAGGTTCTGCCTTCCTGGGACTGAACAGGAAGATGGGTTTTCAATAAATCCAAGATTTCAAGATATACATCTTAGTAGCAGTAACAAACTTCATATGGGTATTCATTTTGACAGAGAAGTAAGGCCGATCCTGTGCAGCTCTCTGACATCAGTTCCCCTCTTTCTTTTGGTATTTCTGGCATCTCTGCAGCCTCTAATGTTTCTTCTGTAGATTCTCCGTGACAAACAGCTGTAAACTTCCATGATCCCTTTGCTGTAAACAAACATGCACTCACACAAATACTTGCACATACAGACACACATGCACACACTGCCAATCACCAAACGCACTGTCAACACAAGCCCACACATATTTCTCATTAGTGCTGTTGTGCAGGGTTTGGGTCCGCCTCTCATTAGTTGTAATCACTTTCATTAATTAGCTTGATGAAGGGCTCTCATTAGACTAAAGGATCTCTGCAGGCTCTCTCTTTGTGTCTGTGCACTGTTACCGAACAGCCATCTTAGAGGACAGGATATTGTCATCACCAGCTAATGCGAGGTTAGCAAGAGAGAAAGACTTGGTTGATTAGACTCTGTCAGTTTGAAGCATCTTCATCAAGTGTGAGCCAAAACAAAGTTAGAAGATATGACGGGCGATTGCGCTGTAGTATTTGCAGGTCTGAAAGACAGAATGACAGAATAACTAATATATTTAAAGAGCAGCATCCATGGACAGAAAGATCAGATATGACATCAGAAAATGTGCACGCATGTAAAGAGCCAATACAGGTGTTTGTAAAAATTGCAGCCATATTTGTCAGAAGACAAGCCGTTTCCTCAAATCATTCGGCTCTGTGTGAAGATTTACTCCTGGAAGGTGGTATACATGAAGCAGGATGGTTTTAAATAAGGACAGTGTGGGGAAGAAGTACTAAAAGGAAGAAAGAGTACTAATCACACTGATGTGTTCAGGGAGTGTCAGAAAATAGGAACTTTCTGAGATGATGAAATGACGACGGTGCAACTAGGTTGTGAAACGTGTTATTATGTGTGTCGTGCTGTATTTAGGGTACAGTGCCACAGGTGAACCTATTCAACAGTGAGAACAGTGGTAGGATATGAACTATGCCACAGGAAATGACAAGGTCTTTATTGGGTCGTCTGTGTGTGTTGTTATGTTTCTTTGTGTGCAGGAATGGACCGGTGGCGACACTGAGACACTTTCCAGATCTCCATTTTGGAACCCTCTCTCTACGTTCACAACCCCAAGTCATCCAATCCATTAGAGATGTGTTTGTTCTCTCTCTCTCTCTCTCTCTCTCTCTCTCTGTCTCTCTCTCTGTCTCTCTCTCTCTCTCTCTCTCTCTCTCTCTCTCCTTTATGTGTGTGTATGTGTGTTTATACTTTATCCCAGCTTATCAGGGTAGCATGAGTTGGACTTTCACAGCAGGACAGGAAGAGCTATTTCCTAAGTTCCTATTTCGTTTGTAGAGGGTAAAATTGTACAATTTGACAGGATATGATGTTTGTTTGATCTTAAATGTTTGTGTGTGGGAAATGTGTTTTGTGAGTAACTTACATTAAGCTTTAAAGTTTCTTCTTAGCCTTGGAAAAAGCAGTCAAGGTCCATTTAGAACCTGCTGTCTGGAGCTTTCAGCAACATTATAGAATCTTCATTAGCCCGGATGTCATGGAATTTAGTATCAGCAACTAAATGAACTTTTGAAATGTATATTTACCTGCCTGTTTTGACTAATATTACAAATTACCTATTTGCAGATTTGCAGAACATTCCAGTACCATCAACATTATGTAAAGTCAGTACACTTTTTAACTATACATGGAGCATTGAACATTGTTTTTTTTTTTTTTTTTTTTACATAGTAATGATGATAATAAAGTTTATTTATATATCACTTACAGATACAAAAGTTCATTCAAACATACATGTGATAGATGTGTTGCATACATACACTGCATGTACCAACCTACATACACACAGAAATACATACATTCAAACAAATTATCTTATACTGTAAAAACTTCAACTTATATTCTTTGGCATGAATAACAATTGGAAGTTGTTAGACCTGAGAAACTGAAATTATCAGCATTCAAAATAAAAAGTGAACAACTCCTGATAACATAGAATCCTAATCAGCAATTGACTACAAAGTTTGAAAGTTCTGTTGACTTGCCTTCTTAAGTTTGGAAATGCAGGAAAACTATTTTCACTCCTTGTTTACCTTATCCTTTGCACTGTAAAATCTCACTATAAGTTATATTAAAAATACTTTTTATTAAATTGACTAAGTGTAATTAGATACATTTGTCGGTTTTAAATCTAAGTTTAATTATCACTTTCAGAACATAAAATCAATTCGATTCAGTCAACTGAACTCAAATTAACTCATCAGTTTAAGTTATTCAGAAACTTTGTGAGCTTATCAACATATGCTTCCCAGCATGCATTGCATTAATATTAAAATTCCCCAGAAATCATTCTTTTTCTCTCTTTTTACAGTATACACATGTCTTTAAGGTATCAGATGATCTTCTCTGATCAAAGGCAAGACAGTGCAGACCAGGGTGAAGACAGGTGTGTACTTCCTGTCACCCTCTGATGTAACACACCTGAGTCACAGGGTCATATTGAGAAACATTGTTCTTGGGCTGAATGTGATTACCGTCAGGATGGAAATACCTGTCAGGAGAAATAAAATTCAGATCATTTCAACTTAACATAACTGAAAATTCAGAGTTGCATTTATGTAAAATATCATATCACTCTAACTAAACCCAATAGATTATGTTGAATCACCTAACTCAAAATCTTACTGAACTTTGTTGCCTTGAAATTTTGAGTTTTCTCAACTATTTCTTGTGTAATTAGGTAAGGTTATTGAAAAGCTTTTTGATAAAAAAAAAATCACTTTTCAGAAGTGATTTAAAAGGACATAATGATTTAGCAAATCAGACAGGAGCTTTGAGAAAATCTTCCTCTTTAGTCTCATTCCTTGAGATGGAAACAGCAAACCATTTTTTGTCTGAAGACCTCAGACTGTGTGCAGCCTGTTAATGGCAGAGTAATTTAGACAAATAATCTGGGGCCAGGCCAGGACATAATGATGTGTCTCACAAATCTCAGTATGTACACAGCACACACACACACACACCACACACACACACACACACACACACACACTGTGTAGTGATTGTGAAGGAAAAGACAACAAGCACCACCTACTGAAAATGGACTGCTGTAGTTTTGCTAAATATTCTGCAGAGGGCACCGTTTATATATTATTTGAGTGTCAAAAACATACCTGCAGTACAGAACAACATAAAGAGAGTCATTAACCAAGTTGATCATCTTTGTTATGACAAAACAGGTCCTGTGTTTCATGGAACAACGTGACTCTGATGCGCATGAAGACAAAGCAACCCGGGTGTATCCACGGTAAAACAACAATAGCTGAAAAGTACTGCAGCTGACTTTTTCCCAAGTGATGATGGGACAGGCATCAACCCTGAGGACATTATGTTTGAGCCCTCATATCTGTATTTGTGTTTTTCATTGTAAGTAATTGTGCTGAGGCTTCAGTCCTGTGTGAAAGTAAGAAAGTAACTCACGAGGGAGATACACCTTTTTTTTATGGTGGACAATAACTCAGCAGAGAAGGGTTGTCATTGTGCTTCAGGAAGCAGCAGAGAGCCAACTCCGAATTAGCACAGGGTTTTATTACATTTTACTGGCCTCCATAGCAGCACAGAGCTTTCTATCAGAGGCAGACATGCACACAAGGAATGTATTTATTCCTTTCTCGGTCATATGGACAGGGGAAAAAAGAAAAAAGAAAGATCAAATGCAAGGACAGGATTAGATGAAAAGGCTGATTTGTCTAGCACATATTCATGCCTGAGTCATAGTTTATTCTTCCTGTGTGGTCACACGTAAGCACACGCACACAGTGAAGATATTCAGCTCCAGATAATAGCATTGGGCAGATCTGTTTGTATAAGAGGCAGAATAACGATAAGAGGCCTCAGTGATGTGAGTTCAACATGCTGATGAACTTACGTGGTACCTTAATTTCCACCCACAGCACACTGGCTTGCAAGAGACTCGCCCCTCTGTGTTTCTGTGTGTGCACATGTGACATGCTGAATTATGAGTCAGGCTGATATTAAATGACATTTGCAATCTTGAAACTCATGATAATTGCCCTTTTAATGCCACTCCATGCTGTATCTCCAATGTATTAGCGAAAGGGGTGTATGCAGAGGCTGAACATGAAGGTGTGTGCAGAAATATAAGACTGTGGGAGGTGTTGGCATTCATGAGAGTTTTGGCAGCTGGTTTGTGCTCATAATTTAATTTAATCTGATGCAATGCACCTCATTAATTTAGTAAATCAGGACTAAAGCAAGAATTTATGGTGGGCAGAGATACATTTCATGTGATTATCCTCAACAGACTGTGGCAAAAAATACATAAATAAATAAAAAATGCTGTTGGTTTGTCCATATTTCTGACCATTTCAAACACATTAGCTTAAGGCCTTTTAAAAGCCAACAGTTCACCCCTCTCCATCAGTGGCTTCATGGGAACACTCAGGGATATGAATCAGATAACCTGGGATAAATAATTCATATTTCAAGGGCAAAAACAGATGTGAATTTATGAGTGTGATATTTCTCAGGCAAATAAACAAAGCATTAAAAGTGAGCACTTTATAAAAGTACTTTTATCCTTTTTGAATTCCTCACTAACTAATGGTAGAACATACTGTATAAGGCAAAAGACTGAAACAACAACTCATACAGTACATCACAGCTAGTGATGTACCCACTGCTGCACGTGCAAATAGTCTGTGATGACTATTGCAACAACCTTTATTGTTTTTTTTTGTTTTTTTTGGTATAATTTGTGTAATATTCATAGTTTTTTTCAATGGTTTGTTCAGTAATCTTCTGGAATTAGGTGTGTTTTTCCTTTTGCAAATGTTATTAACATCAGGTTTTCTTAAAGTTACTGGCACTTCTTTCCAGAGAAATCTTCTGTCTTGGGTTTATGTTGATTCTCTGTGACTCAGCATTGCCATTTTATTCCCCCTTCTCTCAAACATCAAAGCAACAGAACACACACCTACACCAAGCATTAGCACATATGTGAGGAAACCATAAGCATAATCTCAAAATCTCTTTTATTTTCTGTTGACAGTACACAGTCATAAATTATGACACATACTGACTAGAGACTGGGGGCCTGTGTGTATAACTTTGAACACATTCAACAGTGGCTGTGCAAGTTGTGATCCCATATACAGATGGAACTGACCTGTTGGCTCACGCATAAGGGTGTGTTTTCCATGACTGCAAGTATGGTGGAAAAAGTATTAAATACTTCTACCAAGTACATGTAGTGGAGTGCAGTGTCAATTGTTACATGTCCAATTAATTGCTTTCATATATGGAAGGTTTTCAGTGATAAATGAATAATGAATGAATATTTTCTTGGATTTAATTTGAGCTTTTCTTTCAAGTGCATTTATATTTTCCAAATAATTAGCACCAAAGCACATAGTTCTCTGCAGCAAGTGTCTTGGATGTTCAGAGGAAATTAAGAGAATTAAGAGTGTTTCTCCATGAAGTGTAGTGAAGCAGAAGTAGCAGGAAATGACAGTGCTCAAGTATGTACAAGTACCTTAAAATTATACTTAATTAAGTGCTTGAGTGAATGTACTTAGTTACATTCCAACACAAGGGAGCAAGGGAATGTTTATTTGTACACATACATGCACAAACACATATGACAAACACACACTCATTTAAGTACAAATAGAACATTTTATGCACTCACATATCAAATCTAAAAACCACACAAATGCACACACACATACTTATCCCCTCCACTTCTGCTCATACTTTTGTCCTCTTGACAAAGAGGCATTACAAGAGCAGCGGCTAATCCTCCAAACGCAAACTGTCTCACACAATGCTGCTTCGATGACTTCGTGCCAGCAGGACTTTGTGAGACAGTGATAATGAAATATAATGGAAATGAGTCTGGAGCTGAGCAGGCGATAGACAGGTGTGCAGGCTTATTATTGGGTCACCACATCTGAAAAGCAGCAGATTAGATATCAGGGTGAGAGATAACCTGGAAAGTGAAGTTTGCTTGCCTGGCTAGGTTGCATGTTTGATAGCACGAGCATAAAAAATTAATCTTTGATCTCTAGATATCAAAACTAGAATGTTTTACAATCCATATTCTCACTGCCAACCTTTGGCCTTAAAGGGAGTGTACACAGATCAGCCACAACATTAACTATTAACTGCTAATTATTACCTGTAACTGGCTTATATATATAATACACACACACACATACATATTGTATCTATATACACCGCTGCCCATAAAATTGGAATAAAATATTTTTTACCTCCTCTCATGAAAAGATTGTGACAATGTGATTTATTCTTAATAAATTAAGTGTATATCTTCTCAAAACAAAATTGGTAACTGGGACTCAGTATGTAATCAATGCACCTGGTCAAAGGTGATTACTGATAAATCTCTAAATAGGAATAAAAAGAGGAATGTGTCTGAAAAAACAACTTTATGGGCAACAGTGTATATAGATATGTATAGATATTTAGATATATATGTGTATGTATGTATGTGTATGTGTGTGTGTGTGTATCATTTGCTATTTTTTATTTACAGATACCAAGGCCTTTGGTAATGTGCCACCAGGCCTGGCAATGTGACAATATGAGGGAAGTAGTTGCCAAGTGAGGAATGACGTTTAGTAATAATTTTGAACAATTAAGTTGCTGCAGCTCCACAAGAATAATGTACTGGCAATGTCAGTGGGCTGCGTCCAGTCAGAATGAGGTGATAAATTATTCACAGGAGATTGGGAGGTCACTAAAGCGTGATCTCACCCTTACATGCACACACACACACACACACACACACACGCACGCACACACACACACACACACACACACACACACACACACACACACACACACACACAAAGGTCCACTGGGGAATTAATTCTGGCAATTCTAGCAAAAGAGCATCTTTCAAAGCTGTATCCATGGTGACACATTTCTCTTTGACCACTGACAGTGTGAGGGACCCAAACAAAGACAACAAGATAGGTAATTGTACAGAGGATCTGTGATATTTATGCTGTGGTGAAAACATACGCAGTGTTGGTTCTATCAGGTCAGGGAGATAAATATGTTCTATAACCCTCATGGGCCACTGGGCCTTCTTTAAAAGCTCAAACAACATACCTGCTTGACATAGTCATGTCCTAGTCTGATGAGAATGGGTGGCATAGTGGTACAGTGGTTTGCACTGTTGCCTCACAGCAAGAAGGTTCCTGATTGGAACCCCCGTTTGCTCAAGGCTTTTCTGTGTGGAGTTTGCATGTTCTCCCTGAGCCTGCGTGGGTTCTCTCCGGGTACTCCTCTTTCCTCCCACAGTCAAAAGACATACAAGTTAGGTTAATTGGTAACTCCAAATTGCCCGTAGGTGATGAATGTGAGTGTGAATGGTTGTTTGTCTCTATAAGTCAGCTCTGTGATAGACTGGTGATCTGTCCAGGGTGTACCCTGCCTCCTGTCCAATGTCAGCTGTGATTGGCTGCAGCCCCTCAGGACCGTTAAGTATAAACAGTATGGATAATGGTTGGATTGATAATCTTATGAGAATTGCTTATAAACACAAATTTGATGTTTCAGAGTTTTGCCACAGAAAATGTCACTTTACCTTTATTTTGGGTCTCAGAGAATTAACTTCAGCTTGGCCTTCATCCCACCCCAGTGCCTTTAATCTTGGATTGTTGTGGTACATGAGCTAGAAGAATCTATCAGTGTTACACTCTCACTCAGTCTGAAACAAATATGAAAAAAATAAAGGGGACGGACCTTTGTGTGTCTAACAAGTTTCATTCCAAAGTACATAATTTATTACAGCATGATACAAATTTTACAACAGAGCAGTTATTATTTAAGCATTAGATTTGTATTATGTAGCTTCATCCAGCTCAGTTCAGATCAGCTTTGCACTTTATTAAAATGGATCCTTATTGCACGATAATCCAGCTTTCAGTAGTGATACATGAAAATAACAAAATGCGTAGCTATTCATGGATTAAGACCAGTGCAATACTTTATATCACTGGCCTATACACACTGAGTTACCAGTTTAGGGGTGTTTTTGGTGTTGAAGTTAGACTGGTCTTCAGTTGTGAGAGTTATTCCGTTCTGCCTCTTCATATATGTAAATATTGCATTGGATTGGATTGCATTAGATTGTACAGGTGTAATAACCTGGTAACTCAGTGTAAGACATCATTAAAAAAATAAAACTGGTGATGACACCTTCCAAGCTTTTTCAGCATCAGATACTGTACTACTCTATTTTCATCAACAAATAATAACTCTTTATCATTCAAAAAAAAAAAAAAAAAAAACTCAGGAAAAGAAGTTCATTAAGGTTTTAAAATCCCATTCTTACTAAATTTACATTTTTCTTTTCTCCAGTACAGAATTATTATTATTATTTTTTGCCTTTTACGTTCATTAGTCTCAGAGTTTCCAGCACCAGAAACAGGCCAAGTACTTATCCACTAATAGGTGGCCCTCCTCCTCCTTTTTCTCTCCTCCTCGCTGAAGGACTCTTCAGGGTTTTCAGTCCACCACCAATCCTTTTCCTTGCTCCCAATCCTCCTGACCCCCTTTCTAGCCTAAATCCCTGACCTCTTTCTCACTTCACATTCTCTCTCTTTCCTCCTCTTCATCACTGCTCCCTTCTCTAGCCTGTTCCCACTTTCCATACACAGCTCTCCTCTTTCATCTCGCAGTCTTTCTGCCCTCCACTTCAAAAAACTACAGGTCTCTGTAAACCTCCTTCCCTCCCTCCAGTTTGTGCCGTCAGCGCCTCATCAGTCGTCTTCCGTGTTGTGTCCATTGATGAGGCCTGACTCCCAGCGCTGGATTAGAGGGGTCTTCTGCCTAGGGGTCCGGGGACTCTGGAGGACCTGGTTGTAAAGGGAACAAAGGACAGTGGGGAGGTAAGTGGTGATCACAAAGTAAGAGAGGAGATAGACAGAAAGTTGTATGATTGTGGGAGTTGAAAAAGAAAGAGAATTTAAGAGTAGAAACATCAGATGTGAGCAGGAGATGAGACCAGTAAGCCAACACAGGAAAGAAGGAGCAAAAAGATAAAAAAGAGAGGGATGAATTTATTTCCTCCAGAGGACATCTCTTTGGATGAGCATCATTAGCTCTGTAAGTCGGAGGGAGGTTAATGCGACTGTGATCCAAGGCCATGTTCGGTATGACTAAGTCAACAACTGAGGCCAATTTCTCCTGCAATCCTCTGTATATTCCTGAACTGTAATTGGGAACCAGGTCTGTGCTGAGAGCAGATAACCAACCAGCTGAGAGAGGGAAGGAGAGAGAGGGGGGAGATACGCTCGTGACAATGAGAGGAAAGAGAGCAAAATGTTGCTAATGCTAATGTCAGACTGAACCGTGCAGCTGAAACCCGGCATATCAAAGCCAAACTGAATTAAACAGGTGAAACCACGCAGCAGCACTCGACTCTAATCAGAGATACCACAGTTTCAAAGAGATGTGAGACCCATGAGGCAGGTAACAGAAATCAGTGGGATTGTCAATTGACTGTCCTCTTTCTCCACTATTGACTGTAAACACACACACACACACACACACACACACACACACACACACACACACACACACACACACACAAACACTCCTGCTCACACAAAAAAACCCCACTCTACAGACTCTGGCTTTCTCTCTCTCTCTTGGTCTCAGGGCTGTTTGCCTTCTTGCCTTATCTGTAAAGATAAGCTCCTTACTGTGTGTTCTGTATGTTATCAGATGTTTGTGGCCCATATTTGCTGCGAAAGAGATGCTGACATCCTCCTGAGAGCCTTTCTTCAATGGACCATCGGCTGCTGAGAGACATATTCAACCCTCAAAGCTACATCGTAGTTCATATACTGTATAAACTCTTAGGTTAAAGAAGCTTCCTGTTCACGGAACCTGATATAATCTTAGCTGAATTCGAGGGAGACTCAGGAAGGTGATTTGCCTACATTTTCATGTCCTCTACCAAGTATGTCAGATAGGTAGGGATGGTGTGTTAAGTTATAGAAACAAAATACTTAATAGATGTTACTAAGATTCCTGGTGTTTTTCCATCTGGTCAAATTTTTAGAGACTAATAGCTTATATAGCTTAATAGTTGCATAAAGAAAACTGTAGTGTCTAAACTTCATTCAAATGGGAAGACTGTTTTCACTGACCCACCTCTTGCTGGGTATCGCTCTCCCCCTCAGCCCGGGCCGGAGGCCACACGCCGAACTTGCCAACTGACTGGTGTGCTGCAAGCAAGAGAGAGTGAGATAAAAAAGTAGGTGAGGGCAGGAGGAGCAGCTTAGCAATTAGGCAAAGGTGTTCCTGAGATTTTGTTTGTGCTCCACACTGTGAAAGGGGAGGAGAGGATTTTGTTTTATTGAACACGAACATGGTAAAACAGAAAGTAGGCAGCAGAAATGAAGGAATATAAAAAGGGTTACACAACTCACTGTACGTAAAACGATACTCAATTGTTCATTTCCCAACACTGAGTCATGGTCATTTAGGTTGCGTCTTGGCACACCCTGGTCACTTTGACAAACAGCTGTTGATGACTGGTGACAGTGACTTTATATACAGAATATATACAAAAAACACATTGGCAACCTTTCATGCAATTTAATATTTAATTATAGAAAAGTATATATAATATCTGCAAATATATATGTGTACTGTTTTGGTTGGTTTGCTCAGGAGTAGAAGCTAGACATTTATTTATTCTCTGTTTATAGTTATTTCAACTGCTCACCTTTTTGCTATCTATTTCCACTGTCTGTTCTATACTCTATTTCAACTGTTTATCTTTAGCTATCTCAACCCTTAATCAGTTGCTTTTAGATTCTTTCTTCTCCATTTATTCAATTCTCTCTCCAAGGGAATGAATCTGCATCTGTATTCACTGTGACATTTACTGTGAAATAGTTCTCAAATGCTAAATATTTCACCTGTCTATCTGTTACTTTTAACAGTTTCCAAATTTATCCATTTCCTTTGGCTATTTGGTCATTTCTTCATTAATTCACCAAACTACTCAACGTGTCTATGTTTTACTTAGCAAACTGTTAAACTAGGCTGCTAGATTTCACACTGTTTCAGCATGTTATTTCAGGTGTTAAAACTGACTCAATATGTAGATATATATGTAATTTTGGTTCAAATCAACTTGACAAACTTTGTCCTGGCAACTCGAGATGTGTTCCTCGATGTAAAAATACCTCTGGTTGGGAATCACTGCTGTACATCACATGCTCACAGTGGCAACAAAGTTGAAATCAAACAGAGATACATGTCCTCTCAGTAGGCTGTACAAGCAGCACTGTATATCACATTGTTAAAAGTCTCTACACTAACTGTATATCACCATGAGAACTAAAAACAAGTTGTATGCTTTTTTTATGTTGGATTTAGACTTAATCCCCAAATTGAACTCCTCCTATGTGCTTCTTTCTTGCTGACACAATAGTGTTGAGATATGAGTCAGGACTTTTCCTCACCTCAGTTTCTGCAATTAATATGACAGACTAGATGCTACATTTATTGTGAAGTTACAGAATTTTATTTTCTTGCCAGCTAGCTTATGGTCTCCGGTGCAAAATTATTGCTGGTAACAGCTAACACTGGATTTGAAAGCTGTTTTGAGGTTTTTCACTGACCATGAGAAAAATGAAATAATGTGCTCACTGGGCTGTTTCAGGGGGTTTTCATCATCTCACCGCAGATATAAAAAATTACACACATACCCACACTCACAGGCTTCCACACACAAACACATTGTCTGTGTGAGCTTGTGGGCATAAGCAGAATCAGTTTTGTCACCTCCACACACACTTTTACCCCAGCACTCAGTGCTACACTAACCTGCTGAGGGTCCAGTTCTCCACCTGGGTGATGAGCCAGGTGAGTTAGGAACAGCCAGTCCATTCAATGAGGAGGAAGACAATGTGGGACTCTTTCCTTCAATACTGGCTGGCCGCCCTCCTCCTCCACCTCCTCCACCACCACCTCCTCCCTTTGCATCCCCTGTCCCCCCATACAGGCTGATCCTCTGTTTGCGAAGCTCCTTCTCCCTCTCTTGAGCCTCCCGGATATCCTGCTCCACTTTAACTAAATTTGTTGAGGAACGTAGCTTGAAAAAGGGGTTCTCTTTGGGTGCTACCTCCTCCTCCTCCTCCTCTTCTTCCTCCTTTTCCTGCTTTCTCCCGTTAATCCCAGCATGTCCTCCCGTCCCAGATGATGAGATGTTTGGTCTTCCAGAGTCGACTGTGGTGACAGGCTCTACCTCTCGTTTGGCATGGTAGAGCCTCTGCGCTGGGACACTCAGGTTATTCTCCAGAATGATGACCTGACAACCTGACCCCTTGGAGAAGCCTGCTCCTTGGGGAGTTGCGTTGGTCGAGCTCCCTCCTTTGGCTAAGTTGGGGCTCTCTGTCGGCCTTTGCAGGTCTATACTCTGTCTCTTCTCCACCTTTAAGCCTCCTATGGTGGATGTCTGTGATGAGATATCCTCCTGGTTCTCCAGGGTTGAAATGTCAATGGCTGAGGACCAGGAAGTGGTTTTACTCCTGGTCGAATCACTGGGTTTCTGAAAGGCCTCAAAGAGCTGTTTCTTCTCTCTGAGTTGGCGAACTGTGCCTTTGTCATAGAATCCTGGAACTTTCCCCAGCTTGACCAGGTCCTCTTCCCTCTGGACCTCCTCGTGGATCTCATGCTGCATTTTTTTGCCTGCAAACTGCCTGTCTTTACCTTGACACCTTTCAGACTTAGAATCGAGTGACTGGCAGAGAACAGTTTTTCTTAAAGGAATCTCTACATACTCTGGGGACGTGGGTGGATTCGGAAGCCCTCTGGATCTTCTCAGGCTGTGCTCACGCTCTATAGCCCGTCGGATCTCCCTCTCAATGGGAGTCTCTTTGGGTGCAGTTGCTGGAGTACCTGTAGAGACATTGGTGTTGCCCTCCATAGTGCCGCATGGTGAGAAGTCCGTTGACACGCCACTGTCACTCTGGCTATCATCACATGAGTCACTCTCCATACTGCTGTGTTTAAAAACCACACCACAGCTGTACTTTTCTGTCTCACGCTCCTGTATGTGGACTGTTTTTGAATATCTTAACAGTCCTCTGCCATGTTGCTTCCCTACCACCCTGCTCCTTTCAAGTCCACACTCTTTCTGCCCTTCCTTTTCACCTGTTTGCTCCTTTCCTTCCCCCGCCCTACTGTGCCTTTCTCTCACAGCTACAGCACAACCAAAAGCTTGAGAAGTTGCCCCGCCCTGACTGGACAGCTCCATGGCAACGGTTGACAAAGGTGGAGAGCCCTGGCCCTGCACCTGTTGTGCAGCTTCCTGGTTTGCTCCCCTGGGGGCAAGTCCACATTGGCTTTGGGACAACAGCTCCCCCTGCTGTTTGGCTGAGGGAACTGCAGGCAGGGCTGAGGTTTGGTCTTGATCAGTGGAAACTGAGACACTGGCAGAATATGAGGGTTGGAAAGGTTTGCTTCTGATATCTAGTGTACCCCATTGCTGCTGGCAAGATGTAATATCCATGCTCACCTCCCCTTCTTCCTCACTTTCATCAGCAAAGGGAGGGGAGCACAGACTATATACATCATCTGACTTGTTAACGTCAGAGGGAGAATGGTTGGCAGGCCCTGACATATTATCTTCAGGTTCAGAGTAGCCAGGATCATCTGGTAAGAAGTGCAGCTGTGTGTCATTCTCCTCTGTTGTCATATTATCTTCTGTCATCTCCTCAGACGTTGAATCTATCTCTTGATCAACTAGCTCAGGGAGCTGAGTTGTTTGTGCCCATTCTTTATCAGGAGACATGAGGTCTTCTGCAGGGTCCGAGATGATCTCAACATCAGTGATCCACTCAGCCACCTCACCCTCTAGGCTGGAAAAGACCTCTTTTTCAAAGCAGCCGAGGGGAGGGTGTGATGGTGGTGGGAAAGCCTCCTCACATACTTCAGCAGGCTTTTCAGATCCCTCCTGAGCCTGTAATACTTCCGATAGTTGTTTGGGAGCTCCTTCTAATTCTGTCACAACTTCTCGAGTCTCTCCGGGGTTTGTTGATTCTTGATTTTCCAATTTGGTTGCTTCAGCTATTTCGGTTCTTGAGAGTGTTCGGTTCTCCTGCAGATTTTCGTCTTGAGCTCCAGGTTCCAGGACATCTATGTCCTCTTCAGGTTCTGCCCTGGGAGCCTTTTTGTCTTGCAGAGGGGAGCTGTGGCTCACAGTTGCACCCACTTCACCCTGTGCCCAGGACTCACTGACCCACTCATCGAGTGAGTTGACAGGACCCTGTCCCTGCCAGGCCACAGGCTTTGTTGCCATGGTGACAAGTCTGCTGATCTAAAACCGTTTGGAGCAGTGAGGATGTTCGGCTTCCAGCCAGTCAGCCTGAGAGAAAGCAGAAGAACACAAAGGGGAGAGAGGGACAACAGAGTTCAACAACAAACATGGCCACCCACTTTATATCCCATTATTTCTGTGCTGATGAAATGACTAACTATTATATTACCAAGGGAATGAATCCGCATCTGTATTCACTGTGACATTTACTGTGAAATAGTTCTCAAATGGTAAGTGCTATGCAGACATGTTTTCATTGCTGTTTTCATACCTCATTCAACCAGTACTGCAATGCTACAGCTAGCGGAGAGGAACACACATTTTAAAATAAATTCTGAAAAGACAACTAATTTCTTTTTCTAGGCAAATGACATTTACATTTACACGACAGGCCTTTCCTTTTTGTTTTCTTTATGAGTTATAATGTCAACTTTTGTTTAAGTTTTAGCCATCAGGTGGATCACAAAATAAATGGAAAATCTGATTAAGTAAGTGGAGAAACAAAATAAATGCAGCTATAGAGAGATCAAAAAATGGTTTAATGAGTATGAATTAGATGCCATTGCCCTATCAGTCCTCACATCTCAACACAATTAACCATGTCTGTGGGATTTTGGAATGATTTGTCAGACACCACCGTCAACAAATGAGGGAAAATCTTTCAGAAGCATGGTTGTAATACCTCCAGCAGAGTTCAGAGACTTGGAGAATCTATGCCAAGGAGCACTGATGCTGTTCTGGAGGATTACTATGACACTTGATGTTGGTCTTTCTTTTAATTTGTCACCCATCTGAGTATTTGTGCAAAGCAAATTGTGTATAGTGGCTGGTGCAGGATTAGAGCAGCAAAGATCCAGTTAGCGCACAGTGCATTCATGCCCTATCATTTTAATGGCATACTGAGTGCTCTAGTTATTGTATGACAGGCAGTCTGTTTATAACACTGTGCTTGGCTTTGGCTGTATGGTAGTAGTTCTACTCCACTGTGCAATGTATGAAGTTTTCTGCTGAACACACCTTCCTTTAATCAGCTTACAGGCTGGGGAATGGCTC
Source organism: Lates calcarifer (assembly GCF_001640805.2). Taxonomy (NCBI): domain Eukaryota; kingdom Metazoa; phylum Chordata; class Actinopteri; family Centropomidae; genus Lates; species Lates calcarifer. The sequence goes on along the minus strand of NC_066837.1, from coordinate 17,344,498 downwards.
ACACACACACACACACACACACGCACGCACACAGACACACACATAATCTGAAACAACAATAGGATTGGCTGCAGGGTATACTGACTAAAGGGGAGTCCAGCTCCTCCAATATATCTTTTTTCTTTAACACACACTATTTTCTATTTCACACTTGCCCATTATCAACATTATTGCCCTCCCTATACCTCTCTTATGCGCACACACACACACACACACACACGCACACGCACACACACACCACACGCACACACACACACACACACACACACACAAAACTCCTATGTTGTCTTCTGTTCAGCCAGCATTCTGACAAGCTCCCATTCCCATTCACTGTGATCCTTGCCAAGCCACTCTTACCAGGCTGGACTCCAACACTGTGAGTGATCATTAAGGGGAATGTAGATCACAGCACTGGGATGACTACTATCTGATGAATTGGGACAGATAGGATAGATAGATAAATAGACAACACATCTCCTGGTCCATGTGGAGATAATAAGGACTGACAGCATGACATAGCAGAAAGAATGGGGAACACTGTGGTGATAATAATGGTAGAACATGTAGATACCACAGCAGAACAATGTGGCCTAATGTGGGTAAATTAGGATAAGAATGGTCTGGGAACAGTGAGTCATGAGCACTATGACAGACACTATTTGCAATCAACAATGGTTGGTTTGAGGAACCACTCATCAGTTGCAAATAGTCACTGTATTTAGTAAAATTGTGTACTCCACCTGTACTTCACCCAGTGAACTGCCGACATTTAAAAGTTGTTTCCTCTTCTAAAAATATAAATATGCTTCACATAAAACAGCTTGTTTCCTGACCTATGTATACATGAACATATCTGTGCTGTGACATATAACAGCTTATTAGAGTGCAATATGCCACTGACTCCATTCAGTGCCTGTAATTAAATATACCCTGGCTGCTGTCTGTCTTCTGGGGTTCGTGCAGTTGGCATTCCCACAAAGTTATCACTGAGGTTTTGCCTAAATGAGAAAAAAATAGAGAAAACTTCAGCTCATTAATTAAGCTTTACAGACCCAAAACACAGAAAACGAGCAGAGAACACAATATATGTTCAGATGTTACCTACGCAAACTACTACCATTGTTCAGACCTGAACACATGTTGACAGATTCATTCTTATGCAGTTCATAAATGAAGCATAATATATCACTCATTGGCAGAAAGTTCACATGCATGAATTTCCCTGTGAAACAAGGCATGAAAACTAGCATTTTGTTAGTGAGAAGGCGGCCGTTGTACTGTTACAAGCGCTGGTAAGCAATCTAATGCAAATCTCTGCTTAACCAGTTTTATTCACCCACACCTGCTAATTCGGTTGGATGAAAACAAGCTTAAATCGATTAATACAATGATCCTGCTACGCTACAGTAGTGAAACAAAAACCCCATTTATATTGAGGCATGATAATGTGATCTGACTTCATTGAGTGTAAACTCGGGCATACCCTAATGAGATATTTCCCTTGTGCACATTTGCTTCAACAAACTAATGGCATTATATATCTATTACGACATGTGACTGTTTTGATTTATTTTCTAAACAGAGCAAGTTTGCAGAATTTAACCAAAGATTCCCCAGCTCTCTCATTTGGTTAAGTAAGGTTGCAAGAAATTGCGGATTAAAACTCAATTACATAACAGGCTTATGTTTTGCTCATTATCTACAAAGGGGGCTCACTTTATCAAAAGAACAGCAAAATCATGATCATCATTAAAAATACATCTGCGACAGGCCTTACATATAAACTTGCCCTCCTTTTTGGGGTCAGCAGTGTCCTGAGGTAGTTTAAGATCTAAGGGCATTTGACAAAAATGCAAATGAATTTAAATAAATGCAGCCAACTTCATCCCTAATTAGAATTAGTTCTGCTGCTATCTAATGGTTGCTGACATAGTTCTTTGCACATTTTACAGTCACTTACTTTGATATGCTTTAGTCACTGTGGCAAGAAGTAACTGAAGTAAAATCTGGTCTCTACAGGCTTAGATGAGTAATTTCTGATATCACAGTTGTTTTCTACTGTGGTAATCATTTACCTGATTGGTTTCATGTATGTGTGCAATAATTTCAAATTCAACAGAACTACACAGAATACTTGAAGTATACAGTTGCACATACCTGTTAACAAAATGCTTTGAAGATGCTCTCCAAATGACAGACACGCATTTCTGAAAATACACACGTTTCTTGTCTCTGGCCACCAATAATTAACCAACTCAAAAGGACTCCTCACAGCTCTGGTGGGTCGCTGCCTGTATCTCCTCCCTGGTTCACACTAACACACTCATTTGCGCACACCCACATTTGCATACCATGCTCACACTGGCAAACGCTCACTAACACATAAACAAGAATGAGCATGTGTGCATGCAGAAACACATGTGCTTGAGGCTTACCCTACTGTTGTGGATTTGAAAATGTATAGTACTAATCCAATTAGTGAGCCACACGTTCATTATTACACCGTGCAAGTGAATGAAAGAATGTACCAGAGGGATAAAGGGGGGTTTGTTGTGATTATATCACAGCTCACATTAATTGTGTCAACTTACTGTATATTTGAGATTACATACCTATACATTTTCTATTACATTTATAATAGTTATAATTAAATACATCTATGTGTTTAAAGAACATTTTTAGTCACAATCAAAGGTGTAATCTACAATACAGCAGAATAAACTTTACATACTTTTTTCATATAGGCTGAAATTACAATTCATAAATTTCTCTTCAAAGTGAGACTATGTAACTTTTGCCAAACAGTGGCCACAACAGGCACTTATTGGATAATGTTAAATACTAAAACCTAGAATAGAGTCATAAAGTCACCATTAATGTCAGTTACACAACACTATTGCTCTTAATTTTGTTAACATTAGCCCCTGTAAGATACAGTTAATTCCAGACCAAGTAGGGTTGGTGACAAAAGATTGTTGAACTGAACAAGAATACATTTTATTGCATATAAATCTATTGTGTGTGAATTTAGTGACCACATATTGGAGGGAAAAAAACAGACATTGATTGCTGAAACTGTCAGCTGCATTACATCAGGGGTATGTCTGCTAAATGACAACACAGAAACAGAACATAAATAGACGTTCTACCAAAATAAATCCCATAATGCCATGCTGTATTGGCAGCTTACAAAGGTTTTCCTACATATTATAGAATGTGTGAGTCCCTCACACCTTTTGTTCCACTGTTGTCTCCTCAGTCTGAGCCGCTGCTGCTGCTGCTGCTGCTGCTGCTGTTGGTTGGCTCTCAGGCTGTTCTGGACAAAGCTCCTTGGTAGGATCCATCACCACAGGTGTAGGCAGCTGATAACACCTCAGCTGAGCCCTAAACTCCTCCATCTCCTGCTGCTCCACCTCCCTCCTCCTGCTCAGCAGGTACAAGTCTGTAGATAGCCTCTTCTTTGACTTCACAACCCACTGCATCACCACACAGTCTGGACAGGATGTGTAGAGAAAAGACCCCGTGAGCTCAAAGCGATTCCCCACATCAAAGGTGAAGGAGCTGCGCTGTACTGAAATGTTGTAGTGTAGGTCCTGGCACTGATCACCAAAGCGGTTGACTTGGGTATAGGAAATGGTGGAGGCTTCGCTGGAGTTGGAGAAGTACATAGTGATGCTGTCTCTTAGCCTCAGGGAATCCATGGATGATGGGTGGTTGAGACTGCCTGCAACTAAAGCCCATTTACCTTCCAAATGATGAGGCTCAAGCTGATCCAAAGGATGGACCAATTTTTCACAGACCATAGGAGCTGAATGGCTCACAGACATCAAGCATAGGAGAGTGAAGGCACACACAGCAAACATGTCTCTGTTTGTTGGGATTTTATGGTATTAATGTTGAGTCTTTGCCTTTCAGTTGTAATTTCTGTCTGGACTGGTAGGCCTGTCCAGTTTTATAGTAAAAATTACACAAAGAAAGTCCACTATTGCAACACAGGACAGTTCCACTAATCCTTATCTCACTGTGGATTCCATTACTGTGCAATGCAAGAAAGTAGAATTTGTTGTATTATGTGGTAATTCTCTCCTACCTGAGATGTTGTTGTGGGTTATTCATTAAGTAATTTATGGGGTTAAATAGTGTTTTGATTGTAATAATATCATCAATATCATTCAAACTGGTTCCAACCTTACCTTTGCTTAAAGTAATTATAGACAGACATCAACAATACATACAGCAGTTATGCATAAACAAGTTCCTAATCAAGATAAGAGCCTTCTTTGAAGAATGTAGAGATAAAAAAAAAGAAAGAACATACATGTCACTCTAGGCAATGAACTAGGATTCTAGTAATCACATTTGAGGACTTTCTGTTCTTCCTTGTGTAGAAGAAAATAGATGATGAGCTGAGATAAAGACACTGGAGAGGGGTTTATTAAAGATATGCGCATATGCTTATTCAAAACACTTTATTAAAAACTGAAAAAATATTGATGAGTGTGGATGTGTAAACATGTATCGCATATGAATGAAGAAACGTACCAGAGGGAGAGGAAAGTTGTGTGATTATATCACTGCATATTCTAAAGCAACATTATGGAATTTATTACCTTAAGGTAAAATCATTTTGGTTGTACACTGAGTTGTGGCTGATTGGGTGCAGTGCTGAGTAATAGTCGGTGTCTCAAACTGCTGGAATCAGGCCCAGCGAGTTCAAGAGTGATGCTGAACTTAGTTATAAAAAACATCCACATCCGTGAGTGTGTAGATGTCTGCTTGATGTAAATTTCATTATCAGCGTATAATAATGAGTAAATAATAATGAGGAATATACAGCCATGTTTCATTTCAGCAAGTAGTACTATTCTGTCGGAACTCCAGTCAAGCAATTCATAGTTTCATGAGCTGTTAGCTTCTGCTGCTTCCAGTGCCCTTAACCACTCTGACTCAGAGCCCAAAAGAATTTAATGCACCAGCATCCTGTACCTAATAACCATTTACGACTGCAGATGCCACTGTTGCTAAGCAAAAGTTCCATGGTGTTGCATTCATTTACTGTTATACAGGAAAAGATAAACTGTGCAATTACTTTGGTCACATGCGTTAATGTTCTCAAATACATAGCTGTTGACCCCTGTTTCCAGTTTCCAGCTAAACTAACCAGCTGCTGGCTGGAGCTTCATAGTTACCTTACAGATTTAAGAATAGCATCAACCTTCTCTCCTAACTCTCAATAAGAAAGCAAATAAGCATATTTCCCAAAATGTTGACCTATTTCTTTAAGTACCCTGAATATAAAAATTAAAATTGACCCCAGACAAGGTTGCCAAAAATACTATTTTATTTTAACTGCAACTGCAACACATACAACTTAATGATGTACACTGCCCACCTCTGCATTTTATGCACTTCATGTCAGCATAATTAGATCAATTCTTGTTCAAGGTCAGACAAACAAATTAAATTAAAGCATGGTACGGTGTCTAAGTGTGATTTAAGGTTGACATGATTCATTGTTATACATTGGTTTACATATGCTGTTTATGAGAATCAAAACACGAGACACAAGACAATTTCTTATGTCACAAAGCACCCTCGGTCACTGGCAGAGAGTGCTGTAGTGCAAATTTATTTAACTATGACCAAATATCCACTGATGAACCAATGTCTGTCAAGCCTTTTGTTCCTCTGTTTTCTCTTTGCGCTGCTTAATTGCTGGTGGTGATCGGTTGTGGACAAAGCTCCTTGGTAGGGTCCATCTTTTTAGGTGACGGCATCTTCAAACACTCCAGCTGAGCCCTGAACTCCTCCATCTCCTTCTGCTCCAACTCCCTCCTCCTGCTGAACAGGTACACAAACAAATCCACTGACGCACTCTTTGCTTTCTTGAGAGCCCAGCGTATCACCAGACAGTCTGAACAGGACGTGTTGAGGATGGACCAGGTGAGGTTGTACCAACTGAGATTAGAGGTAAAAGTGCTGTTTTCTATGGACAAGTTATATGACAGATAGTAGCACTCATCATCCACACGGTTGGCCTGGGTGTAGGAATACACAGAAGTTTCACTAGTATTGGAGAAGTACAAGGCCATGCTGCCGCTGCGTAGGTCTTTCAGTTCACCCGGGGTTAAGGGGGGATTATTACTGCCTGCAACTAAAGTCCATCTGCCCTGCAAATGTTGAGGATTCAGCTGATCCAAAGGCCGGGACAAGTCTTCACAGGCCAGAGGAGCCGAGTGGCCCAGAGACACCAAATAGAGAAAAGTGAAAGCAAATCCAGCCAGCATGTCTCTGTATGCTGAAATCATAATGATTCTGCATATGTCTCACCAAGAACAGGGCTGGTTTTATAGCACAACTCAGATCAAGAAGCTACATTTTTGCAACATCAGTAAAACTTTGTTATCTATTATCCAACTGTGCATGTCATTATTGTGCAATGAGAGAGGACCTGATTGTATTGGGAATGATCAATGTTTGCATTGGAATAACTCCAGATGTGTCCACACGTCTCCATTTGCTTGTGTCAGAGTCACTGTACACACACTAGCAACAAAGTGCCTACAACATGTCAGACAATTGAGGAAAAAACCCAGTTTCCCAGAGTCAAATGTGACATCTTCAAATTACTTGATTTGTCTGACAATAAAAATTCTGTTTATTATCATCATCAAGATGTTCTTGCTTCTTTGTTGTTCACTGTAGCCATAAGAAGAGTTTGTGTGCATTATTTCATGCAAAGACCTCTGCAATTCTGTCTGTAACATTAAATGACTTTCTGTTCTTCCCTAAGCAGAGGAAATGTTGAGATACGCTGAGATACATTTTGAAATGGTGTGTATATTAGATACAGAATGTAGACTTAATAATAGATACATTATATTAAAGAAAAACATTGAATAGTGTGCATAAAGGTTGTGGACATTTATTAGACATGGAAATTAGTTAGGTTTAAGCTTGTGCTTGTGATTTTACATGTCAAAGTCATGAGTACAACCATCTGGAGAGAGCTGTGAGAAAGCTGTTCAAATGACAAAATCAAATCACTTGAGTAATCTCGACTGAGCTTGCAGACGTTAAATTTCGAAGAGAAAGCTTGCTTACAAACCAACCACGATAAATGAATTTCTTGAGTGAACACATTACAATTTAGATTTTAATGGCTCAACTTGGAAATGAATACAGCTGGCATTTAAAAATATAATAATCTGCTCATTAAAAATGGTCTGTTAAAGAAGTTTGTCTGGGTTGATGGTTAACCTCCACTTTCATAATACTGAAAACATCAGAGAGCAGAGTCCCTTTTCCACCTGCGGATTCTGTGATTGGGAAATAAGTACTGTGACTCATTATTTGCCTAGAGCTTTACTTGCTTTTATCTGTCATTTTGTTTTGAGTCCACTAATATCGTATGGAATAATACCAGGCTGTTTTGATGTTTTTCCTTAGTTCTGCTCTGTAAATGAGTACCAAAAAGAGTGGTTGTAGTAGTATTAACAGCCAACTTTCTAAATTTAGCTATTTTTCTTTTCATAATAATATATGTTATAACAAAATAGTGTCCAAATAATAGGCTGTGTCATCAGAATAATGTAGATCTCTTCAGTTGTCAGTTATAATCCACTGTTCAAGAAGCACTTGGTAAACCATGGTAATGAGCTTTAAAAACTGCTGTGTCTCCCAGCTGACAACTGTGTTAAAGTCAAACTTTGATTATATAAAGATATATATTTGAATGAGTGATGCATTTGAAGGCAGATTTAAGGACATCATACTTTATTAGCATGTTATTCACAACATTTCTGAAGGCACTCTTTGCAACAACATACTAAGGAACAACACTGTGTAACATTGACAAAGAGCACCCACTAACAGTGACAATATATCATGAGAGTGTTTTAAGCCTTTTGTCCCTCTGCCTTTTCTTCATTTTCTGGACAAAGTTCCTTGGTAGGATCCATCCTCTCAGGTGGAAGCATGTTCAGACACGCCACCTGAGCCCCGAACTCCTCCATCTCCTTCTGCTCCACCTCCCTCCTCTTGCTGAACAGGTACACACGCAGCGGTTCCTTTGACTCGTTGTCGAAGCGCATCACCACACAGTCCGGACAGGACGTGTAAAGGAAGGTCACGGTGATGTTGATCTTTTCGAAGCTGAAGCTGCTGCCCTCTAGTGTGATGTTGGAGAGCAGATAGTGACAGCTGTCGTTAAAACCAAAGATGCGTGTGAAGGAGATCTTGGAGGGTTCGCTGGCACTGGCAAACTTAATAATAGCACTGTCTCTGGTCTTGAAGTGCTCCAAGTGTGCAGGATCTCTCAGACCAGCTGCAACTAAAACCCAACTTCCCTCCAACTGATGATGATCAAGTTGATCCAAAGGCTGGAGAGACTCATTACAGGCCAGAGGAGCTGAATGGGTTAGCGACACCAGGCAGAGGAGAGCAATGACACACACAGCAAACATGTCTCTGTATTATAAAACACTGTATGATGTCTATTGTATAATCAACAAGTAATACTGATATCAATTATAATGTAGTGTCTAACTGCATTTAGTCTGGTAAAGGGGTCTGTCTGATTTTATAGTTGTTTTAGGAACCTCCAGTTTCACAATCTTAACGGTGTCAAAGAGCAGAGTCCCATTTTCCACTGTGGATTTTGTGATTGTGAAATGAAGGAATGTTTTGAGTACTGTTAATGGTTAATATTAACACAGTTAGGGGTGTCTGTTTTAACTTTTTCCAAAGGACATTTTCTGGTAAAATCCAGTGTTTGTACTGGAATAATTTCATGAACTGCATATTTAAAAACAAGACATGCTCTAAGCTGATTTGCACACAGTTCATAAGTATTTCCCCTGGGTTGATAATAGGTGAATAGACATGTGAATAAAACTTCAGAATATACTGTTTAAACAGAAAATTTTAATTATTAAAGTTGTGTCAAAGTTAAGTTACAGATTTAGACGAGTTAATTTTAAACTCTTCATGGCAAGTTTCCAAAGTGTTGAAATCCATTTTTGTCCAAATCAGACTAGACTCTCTGAAACATATTGAGGGCATGAGGGACTTCAGATCCCTGAATGTCATTGGAAACAAAACCACATTCTCCACAGCTGGTAACAGTGATGCTACACGGACCCTCATTAAGACATCCTCGAGAAAAAAACTGTTGATATTTTAACACACCCCTCCCTTCAGCGCTCCTTCAGAAGCTCCACCTCCCAAACTCACTGATGTGCATCGCCACAAAAAACTGACACCACCAACTGGCTGAGGAAGAAAATGGTGGAATCGAATGTGTTCAGTTTTTCATAGCTGCAGCAAAACAAACATAACATAAAATGTCACCAAACACACTGCTCTGTAGAGTAAGCATGCATCAGATTTTCTGCCTGTTTTTTCAGCACACACACAGAAGCGGCAGCTAGAGGACTATGAGGAGATATTCCCTGAATTAGAATTAAAGTGCATTAGATTAGTGAATTGTGAATCCTATCTTTAAGATAATAAGGCACTCTTGCTTCTTAATTTACTGACTCAGCAAGCTATAGGTAGCCCTATGCCTGGTATAGAGAGTTATGTAGGTGCCTGTTAAAAGTTGACATGGAAAATCTGATTTCAGGGTCTTCAAAGTGATGTCAAACAAATATATTTGAAAAATGAAGCTCGGCTCAGTGTCAACTTTGGTTTAAAGTTAAGGTTTTATTTTATTTATCTTTATTTATCTTGCATGCCATGCCATGCTATGCTCAAAGATGTGCCTTGCAAAAACAATGTTGGCACTTAACAGAACACTAAATTGCATATACTACACATGTTAGTGGTATGTCCAGTAAATCTGCTTCTCTAATCTGGGACATTTTGAAGCACTATCCTTGATCACACAGCTTGCCCCTTTTTTCTAATAAGATGGAAAAACAAGCCTCTCTCAAAAGGTTGCATCTAAAAACAAGTTAAATTTTTGTTACGCATTAGTTAAAAGGTTACAAATTCAGGTGTTATGGTTTCCAACTCATAACAGCTATACACAGAGTTTGACATACAATTTATCAAAACTGAGACAAATTATCTTCTCGGTGTCTTTCAGTCTTTCTTTCCATCTGTTTCCTCTTTAGTTTCAGCTGCTGGATCACTGGTGGGCTGTTCTGGACAAAGCCCCTTGGTAGGATCCATCACAACAGGTGGAGGCATGGACAGACACTTCACTTGAGCCCTGAAATCCTCAATCTCCTCCTGCTCCAGCTGTCTCCTCCGGCTGAACAGGTAAAAGTGCAGCCTTTTCCCTGATTCTACATCAAAGCTCAACAGTACACAGTCATGGCAGGATGTGTGCATGAAGGTCGTGTTGACGCTGCCATTGTCAAACGTGAAGCTGCTGCCCTCCAGGGAGATGTTGTAGGATGCGTAGTGGCACTTGTTGTCTCTAAGCATGCTGCGTTTGAAGGAGATGTTGGTTGTACTGTTGTTGCTGGAGAAGCTAGCAGTGGCACTGTCTCTATGTTTTAGGTCCTCCATGAATGGTAGGTAGCTCAGACTTCCTGCAACTAAAACCCGTCTGCCTTCCAAATGTTGAAGATCAACTTGAGCCAAAGGCTGGACCGAATCTATACAGGTTACAGGAGCTGAATGGCTCAGGGGCACCAAGCAGAGCAGAACGAAGGCACACGCAACAAACATGACTTTGTATGTAAAATCTTAATCTGTGGCCTGTTGTTGTCTGTTGTTTTCAAAATATGGTTGGTTTCTTGGTTTTATAGCTGAAGAAACCCTCAGTTTCATAATACTGGAAATACCAGAGAGCAGTATCCCCTTATCACCTGGGGTTGCTGCAATTACGAAATGAATGAATGTGTGAGTGCTGTGACTTTTGATTATTTACACTGGAGGTTTATTTGCTGGCTCTTAAACCTTTGGTGACCTTGTGGTCTCACAGTGTTAATCATGTGCAACAAAATCACTATCTTGCTGGGATTACTTTACCTGGATTGAAATTCCTGTCAGTGTTGCTGGTGGAATATTAGTGATTTAAAAAGAAGAGCTGGAAGAAATGGAGTGAAAAAAATGCCCTAGGCTACCTTGCTTAGCTTGCTGCCACCATGACTGTGACAGGGATGAGTGGCAGGGTTTAGTGCATGTGTTTAGTGCCAGTGACAGTTCTGGTGGTGGTGCTGTCACTGGTGTGTTGGAGAAGAACTCTCAGACTTCCTGCAACTAAAAATTGGTCTACCTTCCAAATGATGAAGATCAACTTGATCCAAAGGCTAGGACCAAATCTCCACAGGCCACAGGAGCGATAATGGCTCAGGGGCACCAAGCAGAGGCAAATGATGACATACACAGCACATATGACTCTGTATGTTGAAATCTTAATCTGCTGTCTATTGCATTGTTTTAAGGTCAAAATATATGATTGTTTCTCTGGCTTTATAGTTGTTTCAAAAACCTCTGGTTGGATTAATTACAATATATATATATATATATATAATATATATATAATATATAATATATATATATATATATATATACATACTATATATATATCGGCCCTGAAAAAACCATATCAGTCTATTCTATAAAATTCAAATAGATTTTGTATTAATTTCAGTCCAAATCTTTGCTTTCCTTTACCAGAAGGCACGTCTCTCAGATAGATTTTCAGTCACGTATCCTCTAAATTATCTGCAGCACAATCCCTTTGTGTTACGCAGTTATGTTATGGAGAGCATCTCTAAAGAATACATAAACTCACTGGTTAACATAATGCATCAGGTGAAATTCAAAAGAAGCAAAATATCTTCACATGAACTGAAACACAAACTTTTTGAAAAGTTGCATCAGAAAAAAGACTTTATTTCTGGTCACAGATGAGCGACAAATATAGGTGATATGCATTTAGAAAGGCAGTTTAACATCTCCACATCTCCACACAATATAGGGTTAATTGTCTTTTCACTGTCTCAGTTTTTTTGTCCCTCTGTTTTCTCATCAGTTTGAGCTGCTGCAGTCTCCTCTATACAAAGCTCCTTGGTAGGATCCATCACAGCAGGTGGAGGCATGTTCAGACACTCCACCTGAGCCCTGAACTCCTCCATCTCACTCTGCTCCAATTCCCTCCTCCTGCTGAACAGGTAAAAATGCTGCTGCTTCCCCGACTGCACCTTCATATGCATCAGCATGCAGTCATGACATGATGTATGGGCGAAGTTCAAAGAGATGTTGCTTTGAGCTGTCCCATCGAAGGTGAAGCTGCTGCCTTCCAGGGAAATGTTGTAGGAACTATACATGCACTTGTTATCTAAACGGATGCCACGAGTGTAGGAAATGGCACTGTCACTGGTGTTGCTGGCAAAGTTTACAGTGGCACTGTCTCTTAGTTTGAATCGCTCCAAGTTTGGCAGATAGCTCAGACTGCCAGCAACTAAGGCCCATCTTCCCTCCAAATGGCGAAGGTCGAGTTGATCCAAAGGCCGGACCAATTCTTCACAGGCCACAGGAGCTGAATGGCTCACAGACACAAAGCAGAGGAGAGCGATGGCACACACAGCAACAAACATGTTGTATTGTTTGAAGGCAGTCTCTGTGGAGAATGTGGCTGGTGAAGAGGTCTGCCTGGTTTTATACTTGTTTCAGAAGCCTGCAGTTTCACAATACAGAAAATACCAGAGAGCAGAGTCCCTTTTCCACCTGTGGATTTCGTGATTGTGAAATGAAATAATATTTTGAGTACTGTCTGTGCCTATTGATTCCTTACAATGATGTTTTTCTTGCTAGCTCTACATTGTAAATATGCTGTAAGAAAGCCATGAAATCCATTAATTTGTTCTCTTCTCCTGGATTGAAGCTCTGTAAAATGTTGTGTTTGTAGTGGAGATCAAGTAGTTGAGTAAACTGCTGATAATAACAGTAGGTGGTCTGTGAATGAAAGCTGAAAACAATCATTTTTTAATGGTATGGTATGGTGATGAATACACATCTGAGTCTGAGGAGGACTGAAAAATAGGTATATTGAAACTAATTGGTTGTTAAACTATGGAGGGATAAGGTCAAAACAAATTTATCATTGATTTTCACTTTCAACCAGTCAGATCAAATTTTCTTTTCTGATTTAATTTTTTTTCTTCATTCACACTGAGCTGTCTGAGACACTGCTGTATCTAAAAGTGTATAAACTGCACTGTGTGGCCAATAATTAGTTATACCAGAAACCTTGAGTTTTGAAACACTGTCTGTGGTTCATGCCAGAGAGCAGAGTCCCTTCTCTACCTGTCAGTTCTGTGATTGTGAAATGACAAACTTTCTAGTTACTGAGAATCACAAAAAAAAAACAAAAAAACAAACAAAAACAAACAAAACATGGAACATGAAAAACAAGACCATAAATTAGTCATGACAGTTTGATCAAAATATCTGAGTTGACACATTAAATAAAAGACAAGGAAAACAAAACATAAACACAAAGAATACTCATAAAGACAGACAGAAGACAAGATTCCTCTCTACAAGATATGGGCTGCATTATCCTGCTTACAGTATATCCATATACAAAAACACATGATATACATATGTTTTTTCCTACCACACAGACAAGATTTTTCTACCTGTCTGTTTGATGGAGCTACTAATGACTCATAAACACCTGAAACATGTACAGGGTGACCAAACTATGTACTGTTTAATAAAGGATCACAAGTCAGATAGGTTTGGAGCCACTGGTTAAATCTCTGTGATGTATTTAGTTTTTTTGAAACAACAAAAAAACTGTTAATCTGAAATGTAACCAGTGACTGTGGCTGTCGGATAAATGTATATTTACCTACATGTGTTAAGTTCCATAAAATGGTAGAAGTAAAGTATGAGTATCTGATAATTGCATTTCAGTAAGTTTACAAGTTTAAATGTATGAATTAAACAGACAGCCATTGGGCAGGACACAAGAGTTATTCCTTCTCACAGAATTACCCATGTTTACTGTTTTCTAAAACACAGAGACTTCTTGGCATTACCAAACTATGTGATGATTCTTCCCAATATAACTGCTGTAATAAAGATATAGATAAAACAACAGGAAGCAGGTGATAACACTCAAAACACTTCATGTTTCATGAAAATGTTTATTTTTCCTGATGAAATAAAAATGAAATGAATCAATGTTTATTCACACTATGTGGTCAGATATCATGTACCAAAGTCTCTCAAGGATTCTCTTCCTCTGTTCTGGTCTCTTCTGGACAAAGTTCCTTGGTAGGATCCATCACAAAAGGTGGAGGTATGTTCAGACACTCTGCTTGAGCTCTGAAGTCCTCCATCACCTTCTGTGTCACCTCCCGCCTCCTGCTGAACAGGTACAAGTCCAAGGACTTATAACTTGGAGAGTCCACATCCAACCTCAACACCAAACAGTCTGAACAGGAAGTATGGAGGAAGGCCCCAGTAAAGTTGAAGGTCTTCACCTTTATGTTAAAGATGTTGCCTTCTTTTGAGATGTTGTGGGAATAGTACTCGCATCTGTCACCGAAATGGTTAGCTTGAGTGTATGAGGAGTTGTTGAATTCAATAGTTACACTGTCTCTTCCTTTTACAGCTTCAGCAGATGCAGAATCATTCAGACTGCCTGTGACTAAGGCCCATCTTCCCTCCAAATTATGAGGATCCAGTTGATCCAAAGGCCGGACCAATTCTTCACAGGCCACAGGAGCAGAATGGCTCACAGACACAAAGCAGAGGAGAGCGATGGCACACACAGCAACAAACATGTTGTATTGTTTGAAGGCAGTCTCTGTGGAGAATGTGGCTGGTGAAGAGGTCTGCCTGGTTTTAAAAGTTGATTCACAAACCTGCAGTTTCACAATACAGAAAATACCAGAGAGCGGAGTCCCTTATCCATCCTAAGGATTTTGTGATTGTGAAATAATTAAATAATATTTTGAGTACTGCCTTTACCTGTGGTAAGACAGGTAACCCTTGGGACAATAAGTGCACTTTCAACTTTCTGTCTGAGACATTGCTGTGGAAATGAAAAACTTTGCTGTTTACATACTAAAAATGTATAAACTGCACTGTGTGACCAATAATTATTTTTTATCAGAAACATCCAGTTGTGTAACACCAGCTGTGGTCGATGCAGGCAGAGTCCCTTCTCTCCCTGTCAATTCTGTAGTTGTGAAATGAAAACCTTGGTCTTATCAGTCATGCATAAAATCTGTATACTAACATTTTCTCAGGGTATCACTGATAATGTAGTGTGATCAAAGTATGTGAGTCCACACATTAAAAACATTGTCAAAACAAGACATAAATATAGAGAATACTCATAAATATGCATATACAAATACACATGACACACAAGACCAAGGACTTATAATTTGGTGAATCCACATCCCATCTCAACACCACACAGTGGACAGGGTGTATGGAAGAATGTGCCGGTAAGGTTAAGGATATGACCCACTATTGAAATGTTGTGGGAGTCATACTCACACTGTACCACACCATAACGGTTGGCTTGGGTGTACGAGGAGTTCATTAAATCATTAGTTACACTGTCTCTTCCTTTTAGGCTGCCAGGAGATGCAGAGGTGCTCTCTACCCTCTGATGTTGGTTCATGGTTAGTCACATACTGTCAAAGTAACAACAACCAAACAAACCCCAACCACAGTTTTACTGTTTGTGCTTTTCTTTGGTTCATGTTCTGTTCTTTTTACTGGAATATCACATTGTATTGTCCTTTACTAGATGGCAGACTTTAACAACATATTTGTTCTTTGAATAGAAGTTGTATACACTAATTTTCTTATGGCATTTTACATTATTAACTTGTTAACTGTTAAGATGAAGTGACTTCATTTAGAGGTTACTAAATTAATGTATACCTAATAACAAATGATCTCTTATCAATCCTGTTTAATCTTTCAAATCTTTCATTTGGTGACATCTGATGTGACTGGTGGTTGTATCGAATATATTTTCAACGTATCAAACATATTTAAAAGAACAATTGATGCTCTTAGCCTATAATGTTTCTTCTTAACCTGCACCTTAAGGAGAAGGTCTGTCTTTAAAGGAAATGCAGTGTTGAGGATAGGTTAGAGATAACTAAGTGCTAAAGTTAATGATAAATTGACAAGCCTCACTGTTTTCTGTTGTGTTCTTGCTAACAAACAAATCACAGTCAAAATTTAAAAATAGAGATTCTGCTCCTTTTCCAAACTAACATTAACCTGAAACAATACTGTAACACAAATATGCATCTGCTGTTGTACTGTTTCAAGTCACTCCATATTATTCAAATGCAGTTCAGATTATTCATTACAGATCACACAGGGTTTTTTTTTCTTTTCCTTTTATTTTTAACATTGAATTATCTTCATTACCAGGAAGGATATATCTCATGTTTTCTGTACTGGCATACATTTGATCCAAACTGAGAACAGACATCATGTACGACAGTCTAAGCCTTTGTTGAAGCTGCTGGAACAGTAACTGGGCAAAGTGACTGTGTAGGATCCATCACAAAATGTGGAGGCATGTTCAGACACTTCACCTGAGAGACAAACTCGTCCAATTCCTTCTGGTCCACCTCCCTCCTTTTGCTGAAGAGGTACAACTCCACTGACTTATAGTTTGGTGAATCCACAACCAAGTTCAACATCACACAGTCAGGACAGGATGTTTTGAAGAAGGTCCCGCTGAAGTTGAATGTCTGTCCAATCATAAAGTTAAACCTGTGGCCTTCTATTGAGATGTTCTGGGAACGAGAGCGGCAGTGGGGACCGTCACGGTTGGCTTGGGTGAATGTTGAGTTGTAGAAATCAATTCTTACACTGTTACTTAGTGGAGGAAGCTTGTCAGCTCCATTTATTTTCAGACTGCCTGCGGCTAAGGCCCATCTTCCCTCCAACTGATGAGGATCCAGCTGATCCAAAGGCTGGACCAAATCTTCACAAGCCAGAGGAGCTGAATGGCTCACGGACGTCAAACAGAGGAGAGTGATGATACACACAGCAAACATGTCTTGGTATGTTGAAATCATATATCTAGGCTCAGATGCACTGCAGTGACTGTCTGATGGTGGTGCCACTGTAGAGCATTTTCTGGTTTTATAGTTTGATCAGAGAAGTCCAATTTCACAACACTAAGAGAGCAGAGTCCAACTCTGCTCTCTTAGTGTTGTAAACAGCAGGCAATAACACCCTTGAGCTAGGTGCAACTTTAGCATAATATGTATGTTTCTGTTGAAATCACTACAAACCCTATTGCACTCACTTGAATTCACTGAATGGTAATTTTTAACTATTTGAAATTATTTGGTTTCATTGTGAAAATTATTATCTGAAAGTTCCAGTTTCACAATATCTGGATTTGTTTTGGCAATGTTGACAGAACAAAGGAAAATTTCTGGGAATCGTCAGTTTTCAGTGGAATAATTCAGTGATTCTTGGATTTAAACCAGTCTCCAGCTTTTGCCAACAGCCAAAACACCGGAATCATTGCTGCAACAGGACACATCTGCTCCTTCAGATTCACTGCTTTATGCTTGTGATTACAGTCACTTTAGATACACTATACATAAACAGTAATTGATTGTCACTACAGATGTCGATAGTATTCATGACATTAAGAGTGGATACCTTCTCGCAGGGTACGACCTTTATGATTGTTTTTGGTGGCTTTTTGTATTTCCCTAAGCAGTAGAAATGCTGATATGCACGTAGCCTTTTTAAATTTCCTCAGGCACTGATAATCAAAACATTAAATAAACAATTGTTTTACAAATCTGGCACTGGATATCTAAAATCTGGGTCTCGTGTTTTCGTTGTTTGTTAGAAATTTTATAACGAAGATTCATTGATGGTGATTTTCAAACCCTACTCATAGAAAAGGCTACTGAACCTGGATATCAAGCTCAAGGTTTCTAATAGAAGTCCAGACTGTAGAATCAGAAAGGTAACAAGTAATAGTGGATAGTTCATTTAAGTCAGTCTGCACAGCATACTGCATTATGCAACTGTGCATCTAACCATCACTGATCATTTTCTTTTTTGTGACTATCCACCTCCTGTCTTTTTGAGAAGTACTGGCAAAACATGCAATGATTCTCTGAAATCCAATAGTTGGACAGGACCCCTGGGACTTCTCAACTCAGTAGGACTTATTTTCACAGTTACAGGACACACTGCTACATCCCCAAAGGACTCAGGCTCTGGTCTGGCTCCTGTGAGGACCCTGCTGTTAGCCATGGAACTACCAAAAGAGCTGGCAGAGGCACTGCTGGGTCCGCAGGCAGCGTTGACAAGTTCCATATAGTTGCATAAATGGGGATTTTTTGAGACATGTTGCAGGGAACACTAGACATATCCTCTCATGAGCTCAGTTTCTGTGATCCTGTCTGCAGAATCTCTCATGGATTCTTGTTAGTTTCCCTTCTTCCCTTCAGGGGAAAATGTATCACAATTAAAGCTGAAAGTGCAAAAATCAGCACAAAACTGTTGTAACGTGTACAAATGATTCACTTTTGAAAGCTTTTACATGCACACTTTCTGTGTTTTGTTTGGAACACTGATGACGGGGTTGTTTCATTCACTGAATCTTCAGCTTACATTGTCAGAGAATAACGCTGCTCTGTCTCCTTGTGGTGTCTTACATCGTCCACGTAGATAAGGAATAGATACTGTAACTGGGTGGAAACCATGAAGGACTATGGTCTTCATCTTGAATCTGCTCTGCGAACCTTCTGATTAAAATGGTTACCAATGAGGAATTCAAATCAATTTCAATTAATAAAACTGCTTAAGCTGGCTATTAAAATTGAGTTAGATCTTCATTTGGGACCACATACCTCAGGACTAATAAAAAAATAGCATTATGAAACAAATGGTTAAACATTATCCACTGTGCTCTTATGCATGAAGCAATGCTGTGGTTTTGGGACAAATCCAATGTTTGAGGAACAGAAATGCAAGATGAACATCCAGTAAATTGAGCATTGTATGACAAATGTCAGTTTAATCATTAAACCTTTCATCAATCATTTCAAAACTGACATCTCAGACACTCTTAATTCCACATGCTTTCTGTATACAGTATATACATCCATGCACAGAGCTGTGTCAGAAGCTCCGGACCACCCACCTATTCAAAAGCACATTTGGTAAAAATAAAAAAAAAATCCATACTTTCAGGTATTTTAAAACTACCAGTGGCTCACAAGCACGCTGTTGCTTATAAATTTGACCATTTCATACTATTGTCAAAGCCTGTATTACAAGGTGAATAAAAATGTTGAGGCCTGATACTTGGATTAATATATCTCTAATAAAAGACCAAAATCAATAAAATAATTCAGCTTTAAACTCATTAAATTAAATCAATATCCTCTCTGAACCTCTGCAGATCTTTGGACTTTACCAGTTACATCTGATATTATTATGAAAAATACCTGATGAATCATACATGTGGATACAACAATTTAAAATAATAGATTTTAAGTCTGTTTTTTTCTTAACTGTATCTAAATTGTGGGTTTTATGACCCTATGTAGCTTGGCTGGCTTATCTGCTAACCAAGAAAATGAAATCAAACTCAAGAGTGTGAAGAGAATCTCAGAGCATAGTCCCGGGTAGCGAGCTCCTCAAGGCACTTTAACACTGACAGGTCCAGGCCATACCTTCCCTCTCTTCATGCTGGAGAGAGCTTACTTCCTCTTGGAGTGTCAAAGCTCAAGAGTAGGATGAGGAAGTTTCAAGATGAATACAAGGAATGTTGGCAGAGTTTAGTGGAGGGAAGGGAAGTAGCTTGTGGACTTACTGATTCAAAAAAGGATGGATGCATAAAACAAAGAGACGAGGGAGGGAGTGTGTTATGAATTGAACAGCAGAGGGACAGACAGAAGGATACTGGCAGACTGAGGAGAGGGAGAGGAAATGAATGTTCAGAGAGGGCATTTACATGACAGAGCAGCACTGGCAAGTTTTGCGTTTGGGTGCCTCAGTCTCCTCTCCCTGGCTAGCCCTGGTTGGACTGTATGTCTCTGTGTTGGCTGGGCTGTTAGCTGCTGCTGCTGCTGGCTCAGCTTGAGTGTTGGGGGCTTTGGCCTGTGGCAGAAGGGGCTCCTGCTCCCCCTCCCCTGCCTCTGTCCTCTGGTTCTCCTGGGGATCAGCCAGGGGCACCTCCTGAAACTGGCCAGGCATGGAGGCAGGGTCTTGGGATTTTAATGCTGCCTCAGCTCCCTCTGGTGACGTTGCAGCTTCACCATCAGTATTGGGGGTGAGAGTGGATGTTTGTGCCTCAGAGTAGACTGGCACTGAAGCCACTGCAGTGTCCTCTAGAGCAGTGGCTGGGGACTGCACAGAGGCTTCTGATTGTTTGTCCTGTCCGTTAGCTTTTGTCTCACCATCGCCATTTTCATTCGTCTTTATGTCACTCTCTCCTCCATTTCCACTTGTCGGCTGTGCTTCTGCAGTGGATTCAGGCTCCTCATTCTTCTCTGGTTGTGTGAATGCTTCTGTTTTTATTACCTCCTCCACATCCTCCTCTCCCTCTTTGCCTGCTTCTTGACTTGGCAGCGGGGTTTCCTCTGCCTGCATGGTCTCCTGCTGATCTTCCTGGGGTTTAAGATCCTCAGGTACATCATCCCCTTCATCTGTGATAATCACACATTCTGCTCTTATCACCAGAGTTCCTTCTTCTTCCTCATTCTCATTAATAGCTGACATCTGGTACCTGACCAGGCTCTGCCTCAGGAACACCAAGGCTCAACCCAGGTTGCAACGTCATGCTAATAACACCCTCAGTAGCACCGATGTGTCCGTTGGTGCTGGACTGAATACTCTGCTCTGAGGCCTCGTGATTGGGGTCTGCTTCTGAGTCTCCGCCACCATTTGTTAAGACGACTGCAGTTTCATCCACCAGTGGATTTTTGTTTGTCTTCACTTCATCTTCAGTTGCTTCTGAAGCAAAAAAACATCAAATAAATATGACTCGGTAAAAGAGGAAATTGTATTTATTAGAAAAGTTAGAGCTGTTTATAATTTGAATGATGTTGGGTGAATTTGAATCAAGATGCCATGCTCATTAAAACTGATTATCAGTTTTTATTGTAGTTGGTGTAGACGCACCTTTAATTGATTGCAATTAGAGGTTGCTTTGCTACCAATACATCACTGCTCAATACAGCCAATTTATATATTGTAATGCTGTTAACAAAATGTTCTGTCATCAATGAATCCTAATAAATTACTTGGAAAAGTAATCTATGCTGCTCTAATATAAAATGCAGAAGCTAACAAGGACACCACGGTTAAGGACACAGGCCATAAATGGTATGATAATGAATGGAGGCTTCTGTTTGTTACAGAGAGTAATGTGGCCACCAGTGTTTATTGTACCATCATGTGAAAAGATAAGCTACAAAACAAGAAAGAAAGCAAGATGTCAAATACTATAACCATTTTAAGATTAAGTCATAGGGAAAAAGAAGTGAGGGTTGATGAAATAGTTACAGACACAAGAGGAAAGTGAGCGGGAGCCAAACCAGACAGAGACAGAATAATGCAACAAATTTAGATTCTGCAGTCTAGACAAGAAAGTGATAAATCCTGGATGATGTAAATACAAATGGATGGGCTGGTTTCGTTTTCAGGACACTCTTGTCTACTTCAAGAGCTTGATCAGCATCCTCACTGACATGTCCATAGACCTGCTGCCCTCTAAAAATGCAAGTCATGCACTTGAGTGCCTATTAGCATAAAAATATATGCAAAACCTTATTCAACATGCGTAAATATTCATCACAGCATGTATGAACTTTTATGAAGTATAGGTATGCCCTTGCCACTCCTTCCTTTATCATGCAAATTGAATAGTATTAGTATATACAGTGCATACAGATACAAATCTATAGGGGATCTCATGGTTTTTAAGGGATTGAAACAGTCATTAGATAAGAATTAAAAAGTGGAGGACTTTAGAGGCAAGGAGATGTTTTTGGGTTCAAAGTTGACTCACAAACGCGTGTAGGTCTGCGTGTGTGTTTTATGAAATGATTCAACTCTTTACCCACCTAATGCTGTTGTATTATTTTCTCCATTCTGCACAACAACATCTTGGACCATTTCTGAGGAAGAAATAATTTGCATTTACAGCCACGTTTGCAGATAGCAGTGATTTTCAGTAACAGCAGGCATGCATGTTTTTGAGAGGAAATCTTGAAATGTTACTGAGATGCACCTGTAACTTAATTATGAAGTCCACGCTGAAGACAGAATTACAATGTGTGTCTCTGGATAATTTATCTAATAATATTGATGCAACATCAAGTACAACATTTGAAAACAACAAAATCTTAAATTAGACATTTTTTTCTTCTAAAGATAGATAAGTTCTTTTTACTGAGAGCAAAGAGAGCTAAATGGGAAGGAGTCCAAACATTAAACAAATTAAATCTAATCAATATGTACTGATGTAATTGAGAAAGAGAAGCACCAGAAGTGCAGCTGTTGACTAACAGGTGGTGGTAGAAAAGCAGAGTGTCTGCACACGGTGGTTTTAACATGATAGTGTTAGAAAACTGAAATGTTTTGGACAGAATAGAGTGTGTGTGTTGGAAAAGGCAGGCAGATTGGATGACAGCAATGCTTTGCTCTGCACTCTGTTACATACTGTGGATGTTTGAGCTTGTCGGTTTCCCTGAGAATACTCTTGTTAACTCACAGCTAACTTCTACAGTGTGACATCTGCATTGGTTTACCACTATCTCTGGTAAAAAAAAAAAAAAAAAAAAAAAAAAAAAGCTAATAGACACAGTTTTCTAAAATGCTATTTTTGCAATTATCTGTACCAAAGGTTTATCAGATCCCACTTACCTGCTTCAGCCTCTGCTGCTTTCATTGCCTCCTGTTGGGAGGGAGAGAAAGGAGAGGAATTAATTTTACTGTGACTCATGTGGTGAAACTGTTTGTGTTGTGTTGCCTGAACCTCTGGTGTATTTTGAAGGGAATATAAAAAACTGAAGACAACAAATGAAATGCAAATACTGAAACATCACACACGCTTTGAGGAAACAGACACAATCCAGAATGCTGTATTTCTATGAAATATTTTTCCTCCTGTTGTCTTAAGAGAAAGACTCAATGCTTTCTGCCTGGTCACAAGGGGGAGTGATTGAGCTGAGCCCCACCTGACCTATGAGAAGATGACCCCTTTTAACACTAACTCACTTTAATGTCAGAAGTACTTAACTGCATCAGATCTACATTGTTAAACATGATGGACAGTGTTCAGTATTTGTGTGTTTGTGCAGTTATCAAAATGAAATGCCCACTCACAAAACTTCAACATATGATCACACTCCTTGGTTCATTAGAGAGCATTACGCTAATAAAAAGTGATTAAAGAAAAATCTCCATATGCATGTTTCATTTGCAAGATATTATCTCTCACTCACTCTCAATCTGCATTTTCATAGAGATGATAAGGTCATACATTCAAAGTCTCTTCCATCACAGCCAGCATGGCAAATCGCCTATAAAAACTATTAAATATGGAATCCTCTGATTATGTCTTCAGTTGATTTTAGCTGAATTCCAAAAGCAAAGGTTAAGATGAATATGTGATAACTTTGAAAAAAAAAAAAATACTAAAAAGATCCTGGAGCATGGGGCAGAACAGGAGGGACAATTCTTTTGTTCTACTATAAAGACCTTCAGCGAGGTGAGGTAAACATACTTGCACTTGGTTCAAGGTGAAACAATAATTCCAGAGCGGATCAAGTGCTGAATTGTTTATGTAACAGGGCTGCTTACATTCATACGTTTCCTGCTTTTGAACAAGAGGTGCTACATCAAAGGTACATTAAGAGAGGAAATGAATTATTCATGGAAAAAAGCCAAAGACAAGAAGTTGTGGGGAATTTTCTGCTTAATGGAAGATGATGGAGCAAGCTTGTTTAACACATATTCCAGCCCCTTTTGTGTCCACAGAGTGAGTGGGCGAGTGTGTGTGTGTGTGTGTGTGTGTGTGTGTGTGCAAGTTCCTCACTGCTTGGCCATCCTCCATCTGTTCCTTCTCCTTCTCCTCTGCCAACCGCTGACTCTCTGACTGCAACCTGAGAAAGACATAGTTGTGTACACACACACACACACACACACCAAAAAACACATCAAATCTATACTTACAATGCACTCTTAGTTTGTGATTCTCTAAAATGTCCTAATATGATGCTTACATATGATTAGAGTCTGATTTTACTATCCCACTACTCTAGGCATTTTTTTTCTGAAACAGTATGTGAAAATTTCCCCAGAGGCCATTTACAGTGAGTGTGAGGAGTCTTGTTGGAAAGCAAGGCATAGCTGTGGACCTTTGCAATAATAAGATTGGGATCTTGGAGTGTAGTCTTCAGGGACTTGACAACATTGTCTGCTGCAATAAAGAAAAGTCTAATCCTGTCTGGCAAGTGTGCAGGCTGGATCACCCTCTCACTCTCTGCCTCTGAGTTCAGTACAGGCAGAATTAAAACTCTGTCAAAGCATACATAATGCACAGCAACAGTAAAAATGACAAGAAAACAAAAATAGAAAAGGGAATGCTGCATCTATCAATTATACATGAAATTTCAACTATACAAACAAAAAAATGTGATAGTGCTATCATACTGCTTTGCTAACTGTCTTGGGCAGTCACAAACTGTCTCCTAGTCTTTTAGCTCTGTCTTTCACTCACACACAAACACATGACCTCACACACTGTGGCTGTACTTGTCAATGTGCTTTTCGATCTCCTGGGCCTGGGGTCCCCACAGAGGGGAGCGAGGGCTCTGGGCGTCCAGGGAGGTTGGGGACAAGGGAGCTCCTTCCATCAACCACTGGTCCCTTAGTGACTTCCTCTGTGGTGAGAAAGAGGAGGTGAGGGAGAGGAAGCAGGAGAGAGAAGAGATTTAGGACACTTTCATTAGTGTTGTATTATGGTAATATGATTACATTGTATTTGACACTGTACAGTGCTGCATTT
Source organism: Lates calcarifer (assembly GCF_001640805.2). Classification (NCBI taxonomy): domain Eukaryota; kingdom Metazoa; phylum Chordata; class Actinopteri; family Centropomidae; genus Lates; species Lates calcarifer. The sequence continues at coordinate 17,319,489 of NC_066837.1, read as the reverse complement.
GTGGGAAGTCCATGTCCAACCACAGAACACTGACTGTTTTGAGTATGCTTCATTGTGCTTCATTTATTCACGACACACAGAACCTGCCTAGAATTGGTAAGTATGGAAATATGAAGTATGGAATTGGGACATAGCTTACTAACAATGCCACATTGCAATGTGTTGCACAGATGCAAAAAATTACTGTCATGCAACACTACACTTAAGTTACAATGCAAAAATGATGGTGACTCAAAAGTATCAGAAATCTCGATGTACTACTCACATAAAGTAAACTACCGATTGTTTATGCAGCGATCAGTAAATGAGTTAACAAGGTGGGAGATTTTGGAAAGCCAAAGCATAAAAGTGAGGACTGGAGAGAGGAGAAATAAGATGTTCTGAGCAATGACATGGACAGAGTAAGAAACTGAGATGTGGAAGGTAAAGTGAAGTGTGGTTATTTGGGGGAGGCGAAGGTGAGAGAGAAAAAAGGTGAGAGACAGAAAGAAACACCTGCGAGTCCATGTCACCAGTCTTCATCTCAGCTATCCAACAGAGAGAATGCTAGCTTGAATTTTTATAGCATGTGTGGGCACTTTTTATTCTTGTCTTACTCCTACACCACTCTCCAGGAAATAGACATGACCCAGTGAACGAACGCTGCCCGGGGCTACTTAACAATCCCGCCTGACAGAACACCAAACCGAGTTCTTTCAAGTTTTACAAAAACAAGAGTGCAATTCTCTGTAGTTTGTAGAGCTGACTACTCTCTGAACATCGTCTTCTAAACAGACCGTTACAAGACACACAACAACACAAGATTTCCTTTAAGTCTGACATGGATTTAAGCACGTTCCATTTCTTCAGCTCTGCTGTCCCCTACCTTACCTTGCTTTCACCTACACCGTAATCAGTGTCCCCCACTGGACATCTAGCACAAACCCTTTAAAAGCCCTGTGTGTGTGTTTGTATACATGACAATGACAGACACATCCCACAAGTGTCTATACTGCATGTGCTTCACCTGCACTTATTTGTGCTATCACTGAGGACATGACTTTTTAACTCAAAAAGGTGGGATGACCTTTTCAAGAATGTAGTTACTTAGTTTACTTTTAGTTTGATGTGTTTTCAAAGCATTCACAGCTTTGTTTCCAGAACACTGTGAAGTATATTTTATGCAAACACTGGCAAACTTTGTCAAGTTTGAAGCGAGTAAATCAGTATTTTAACCTTAGAAAAAACCCCACATTCATTGAAAAAGTTGGAAAGTTACTGCTTTCAATGTCAACTGAAGTTGTACACGCTATATTCAGAAAGCAAAACAAGCAATATGCTACTGCAAAATCAGACAGAGAGCCCTGATGATCAAAGTGACATGAAAATTGTGTTATGACAGTAGTGGTTACAGTGCCATCAGTCAGGCTTATCTCAACAAGCCTGCATTTTATTCCCTCCACAAATGTATTTTCACTGCTATTTGTCACTAAACTACTTCATAGACAAATAAATTCCACAATACAAAAAGTGTGTAGAATCCTTACTTGTTAAGAAATTTTAATGTTTTCAGCTATTCAATACTGACAAATAATAGGCTGTCAAAATGAATGGAAACTCTTCAAATGGTTGCACAATGTAGATGTTAAAACACTCCACTGAGATAGTTGTAAGCAGGAAACTTTAAGCAGTTTCCTGCTTACAAGATGGAGAAACATTTTTCATGCAAACATATAAAAAAACAATTATGCTCCCCTGTGCTTCAGTACTAGCAACAGAGGCTGCAGGGTGACTTAATAAGTATGACAGCTGTGTTGCAACCAGTTGACCTTGGTTCAAACGCTTTTTTTTTTTTTTTCAACAAGCATGTGTGTGGCTAAAGTGCCCTTGAGCCAGACAATAAACTCTTGTCAGCTCTAGGAAGTCTAATGTGGCTGTGGCTGACCCTGACAAGCAGAAATAACTTTTAGTAAATATGATCTAAATAGACAGGGCTGTAATTTTTTGACATAAATATGTGGATATATGCATTGAAATCTAGTGCAAAGCACTCACAGCAGCTACACTTTCTCCAAGCCAGGTGGTGTTTGCAAGCTTCTCACTTACTACTGATGTGAAAGCATCTGAAAACCCATACTCCCCTCCAGCCTTTGGCCCCATGTTTCCAAAATCTGGCAACTGTTAGCCGGTAGCTACCTACTTAACTATAAGCGTCACAAAACCATCTCTGTGTTTTCTCATGCGGCGCCGAACAAACCCCACTCTGTTCCCCTCCCCATGCCTTTGGCTAGCTAGGCACAGCCCTTTCTAAACTTTCCTGCAGGTCAGAATCTGTGTATACGCTGCTGCTCTCTCCTATCACATCCTTACATCTACCCAGAGGTTAGAGTCAATGTCACAGCTAATGAAAGTACTAAAAGCTATGATGATATCACCTCCTGTGAGAGAGCAAGTGTCAGAATAATCATTTAAACTTAATCTTTGAAGCCAGTTGCAACTTGAATTGTGATCTCATAGATACAAATTTATGGATTGTTGTGCACAAATTCACATGCACAAACAAGCATGGTGAGCACATGCAGAACATTCTCTTAAATGACCATACCGGTGCACACATGCATACCTGCATGCACACAAACATACGCTGCACAAATTTCACACAATTTGAGGAATGTGCCCTGGGGCAGCGTAACACAGTGGAGTAGGAAGTGGGAACGCCAGTCTGGAAATTATGTGAAAACAATGGAGCAGCTCTGTGAATTGCACAGTGTGTAAACACTCACATAAAAACTGATTTCAGCAAAGGAAGGCTTGCCTCTAACCTTGCAAGAGACTGGCAGAACCAGGAAGTGCGTAAGGTTGTACAGTTCATCTGTGTGTGTGTGTGTGATAGAGAGTGTGCGCGAAAAGGAAATAAATTTGGAGGCAAATGGCGTGCTAACAAGCTGGAATGAGTCTGCGGAGAGTTTTAGCTGAGTGAAATTAAGGCTGCCTGTGTGTGTGTGTGTGTGTGTGTGTGTGTGTGTGTGTGTGTGTCTGGATGAGTATGTGTGTGAATGAATCTGAGACGGGTTAGATCATGCTGAATGTGTGTGTCACACCTTGAGCTGCTGTAGTCTGAGCTTCTCATCCTCCATCTCTCTCCTGACTCTGTCCTCCTCATCCTGCTGCCGACGCTTCTCCTGGAAGAAGAAAGAGGTGGGAGGGGAAGAGAATGAATGCAGACATATTGAGAGTTTGGTAAAGAGGGAGAGAGAGCAAGAGGAGTATGACTTTATCCAATAACGAGAAAGATGGACTGAGAAACTCAGATCAGCAGCTAGACCGTTAAACAAGCTGGTGTAAATGAATAAACAGAAACAAAAAAAGGGAAGAGACAGCAGTGAATAAAACATCACTGGGAAAGAGTAAAACGGGGACACCTGGTCGACCATCTGTCACATGGACACTGTCACCACAGACATCAGGTATACTCTATATCCCATAATGCTCAGAGCAGCTGTCCCCATGGCAACTGGGTGTTGTTTTCGTGGGACGAGGGACACCCTGGCTCACCACACTGAACACTCATTAAATTATTTAGGAGTTACGGACAGCTCAGAAAGCACAGCTTAGTCCCTTTACCCTCTGTCTCTATGTAGACAAGTCTGGGTTATAGGCAGAAGTAGACAAGTCAACATAACTGAGGTGGCACCTCATTTGTATATAAAGGTGATGTATATAAAGGTTTTAACTTTTCAAGCACTCTAAAATCTGTCCAGGAGATCCTGTGTGACCAGTTATATGTTGAAAATATAGTCATGAAAGGCAACTAAAATATATTATATTCTACAAAAATGAGACTTTTCAATGAAATTAGCTCCAGTTTTAACAGACAACGAGATCTGTACATGTGTATTCTGTGTATGATCAGCTGCTCCAATAGGGAAAAAAGGGCATGTAAAAGCCACAAGCCTCAGGTCCATGAGATGAATTTTAGTTTCTTAAATCACCATTAAATCCTCACATTTTGATCGCATTCACAGCGGCTCGCCAACAAAGTATTGTCCACAACTACTGAAGACCAAGCTGCCTGCACGGAGCCCATGGTGAACAGTCACTGCACGAGCTTGGCACCAGTGTCAGATGTTTCTGTTTTTTTGTTAAATGGTGCATCTCTTCTCATTACAATACAAGGAATCATAGAATTTAATGATTTAAATTGTGAGCTAGCATGCAATTCCTTCTGTGGTTTATTACCTAAGAAAAACAGCACTTTGACATTCAAACTGGGAAGGTGTGTTATTTTTTCTTTTCAGAACCTGCATCATAACCAATTTCAGACTAGTGCTTTCAGACTGAATAACTCCCACATTCACACAGACTACAGTCATCTGTCAGAGGGGGCGGCTGCTGACCATGAACGACCCAAACATCTCTGATTTTACTGTCAGGTTAAATGTGATCAGTTCAACTCTGCCTCAGCAGCGATGGTGGTGGCATCTCAGAGCACAACACATAAATCAGTCACCAGATTCATCTATAAACAGATAAATGTATGTGTATGTGTGTCTGTGTCTGTGTGTCTGCAAGGACTCACAGCAATGGCCTCCAGTCGCTGTTTGTACTTCTCCGCCTCATCCATCCTGGCACCTGTGACACAACAAGACACAGTTGAAGGTTAGAGATCAGAGGTTAAACAAATGCGAGACAAGTCAAGTGGATCCATTTATTCCCAGAATTTTCTGTGTTCAGTGGTTTGAGAGAATGAACCCAGGCCATGATTTCAGTTGAATCCTCTGCAATTCTTTTAAAATCCTTTTAAGCATTTTCTACAGTTTAGATGTTCATTTTTTTGTGCTGTATGGTCTGTTTTTTCCCTTTTTGTTTGGTTTTTGTAACTGTAAAACTTGTCTGTGGTCTAAAGAGTGTGTGTCGAAGAAAATCAAACAGCATTTCTGCATTAGTCCCCAAACTCAGCTAATGGATGGCAACACAAGATCAGAGGCAGGATTTCAGTCTTTTGCTATTTGAGAAGCATGTAATTGGACAAGTATATGATAGTACACACCTTTGTCTGCAGAGCCATCATCCTCCTCACCATTCCTACCTTCACCAAAGACGTGTCCCCCACACCCCCATTAAGCCTTGCGTTTCTGTCATGACACAGTCTCAGGCATCTCGAAGAAAGTGAGCATAGGCAATATTTGTTTTCCCCTGCAGTAGACACTAAATGGGACAATATTTGAGCTCCCCAAAATTCTGAGATACATGAGAGAGCACAGACTTGAGCCATACATAGCAACCAGCTCACAGCAACTCAGCCATTAGTGAGTTCCTGCCATCACAAGCCACAAAGGTGCTTTTAGAGGTAACGTGGTAATATTATCAACTTCTCAGGGGAGAAACAACACTTATATTTGTCCCACATCTTATTCTGCTCTGTGTGGGTTTAATAAAAAAAGACTACTTCATATGATAAAAATAATTACAGTGGAAACACTGTTATTTGAAATTGGAGGTTTTTACACAGTGACGGCAATAATCTTCCAGTCACTGACAATCCCATATGGTGTGTATAAAGAGCTTTGTCCTACACCGAAAAACACTTTTAACCATCAAAGCAACAAAGATCTCATATTCTGATTAATACAGGGGGCTCTATTTCACTATGCCACTCTGTCACAGCTAGTGTCGCTAATCGCCATCACAGAGCTTTGAGTCGCAAAATATGTGCTTATCAATGCATGAACACACACGCAAAAACACTTTCCAGAACCTGCAAAACCTCATCAACAAGCTCATTTCTCAGACACAAACAGGAGGATAAAACAGTGACCTTACTTTTTATATCGAAATTCACCGCACACTGTTATGTTCAATTGAAGAGAATGAAAATATATAATTTTCTTCACCTCATGTGCACTCTGCCAAAATAAGCTTCAACATTACTCCTTTCTCCTGAAACCCCCATCCCCATCCAGTGCTCACAAACTCTACAAATGTGACTCCTCATTTCTCCCCAGAAGGCATCTCAGTAGAGCTGATGCTATTGCTGCTCCTCCAATATAGTAGATCTTTCAGCTTTAGGGGGGAGTGTTAGTTATCATAGTGAGAAACTTCTCCTTACCAACACTTGAAGGATGCCTTTGGCGCCCTCCAGGTGTGGGGTGGGGTCACTGGGGAAAAGGGCTCACATAAAAGAGTCTGAAAATGTAGGTGTACTGTGCATGTAGGGAAAAAGAGGAGGATGAAACAAGAGGGGGGCAAGAGAATTTTTTTGATGGGGAAACAACCTCTGGCATGCTTTTCATTACTCTGGAGTTCTTTCAAGAAGCAAGGTGGTGAGACAGAGAGAAAAACATATGAGAACGTACCTAAACAATATATATAGAGATTGAGAAATGAAAGAGACGATGCACCCTTCAGGAGCAACAGAGGTAGAAAGAGACAAAATCTCATTTTGGCAGTGTTTTGAATGACTGGAGGTGCAGTGACAGCTTACAGTATAAGCCTCCGTAGGGAGTGGAGGCTTGTGTCTCATCAGGGCTCCAGGAGAGCGCCTAGAATAGCAGCCAGAGATAAACAAGCAAACACAAACAGAGGCTTTGATGAGGAGGTATTGAGGAGCTCCCCATAGACACACACTGACTTCGATAATTAGACATGATACAGGAGAGTGAAGAAGGGAAGGCTGACAAAGTCAAAAAGTTAAGAGACAGACAAAGTCAAGATGGCTGGAAAGAAGAGCGGCAGTGAAGGAGGAGATGAGAGGGGAATGAGGTGACAGGAAATGTAGCAACTGGTTTGGGATTCAGACCCACAAACTGGGATGACCTGTGACACAGAGGTAAGAAAAAATCTTGTAGGGGACAGACAAAAGATTGTTCACGAACTGGAAGAACAGGGAAACGACAGATTAAATCTGCCCTGTCTCCCCTAACACCCTGATCATTATCAAGCAAGCTCAGGTCAATCTGCTCCCAGCTAAACTAATGAGTGATTTTGCATTCACCGTCTCATTTAAAGGGCTGTCAGTGGCCCTAAGAGGTGCAAGTGCCCAGAGTGATACTTACAGAAACTGCAGAAAAGTAAGAAGTTAAGTTAATGTAATTCTATGAAATTTTTAATTTATTTATTTCTTATTCCTTTAATCAGATCAGATCTATGTCAGGACTGGGGGTCCTGACCCCTGGGTTATGAACTACTGGTGTTGTAGCATTTTAACATTAATTTATCAAGTCAGTTTTATTTAAATATGCCAAAATCACAATTTTGCCTTGAAGGGCTTTACAATCTGTACAACATACAACACATCGTATCCTTAGAGAGTCTCTTCTTTTAGAGAAAATCAGGATGATAGACAGACACTACAAGTTTTGTTATAAATCATGTCTGTTCTTTCTTGGGCAGTGTCCACATTATAAAAGCAATTAGGAGTTTTATTAATGCAAAATCTTTACTTTAACCATGAGTCTTTGCACCTTAACTGAGAATTTTCACACAACTCCCACAATCCTCTTGTGGTATTCAGAAAGCACAGCAACCCACAAATGTTCTGTGGGACCAAACAAAAACTGTGCTTGTTCACTGCACCCTTGCCTCTGTTAATTCACACTATAACCAATAGCTCTCAGAGCTAATCAGCAGTAGTAAAACACCAATATGGCACATAGCCATCGACGCAGCCTGGCTGTTGCAGTATTTAATTACAGCCTCCGGTTCACCTGTAACACCTGTTGCATGCCAATGTTGATGACTAAAATGACTGATGCCTCAGTTTAATTAAAAAAGGCAGTTTTTTGGTTTTCAAGGCGTTCATTTTGTCCTGCACAAACACTTGGCAGTTAAACAAGTCGTAGGCTGTGTGACCTCAGTGGTATGACCTCCCACACACCAAGTATCTCCCAGTCTCTCTCCCTCTCCATACCCTGCTAACACTAACATGATGGACTGTAGCAGCTACGGTCAAAGACAAAAGAGTGGCGAAGAAAGAGGAAAAGAACATTGTATATTAGCATTGCAATGATGAGTTAATAGATTTTTTTAGTGGTCAGTAAACCATCTTCACAGCTTTGTTATTGGGCATAGTAGGGAAATAACAGGTTGTACTAATAACATTAACAATGGCTCTGTTCTATTCAAGTGTCCAAGTAAGTCATGACAATGAGCCAGTGACAGTGAGCCAGCATACACAGTACTGGAACTCAGACACTGAAGCAGCAAAATGGAATTCAGCCATCATTCATTTTATTGTTTACACCTGCAGTTTTTCCTACTGTGTCGTGTCAAAAGGCTTATCCTCCAAAAGGATTTAATCCTCTATCAAACAAAAATGCCAGTTTCAGTTCCTAAATGTCTTTATTCTGTTTTATATCACTTTCAGCTGAATGCCTTTGGGTTTCAGAATGCTGCTCAGACAGAAGAAGTAACAAGACATCACTTTAGACTACAGGAAATTGTGAGGAACTGTAAAATAATGAACCAATTATCAAAATAATTGCTTTTTTTAAAAAAATATATGGATGAACTGAAAACAATCAGTGTCTTGAAGCCCTATTGTAAATTCTGGGAGCTTCATGGTGTGTGTATAAGTAGGCCCAGAAACCCTCGACTGAGTACAGCTGCCTCTCAGTCATTCAGTCTTACTCCAGTCAGTCAGCATGGTTTCTCTGCAAACATTCCTCCTGCCCTGGTGCAAAAGGATGTATATTTGCCTTCAGCGTATGTGTGCATGTTTATATAACAATGTATATTTGCCTAGTGGGGTGCCATGAAGTCTGTATGCTGTGTGCTGGTGCAGTGACATTAGCTCTGCGGGAACAGATGGAAGAACATTAGGGCGCCTGGAATGAAAACCTTTAAGAATCATTTAGTACCACAGTTCACTGCTCGTGACTTTCTCTGACACAGTCAAAGGCAGTGAGCAACTGAGAGCATATCAGAATCGTCAAATGGGAATTTTAAGCAGTGTGACTATTCATACAAGGCAAGAGGCTGCAATAAAGAATAAATAAATATATAAAACAAAAAGACCAGCAGACTTTCTCGACAAACTATTTTGGTGTTCAGTCAAATCCAAATCACAGTGCATGTAAAAAAAGAAGAAGAAAAAAAAGAAAAAAGTAGTCTTCATTATTCTCAAACTGAGCAAATACTGCAAAAGCCAAAGCGTTAGCATTTCATTTTCTAAGGGCTTTAAAAGTAAGTCTCTGCAAAGACTGTGGTAGAGGCAATCAGTACAATCAGAATAAGCTGATAGGCAGCACTTACATACAGCCAATGCCTCTTTTGTTAGCTGGCACACAGAATATATAACGTCAGTGGTGGTGTACAGATGAAATTAGATAAGCCGTCTATGCAAAACACAGGTTTCAGGAATCTGAGGCATGTTTTTACAATACAGTACCTCCCCCTATGGAATCAGGAACTAGCTTATTCAAATATAATATTCCACTCCAGTACGGATATGAGAGCACATTTTACCAGAGGTAAGAGTACACAGCTGTTGACTTTGAACTCACAGATATAGACACTGGCTGCAGTGGGACATGAAAACTGTGAACTTTCAGTCATGAGACTCTGACAAGAGCCCCAGGCTCTAGACTGGGATAAATTATTGACAGTCTCTCTGATGGAGCATCAACTGTAACAGACTAGTGTTTATACCATAAATATAACAGTCACAGGTCATGGACAGTACACAGTTGTTAGCTAAAAATTAAGATATTGTTTGCATCAGGAAGGCATGTAGAGAGATCAAAGATCAACAGTCTTCTGAATTCTGTAAATATCAGCCAATGAACACACAACGTACATTCAATTGCTAAAATAGCTTCAGGTCTTGGTGGGGGGGGGGGGGGTGTCGTTGTAAGGCCACCCAGTGACATTTCGTTTTTGTGTGATGATGCAATTATGCTGCTGTTAGACCGCCACCCCCCACCAACACTCCCGCTTCTCTGCACTTTGAAGTTTCTGCTCCATTTCTTGGAGAGATGGGCAGATGGAAGTGGGGGATGATTATAGTACAGAAGACAGAGGAGAGAGAGAGAGTGGGAAGCAGAGGCAGGAGTGGGGTATCTGATTGTGTGCCTTCAATTAGATACTGTAATAGTGCTAAAATTAACATTTTATTTTAGTGCTAACATTAACGGTTTTTATTCATTTCTAATACCTGTATTAGTAACTTCACATTTTAATCATCTTTGCTTTGAAGTGTAGCTCATCTGCTTGAGGCTGATTTATAGTGCTGCCACTACATGTCCCATTCTGCTTCTATTCACCACTGCTTAATTTTCGACTCTTCTCACTCTTAGGGAATGGTGTACAGCGTTAGATCGTAGACTGTAAACTCCAGAACTGAAAAGAGTAGAAATGGACCAGATAACAGTAGAGACGCAGAGGGTTTTGAAAAATGAAATGCTATTCACACAGACTGGGACTAAAGGTTTTAAAGTTTTGATTTGGACTGATTCACATTTTCAGGCCTGTCAAACAGAGAGAGGAACAGAGAGAATATTCCAAGGCCGCTGTAAATTTAAAATATCCTTCCATGTGTTTGGGAACAGGAAGAGCCCAAACATTGCTGTCCTCCAGCGATTAGAAACAGAACATGCAATTGCAACGACCCTGATCTCTGAACTTGCGCATCCTCTGCTGTCGTCACTGGCCATTGGTCAGGAAGAGCCTGACTCAAACCGAAAGCCGACTGACTGTAAAAAAATTCCTAGACAGAACTTCAATTGCAGATGGGGAAATCCAAGAGGCAATCACTCTCTAGCTTGAGGGAAGGAAAGAGCGAATTGTTCTAAAGTGCTTTTTCATCAGCTATTGATTTTCAGTTGCTTTACAGACTCCGCAGCAGAAATTACATTATTGGAGATGGATATCATACTTATCTAGATAGGAATAAATCTGACACAGTGGGAGGGTATGTGTGTGTACTGTGTGTGTGTGTGTGTGTGTGTTTATGTGTGTGGGTGGGCGGTATGGGTGGAATTCGTGTAGCTTGGATGGTGCTGCTGCAACAGCACACAGCCAAGTTCCTCTGATTGACAGGCCAGGTTGGAGGAATGAAAACACTGCATTCCACTGCTCTGTGTGTGAATGTTTGTGAATGTGTGCGACGGCATCAGTAAAGGATGGAAGGTTAATGTGCAATGTGTGTGTGTGTGTCTGTGTGTGTGTTACGTCACAGAGCTAACAGTGTAACAGACTTTGGCGAGCGTTGGAAATTATCAGTTAACAACGTACATCACAGATTTACTTCAAGTCATTTATCACAGCTGCACTTCACAGGCTTGACAGTCCAACTGCCACCTAACCTCTAAAGAGAACAGAGGCTCAAATATTATGTGCACTTCAAAGCATTATAGGTGTCATCACCCCAGCAATCCCATATTTATCATCTTATTAACTTTGCAGGTATGTATAGTGAGCTCACACAAATGATCACAACGGAGTACACGCACTTGAGAGCATCAAAGGCATCACTACAAGGGGATATCAAAAGAACAGATCCAACAGATCCTAGTGTTCAGTAGTTAGACTAAAGCAAGTTTAACGCACTGACAATTTGACTAACTTGTGTAGAGAGAGGAGACTATGATGAAACAATAGCACCTCAAAGGAGCAAACTCTTTTGCTCTCATTTTGTCCAAACATTATACAGCTATAAAAAAGGGATTGAGGGGGATCAATGGTGTTCTGTCAGGTACTTCACACACACACACACACACACACACACACACACACACACACAATGGAGTCTCTGTTCAGCTGGAGGTAGGCTGGACTCAGCCTATGCTTAGCTCTGCCCACAGGATTCACGTACAGTAAAGGAAAACTTCTATACACAACACACACCCTCAGCATCTGATCTTTATTTGGGCTGATCCAGAAGGTAACTCAAAACAAACATTTCTTGGTTTTACTGTCACAGCTGTGGGGGCTCTTAGGTGACTTTCACATCTGTAGTTTGGTTCATTTCATGTGGACCAAAGGAAAGAAATTATACATTGTTACCGGTAATTAAATTCAGGTAACTGAATTTTTGCATTTTGCATTTTCATCAGCGCTACCCCATAAGCAAAAAAATAAAATAAAAAATGAAACTGCAGTGACTGACAGCAAGTCATGCTTCATTTTACTGTGTCCTATGTGTTTGCTAATCTTCTCTCACGTCACAAAAAGTTAATTAAGTACAGTAATAACTGATCATGAACATTTGTAGTTAACATTGCAACTGGACCTCATATTAGACTGGAGGCACAACACAAAAAGCAGTTAAAAACCTAAAAATATTCAACTTATTATAGTTTTAAGACAAGCCCCTGAACTGAACAGGCAAAGGTGTGAAAGTACCCCACAACAAAGACCAGGTATGATTATGTTTATCTACCAGGTTTGTCTTATTGTGTCTACTGACACAGTCTAAGCTGCAGAGCACAGTGTGTGCAGTCATTATCTCTAGCAAAACACACACATGGTTGACATTAAGCTAAATTCTGTATATAGCTGCAAACTGCTTGATATTGCCCTGTGAGTGGTTCCCAATATGGGCAAGCTTCTGATCATCAGCCATGTCAAAATTACCATCTGTTGTGTATACTTAAAATATTAAGACTGGAAGGATTCTGGTTGAGAAAATCAGCTCTGCAGCCATTAAGCTGAGCAGCAGATAAAAACTGACAGCATGGTGAAGCCTTTGTAAAAACCTTGTCATCCACTCATCAAATCAGCAGAGGGGCTGCAGAGATTAATACGGTCATCCAGAACATACATATGCATGGTGAAGCTGAAGAATAATGCGATACGCAGCTTGGATGAGTCATCCTGACTCACTGAGCACGATTAACATGCAGGATTATCTATATAATCCGACTGTGAAGAAATCACATTGTTGCATTAGTCTAACTGTATGCATTTTCTAGAATGGTTCAGTTTTGGAAGTGTCAATCAGTTAAAACACAACAGCTTTCTGATCAGGGAAGTTGCTCCACTCCTGTCTCATGGACTAAACTCAATACAGGATTATTGGACTGGACGTATGTAGATTCACCATGCTAACACAGATAATGTTTGTGCGTTCATAAACAACACATTAACTGCATAAAAGTAACATTATTGTTTTCAAACTGGTTTAAACATCATAGATGAGGACTTTCTCATGCATATGAGGCTGTATAATCACACAAAAGTTGCCTCAGCACACCTGACATTAAAAGAGAGATAAGTAAGTACAAATGTTTGCATTTGGGTTTGACTTTATTTTCTATATACACACTCATAAGTGCATTTACATTCAATGTACATCTTATTCAAATTGTAGTTTAAGGAAAGAGGGTATCATATGTTGTACAGATTGAAAAGAATTCAAAACAAGATTTTTGATTTCAGGCTGTACAAATGAAAACAATGACTAGACACTAGATAACAAGGCGTCACACCCCTGATTCCATGATGTTGGCATGCTGTATATAATCACACACTGGGCGGCATTACACCACACTTTGTGTGGTTCATTGTAAACAAGTAACCGTGGCATATTTCAGGGTCTTCTGAACACCAATATTGCACAATCTCTGTGTAAAAGGGGCTATTGAATGTATTTACATTTTGTAATTCCTCCATTCCCACATGGATTCAAATTGTCTTCACATGCACAAGGGATTCAGAGGAAACTCCAAGGAAACCAGCTTCTATTAGTGCTGCGCTTTTGTGTGGGAAAACTATTCGCATTGTGCACGGCATGAAATCAGATTGTAGCTGCAATTATTATTGACCGACTTCTTTATCAAAACAACTTGAGCTGCTCTGTAAACAGATCCAGCAGTTGCTTTTCTATTGCATTTCTAACAAAGTAGCTGCTCAAGTGTTTGATGCCCCCATATCTCTGGGACCTATTAAACCGCACTTGCTGTTACCATGGTAACCACACGTGTCGCCAAATCAACCAGAGCTGAAATCTTATAGATTATTGGTGACCCTGATTAATCTGTAATTAAAAATGAAGGATACAAATGATTGAACATCTCATAATACACATACAGTGTAGCCTGTGATGTGCAACAGTAACATTTCACTGCCTGAACACAACTTTGAATATTTTCTATGTTAATATGGTTGGCCAGCCTGCAGGGAAACCCCTTGGAAGCACTTGGAAAATGTTTGTGCAGTACCAAACATTCCAACATGACAGCACTGGCAAATTGTTGGTTTACTGCCCAGCTTTTCATGTACATATACTAGACTTAGTCATGACCTCGCATGACTTAAGAGCAGGAGACAGTGGGTTATCAACAGTCGCCCCTACGCTGTAAAACAGACTGACTTTTTCAATGTTTTGGCATTCATGAACTCTTCTATCTAAAGCTTTATCTCCTCAAACATTGAGCATAGACAGCCGAGGCATGTATTAGTGTTCATAGTAAGAGGGAAAACACTGGTTTTTAAGCCTGAGGTGGAACGCAGAGAGTGTGAATGGCGTCACACTTTGCAGATGAGTGAAGATTACAGGCTGGCTAAGGCTTCATGGGAATGAGAGACAATGTTCCTGAGGGCAAAGTTGCCCTGAGCTACTAACCGACAGTACATGTACCTGTAATTACGACAAAGTTTGAAATAAGTCAAGTGATTGTGTGACAGAAAAAACAAGACAGAAAAGGAGGCAAAAGATCTATCAAACATAGCCCAGTGTAAGTTCTCAAGACCTGCCTTACCAGCCTCCTATCTTACATATCATGAAGAGCCAGGAGAAAACCGTAGAAATGAGAAAATGTAAGGAGAGAATGAAAGAAATGAATAAGAGACACATAAGACACAGAGACATCATAAAAATAGAAAATCCTGCATGGAACCACAGAGGTTAAAAGGAATGAGAGAACGTGAAGTGGGGGTGGGGGGGTGATCAGAGTTCGAGACACCTGTTCTGACAAGCCCTGACAAGACACTTGAGGCTGTGACACAACATAAACATTCTGCCCGCATCTCCACCGAAACCGAATCTCAACGACACACATCAAGCTCACAGTAAGACACCTTACAATATGTGCCGATCTCCATTGTGTCAGTATCTCACATGCAGACGCATGCACAGAGGTTTCACAAGAATCCAAGGTGTGACAGTATATCTTTAACAATGGTGCACCTACAGTTACAGCCTTGTCAGTGCTTTTTAGCACTATTAATTATTGAATATCTGCTGATACCTTGTCTGTCTGATACAGTGAATACTGTACTACATAATGGGAATTTTTCCAGCATAAATGTTCTGTTGGCCAGAAAAAATCTCACCATGGGTACTGACAAAATGTGCATCTTACACTGACTATATATATATATATATATATATATATATATATATATATATATATATATATGAAACTATTTAAATATGAATAATCATAAAGAGATTAATTGATAATGAAAATATTTTTGCATAGGTTCTGCAGAGATAAGTTATTGTGGAGCTGTTTGAAAGCTTTGACGAGATTTAGACAGTTCATCCCTTTCATGAAAAAAAAAGGAAGTTCAAGTGTGGTTTTCAACCAACAGTGGCACTTTAAAAGCATAGTGCACCTGCAAAATGCCAGTGAAATAAGGGTGATGTGACCTTTTGTGTGTGTGTGTGTGTGTGTGTGTGTGTGTGTGTGTGTGTTAACCCAAACTGCCTCTGCCTCCTCTGCTCACTGAGGCACGCTGTCAGTGTGGATCCTCATTGAAACTGCGGGTTGCAGGTTATTCGTTCGTGCTGCCTCGTGGTTTAATCACTCACCACGCTGTGTGTTAGGAAGAGGTTCAGCTGTGTTAATGGAAAGCAGGTTTTGACAGGTGGTGTTCCCACAGAGAATGCAGGGGATTACAATAAACAAAGGATTTGAATTGGATCTGGCTTAAATACTGATCAATTTAAAAATGCCTTGTTTGGTGATACTGTTAATACAGACTGTCTCAGGACTTTATTCACAAGTTAACACATAGTAGTGATGGAGCAGCAGTGATAAACCACAGGAACATTTATTCATGGTGCTACTTTTCACTGGTTTGGCCTCTTTTTTGTCAGAACTATTTTAGGACTTTCCACTAATGAGTTTTCTGACTGTCCATGTACACACATGTAGACAATATTCTTGTTGGTAACTGTTCTTTTTGCACTTTGAACAAGCGTGTGCAAGACATGTACTGGCTTGTTTCAGTAGTTTGTCTGTCTGTAAGCGCAGGATTAGTGTGTGTGTGTGTGCATCTGTGTGTGTGTCTCAAACAGGTTTGGAGAGGAATGCAGGACTGGTGTAATCCAGTCTCGGTTCATTTTCACTATTGTCATAGAGTCAAAAGCCTGTAGTCCTGTGTGCCGCGGGGCCTCTGGCTCAGTCACGATTACATACATCATTTCAACACACTGCAGCCAAATCAAAATTAAACCACATCGGGACAACACAGTACAACAACGCAGACAATCACAAATACAGCTGTACATTAAAACCACCTCTCAAAACAATTTATTGTAAATTTTCTCACTTTGAAATATGTTCGAGGTACAACAACTCTTTCATTACCCACTGACCTTGCAATGTCGAGCCATTGAGTCTGCGTTTCTATTTGGCAAGGGTCACTTTGTAAATGTCTAGTCAAACAATGTAATGTTTAACTTTCCTCCTTTCTCATAATCATTCTGGACAGACAAACTGAATTCGTGCCCACCATTAAAGAAATCACAGAGAGTATGCTGATCCTTCAGTAATAAGCCTCCCACGATCTCTGAGGTTATAGCTGTGAAGACAATGAAGGAGGCATTCACATCAAAATGACTTTAGATAATTGGTGAAACATAAATGTAAGAAATGTTCATTGCAGCACTAATGGAACTGAGGAATATTGATTTAGGAACCACGATCAATCCCATTCGTAGCAACATAATGTAGATGGTATCAGACAAAATCTCAGCTATGCAATGATTTGACTTGACCTCTGCTCAATGTCAGTGGGGAAGAGTTGTCTCCTCCTTAGGTAGCAAACCCAGACCCTTGTTATTTTCTGTATATTGTGTCTTGTGTGTGTCTTGTGTGCGTGTCTGGGATGATTTACAAGGTTAAAATGAACCAGCTGAGTCATCTAATGTTCAACATTCATTTTCATTTATGTCTGGTTCCAAAAGCCATTTGTACCAGGGTTAAAGGTCTTGGATGGTTCCCAGGACCCAACACTGTGTGGTTTCAATAACAACTCGGTCACGTACTTCACACCACCATTGTGGCTTAAACAGGGTCAACAGGCTGGTACTAAGGAATGCTTCCTCTCTCCATGGCAACATAATGTGTTTTACCAAGAGTATGAACATGTTTAGGAGAGATAAGATAATCTCTCTTGACCTGGGCAGGGAAATAATACGAGCTGTCCACTGAGGACATTTTGCTAACCAGAGATGACTGACAGACTAATTTTTAATTGTAGGGATAGTCTAATGTTCATCAACACCCTTAATGACTGGTGTGCATCTAGAGCATGTGCACTGGTTTTAGACTGAATAGGTATTGAACACACCGATGAATGGAAATCAGACCAATAAGAATAGGACTGCGAACAGCACACTTCAAGATAACAGAGAGCATCACAAACAAGTTTCTTAAACCAACCCCCAAAAAGGCAAATTCACAGTTAAAAAGTATTATGTCAAAAACAATATTATACATTGAGAAATGGGTTACAACTCAACACCATGCTGTTCCTTCAACTAGTGCAAAACAGTCCAATGAGGCTAGATATAGTCAAGAGAATTGCAACATGATAGAGGTGTAACCTTAAGCAGTGCAATATCAAGTAGTGGGAGTGTTTGTGTAATTGAACGTGAGACAAAAGGCATGTCTGTAAGCAGCAAAAGAAATTGTTAAGAAATTTCAAGCCTCCTCTGATGATTAAAAAGGATGTTTATATTGCATGTGTGGCGGCGTACATATCCACCTGGACTTGCAACAAAACCACAGGCACCAAAGCCACACCGACAAAACTGGCTTGGTAAAATCAGCTCATATCAGTGTGGGATGTAGATCTGTCGTTGGCGCTTTGTGTAATTCAGCAACAGGTGAATTTCTTCCAAATTTGTTGTGAAATGGCAGTGATAGGACTTTTTTTTACCATCTAATTGACTAGACAACAAAATCACACATTAGCTGCAGCTTTGGATGGATGTGTAACATTAGACAGCTTGCTGGCATTGCATAAATTGCGACAGCGCTTCAATCTCTCCCACCACAATAATACACACACACCAAAATATCTGGGCCTAGTTCTGCCACTCATTAACAGTTTTTTATGTTCATTCAATTTGTGCATGTAAACTAAAACATATCCCATTTCTTTTGCACTCATGTTCTGCCAGGATTTAAAATACATACCCACACTTCAGTAAACAAACATCATTCGGGTAATTGTTGCCTACAGTGTACAGCAGTGGGATTCCTCCGTTTCCTCTGTGCTGTGCTTGATGGCTAACCAGACATCGTAACCTAGTAACCACAGCCATATATTCGCTTTTCTGTGACGTCTTGTGGTTACATTATTTATTTTTTGTGTTTCTCCTTTGTTTCAATTTGCTCATAAATAGGAACACAAAACCATACTAGCTTGTAGATGTCCATCAGAAAAGCCAGACTAAACTATATAGTGGTTTTGTAACATTTGCTTTGCATATCACATACTCAGTTGGCAGTTTATTGGGCACAAGAGCTGGAAGACATAAATCTCTTTGCTGATTCAAATTGCCTTGTATCATTCAGTGCAAAGATTTGTAGCTGGTGACTATGTATTTCATTCACTTTTTTCCCCTAAGATATGCAGTCACATCACTGTTCAATGCAGTTCAATATATATAAGGTGAATACATCACTGCTCAGATCACCATGACGCTCAGTCCAAGCTCTCATGTTCAGTTAATTTATGGCACTACAATCATTTCTTTTGACACACTTTAACAGCACTCTCAGTCACCAGTGAGAGAGGTGATGTTTCAACTGTATAATCATTTAGGAGGCTGCAGTTTCTGGTGCTGTTGAACTGTATTGCATTATACTGACAGGTCTTTTTGTCCACCCCATGTAAATCAACAAGGATAAATTAAATAATAAAAACACCTCTCTGTGTAATACAATGCAGTTCAACAGCAGCAGAAATGACAATTTCAACCAAAAATAAAATATAAAAAAATGAACAGCACGTTCTTGCTGAACTGTTTTCATTCACTGTATTCATTTCCACGAGGCATATGTAATAAACTGGCCACCAAGTGTATATATAAGAATATCATGAGTTTTTGTCAGGTTCTAAAACTCATTCATATTCACAAGCTACTGAAGTGCAGGGAACATTTTCCTTCTTGCAATCTGAGACTAGACTTTAAAAATATATTCACCATAAAGACATCTGTAAATGCTGGGGAGCTAAGAAGTGAAAATATTATCCTGTCAGAGATGTGTAATTTTCAACATTCCCAGATCACACACAGTACACAGGAAAG
Source organism: Lates calcarifer (assembly GCF_001640805.2). Lineage (NCBI taxonomy): Eukaryota > Metazoa > Chordata > Actinopteri > Centropomidae > Lates > Lates calcarifer. The sequence goes on along the minus strand of NC_066837.1, from coordinate 17,300,021 downwards.
AGGTTTCAGGTCCCTCCAGGCTACACTCCTTTATAATGAGTTTCTTTGTATCTACTTTCACAACAACTTAAACAACAATATCATATGGGTTATATGTAGCAAGGCTATTCACACTCGCATGAGTATGATCATAAAGGAAAACACGTGATTATCACAGGAATTTCCCTTTCAGACGGCTCAAGTCATTACCTTTACCATTACACATTACTTGACTGTCTAACCCTTGCCTATTTGATTAACACATTGGTCTTGGTGTCAAAAGAAGGGCATGTGTACTGTGTACAACGCAAACAGAGTAAACTGAAGATAGTAAATGTTTTTCTGTCCTCCTTCTCCCTCTGTCAGCCAGGATTTCTGAGGCTTTAAATCAACAGATTACTGCAAACGAAAGGAACACCACACAAAGATACACAAGCAGGATGATTTAAAGAGCACCGTCTGAACACCGCCTTTTGTGCCTAAACAAAACACAAGGAAAAGAGGACAGACAAAAGGACGAGTCTGTGCAGTTTAGACTCCAATTCATACTTAATTGTGAGGGGCATGGCCGGCAGCCCAGGTATGTTGGAACTGATGTGGTGACATAATGCAGAAACATGCTGTAGGTCAGGTGAGCTCACTGGAGAGTAATTTAGCCTTTAGTGTGTCTCAAATTCAATACTTCTCATTGATGAAAATGAACCCATCGCACATTACTCTAACATGGACTGTAATGATGAAGGTCTCTCTACCACTAAAAGAAAAAATAAAACTTTCTACAAGGCCAGTGTCTTAGTGATCCATTGTTTCCAGGTGTACCATCTTTGTGCATGCTCTGCTAAGTCTAATCTTCTGCTTAGCCATAATAATAACAGCCTGAAGCACAGTGTGTTTGTGCAATGTGTACACAGACAGTCAGAGCGGTGGCAACATGACATAAGAGAGGGAGCATTAAGGTAGAGCTCTCACACTCTTGACACTGTAACATAATGTGGAGGGAGCTTCATTAATCAGGTGATACTCCACAGCATGTACTCTAAGTAAGAATAACCAAAGAATAAAAGACTCACAGAGGAGTTGGTTTTGGGTGACAATGTTACAGTATATAAGGGGAAGACATATTTGAAAAAAAAAAAAAAAATCCAATATCACTTCAACTAAGGATGGACAGACATGCAGGGAGATATGCTGGGGGCAATGTGACAGTGAGGAATTTCCCTCCTGCTGAAAATTCATCCATCAACCAGTTTGCCAAGCAAAGAAGTGGTGGATTTCATCACTCCCAGCTACTCTTTTGTCTCCTCCCCTTTATCTTTCAGTTTTTTTAATCTCCCTCTGCCTTGTCAGAGCCTGACTCTCTCCTGCTCTCTTCAACACGATTTGCAAAGATAAAACTCTTGCTGATTGGTGGTGCTGACGACCACACTGTTTCTCCTGCCCTTTTATCTGTCTTTAACAGCTATCTCGCCCACTCTACCCCAGCTCGCTTCCTCTTTGTACATTTGTGTAGATTTGTGCAGATTCATATCAAAACCAAGCTACTTTGCAAGTGACTAGCACATCCACCTGGTCTCTATGCTATATTTCATATGCATCAAAGCTAAAACTTTCCAGCTGAAAAGCATTTTAGTTACACGTGAAATATCTTATTTGATTGTTGTACAAGAAAGATATAATCTCAACAAGCTCTTGGTTACACAGCATTCATGATAGCATTTAATGAAAGCCAGAATTTCACACATATTTCAATGCCACTGCCAAAGGGCAGGAGGGTGTCTGAGGGTGACGCCAGCTAAGTCAGTTTCACAATTTCCCAGAACAGTGATAGTCTAAATCAGGATTTCTGTGTGTTGTGTCGTAAAACAGTAGTGGTGACCTGTAATCAGCTGGCATCTCTGGCTGCTGTGACATTCATATTTCCATGTATCCCATGGAGTGATCTTCTTTGAAACCCCAGGCATAAGCATTGTTGTTAACAAACATTCAAGGAAGTTACTCTTTCCTACGAGGTGAATTCAGCCAGAGATGAGTTAACACCCCCTGGATGTGGCCTCAAGGCCCTCAGTTCCCTCAGCCTGACAGAAGAGGAGCCATGTCAGGAGCTCCTGCTGGGATCTCTGCTTGTAAATCAGTATGCTCAGCTGCATGCTAAGCAGCGCTTGTTTGATGTGTTGTAAGTTAGAAACTGGCTCTTTTACATCAAGCTGTGGTTAAAAGTGATGAGACAGCTGTATGTTTTGCCATAAAGTAGGTGACTCATATATAAGAGTCAGAAAACAAATGTGTGGTTAATCGGATATAAAACACTTGACTGCGTGGTGTGTGTTTTGTAGGGTATATGTGTGTGTAGTGGGTGTGTTGGAGGTGAGACACAGATGTAACAACAGCTAGAAAAGTGTCAGAAGATAGCCCACCATCTTAACCACAGCATCATAAAACTGATGTAAATGTCTTGCAGGCTTGAGGCTTTAGGACTTAATTACTTGTCTAGCAATTTCAAAACGTACTGGTTCATTCAGGATTTAAGAAGCCAAGAGTGTCAGAAAACATCCAAATTGACTTTTGAACAGTCAAGTAACATTTCAAAGGGGTTTTCAATCTATAACTATTTTCTTTGCAATGCCTAACAGAGGTCAGACAAGTCAACAGCTGCTGTGGCTGTCCAGCTCTGGGGCTGGGCTCACTTCCACCACTTGGCCCTGTTTCAAAAGGTGTCAACCGACCACGTACACCAAACTTCGTTAAAATTTCGAGCAGAAAAATGTAGGTCGAAAAAAAAAAGCCATAATACACTTACCTGTTCAAACTCGACCACTTGAGATTTTAAGTCCAATAAACTGAGGAAGGGAACCAACTAGAAAAGTGAAGACACTGGACACACGACAAAAAAAGCGAAAAAGAGAGAGAGGGAGAATTCCTCTTACGAGCTCAAAAGGAGTCAAATACGACACAAACTTCTTCCTCGTGTAGTTGAACACCTGAGAAGCCTCCTGCACTGAGCGGGCTCCGAAACACGAAGCTCGTCACATATATACTGGCCGACGCGTCGTGTAATTTAGCAAACTTTTAAACGGCTACAAAGTTTGTTTCACGGAGAGAGTCGCGGCATCGGTTAAAAACTAGGTGAAACCGTCCCGGGGCGCCACTCTCAACGCCTCCCTTCGTGTCCAAACCCGTCAGTGAGGGGGAATAGAGTCGGTTTGTCCAGTGGTTACCTGACTCCAGTCATTACCGTGGGGCCAGCCCTCTAGACAGCAGCAGCAGCAGCAGCCTCATGTTTCCTGTTGTCGCTCTGAATGAATGCAGAGCAGATAAACAGCTTCCCCCAACAGCAACAGGTTGAGATGCTTTCTGCTTTCATTTTGACGACCAGTATGACCTGCCATCTGCCGATTCAAACATTCAAATTAATGCAATGTTTAGTTTTACAAACAAACATCAAACTCTGTTATTACTTTAAAACATCAGTCCTTTACCATGTGGTCTGTTTCTTCCAGGTGTTCCAGGCTGTTATCTGAGCTAATTTTAATGATACAAGGCATCCTGTGCATAAAAGTATAAATGAGGCTATGGCTGAAATTATAACACATAATGTAAAACATTTCTATGTATGAAAGGGTTGCCTCAAATTGTAAAATTCCTCTCAGCTAAAGTAAGGGATTACTAACCCTGCCTTTTAACATGAAAGGGGTATATGGGTGTCAAACCATTTCCTTACATTTTTAGCAGGTTGTTGTGCTCACTGAGATTGTGCTCTTCTGCATTTAAAGGTGGTTTCTGCCTATTTTGAGTCTTCTCTTGCACAGATGTAACAACTAAATTTATTTTAAAAACACAACCGTGGTAAGATCTAGCACTGCTACCTGGTCATCCATTGATTTCATGGGAAAAGAAGGTAACTAAAATAATGACTAACACAATAAATAAGATATATTGGACACTGGGCTCTTAGTGACTACATGAATATAAGATGTTGATTGAGGCTCCGTAAAGCTGGATCAAGTGCTTTTTGACCACAATGGGTGATTGTCAGATGTAACCAGCTGATCTAGCAAATCTGTGTATTTTGCTATATTTTGGCATATATGAGTGACTGGAAAATACCAAGGACATTAATGGGCAGAGGACAAGTGGATTGTGCTTCTTGAGTGGTTTGAAAATGTTCTTTCCTCTGGATGTCTTTTAATTCTTTTTTCTACTGTATTACAGAGTCAATGCAGTAATCCATAACTATTGTAAATCCACGTTGGCTGCTGCTGCTGCTGTCCTCTGCTAAGAAGCAAACTACAAACCATTTTTCAAGCTACCAGGAAGGTTAGTGCGGCATACTCTTAACATCATGGAGTATTACTTTATTTTGAAAGAATTCAAATACACTACACAGCACACAACACATTCATTTGTGTATGCTAGGAAATAGGATTTTACTTCCAACTGTTCATTTTTTATTTTTTTATTTTTGAGTATGTTGAGTTGTATTAGTGTTGTGTGTTGTGTTACTCACTGTTTTGGGAGTCAGAAGTTAGTCTATTCTAGTTAGATACTGGTGGGCATTTTCTTGGTCCAGTAATTTACAACAGTAAATTAGCTCTGTTTTACTTTGATCATATTATCCAAAGCATTGCAAATTCTCTGGTGATTTTACTCTGTGTTCAAAACAGTTTGCTTGTAATCTTCATTCAGATGGACTTCATTGGGAACATGATATCTTGCCTGTAACTGTGTCAATACTCGCCCAAATTTGCCTTGATGACATATTACCTCTGTTGACCCCGGAGTGGGAAGGATAAAAAGTTTTGTTCATGAGTGACAGCAAGTACAGACCAAAGGCACCCTTCAGCCATTCTATAGGTCCATGAAGTAAAACTAGGCCAAGTTATTTTTATGTATATTTCATTATAGCGTACTCATATTTCATTTATACTACAATATACTTCAGGCACATTTTCTCGTGAGTAATTGCTTTTTTAATTTGCCCAAATCTAGGGTATGAACCCCTGAAGTACAAGTGTAACAATATCTTTAGAGATGGTCAGTATTTTAGCCTCATAAATTACAGCTGACCTGTGCTGTATCTTCTTTATAATCCCATTTTGCTAAAAATCTGATTAATTCTTTATGGCTGAAATTCCCCAGCATGGCAATTTGAGGCAAGAAAGTCCTTGGCTGTGATCCACAGTGATAGTGTATGAAATGAGCACATCCACTGACTCGGCCTACTTCTTATTCCCCAAGACAAGAGAGAATCTTCACATGAACAGCCAGATAGTAGGAGCATCACAGGCTCGTATCACACGGTTCTCCCTTAACAATATGGTAAAATAGTCTCTGTCTTTTGTGTGTATTTTTTAGGGGAGGTATTTGTTGGTATAGCGACATTTCTTCAACAATACTGAGTGCATGTGCCTTTGTGCCTGTGTGTTCATGCGTATGTGCACCAGCACCTTCTAAACACTGCTCTTTGTGTGATTGCATGTGTGCTTGTATGTGCTTGTGCAGCGTACTGTAGAAAGAGCACCATTATGTTTCTGTGTGTTTGCGCTCCTATGCATACATCACACATGTAAAAAGGGGATGAGATCAATGGTTCCTGTGACTCTGTGACTGTTTTGTGGCATTATAACTTACGACACTGGCATTGGCTGTAAATTGTGAGATGCAGATTTGTTCAACATAGATGTAATTCCTAGGGATACTGAGCTGGAAGTTGTGTGTAAAGACAAAAGTCAAGAGAGGACAGGTGTACTGCATGTGCGTGTGTGCACGGGCATGACTGTGCTTGTGTGTGTCCATTTGTAAGCTACACACGCCCACCCCTGTGTACTTGCTCTATTTACAGAGTCCTGCAGTGTCTTACCTTTCCTGTTTCGCCCTTGACTTTGACAACTCGTCTCTTTACATTTTTCTAACGTGTAATGCTACCAGAGTTATTTTATCACATACACCATCACCCTATGAGACCAGACAGGTATGTCTAAAGGTATCAGCTGTCATGGAAGAGATGCTACAGAAAACTGCACACTGGCAGAGTATGAGTTAAAGTGACGGGGCGGATAATAAAGATGTCCTTTGGGAGGTTGTAAAAGACAGGTATTAATATAGTCACTGAAATATACTGCAGTTGTTTCCATGTCCTTGCAGCAACCAGGTGCACTTGTTACATAAAAACCTCAACAATGTCCAGTTCTTATGAGCTATAAAGATGATGCTTTTGCCACTTATTTCCTCACATTATTGACACAGAAGGGTTTATTCAAGTGGTAGCAAGAATGGTCATAATGAAAAGAAAAAGCAGAAGAGGAAGGAAATCTGGCTTGATATGATAACTGCTTTCTTATCAAATTTTTTAGCTCCTAATGAGAGCGTCATCAAGTTATTGGCTGAGGCTTATTTTATGTCCTTTTCTTCCTCAATACTGATTTTTTTCTTGTCTCAGACAGCTTTGAGTCAGGCTAGTTACATTAGCTTTGTTTTTTAGTGAGAGCTCGTGAGAGGGGTGTCATTCAGGTATCAGGAATTAAATGGTTAGCGAGCAAGGCCGTTTTTAAGTGGCACTTGTTTCATCTATATTCTATGTGCACTTTTAAAAGTGTAAGTGTGTGTGTATTTCTGTGTATGCACATTTCCTCGCTCGTCATTTTACTCTATGAATGCAGAGAGTTACCATGGGAACTATGACATCTGTGACATCACGTGATTTTATCCAGTGTTCTCCAAAAAAAAAAAAAAAAATGACACACTTCACTGTGAGTGGTCCGTGGCCCCTTTCCAGCTGTATGTGATTTGTTTGAGTGCAGCAAGAGGGTGGGCAGCTTTTGTAATGCTGTTTCTTATACATTCACCTGAAAAGTCCTCTGTTAGCAATAGAGATGTATTTGGAAATTTGCATTGGCAAGAGGGACGCCATATACTCCTCTTTACTCTCTTGAGCTTTAATTTCTCTTTATGGCACACTCTGACTGTACACTTTGCCATAATTGACCCTCTCAAACTAGATTTCAAGGGGAAGAAATTATTATAATCCTTGTTAATTTGTTATATATTTTTGGATATGAGAAGAGATAATATTTACTTTTCTAAAATGTTAAAGGAACAATTTGGGAAATACACTGCCAAGTGTTAGAAGGGAGAATCAATACAACTCCTGTGTATGTATGGTAAATATGAAGCTTAAAATGGGCTCTGTCCAAGTGTAGCAAAATATGCCTACCACCCTTAAAAGCTTATTCATTTAATTAATAAAAACAAAATGCTATTGTTATATGACAGACTACTAACATGGAAATTAGTGAGCTCTAGAAGTGTTGGTTGGTGGATTTTGTTACCTTTGGACAGAGTTGGACTAGTTTCATATTTACTGACATGTGACAGGTATTGATCCTCTCATCTAACTTTGGACACAAAAACAAATTAGTGCATTCCCCAACACATTTCTTTCATTTATTTCTTTCAATCTGAATAAAGTTTACACACAGTGCAATAACAAAAGCGAAGAATTCTGGGCTGAAGTCCGCACCAATTACATACCTGTGCAGAAATGCCTTTGGGGAATTTCCCAATGTCCAGCAGTCCACTGATGCCACTGCAGCTTGTCCAAACATGTACCAACACACATTAACACATACATTTATACACACAAAACACACACTGTCCTTGTTTTAGGCCAGAGGGAGGCAGAGTTAAAGAAAAACCCATGCCGTTAAGCAACTGTACATACACACACGTACAAAACAGCCAAAAGCTGCTGGTGAGCTTGCACCTGAGGGCCTCTGACCCATATAGGGCCACGTGCAGGATGCGTCCCACTTTACCACTTGACGGTGCATCATTAACCCAGTGTCTACTGTCCAGAGTCCCTGCTCACCTGAGCTCACATTATCATTCAAGTTGACTACAGAAACACCCTTCTCACAGATGCACACACACAGTGACAAAATACTGACACTATACCCTCAGACTACTTAGGGTTTTTTTTTCTCTCCTGCTCTGACTTTCCATTTTCTTATAATTACACACACACACACACACACACACACACACACACACTCATACACACATACACAATACCACAGAGACACACACCTGTGCACTCACACTCTGAGCCCATAGTATTTGCCAGTATCAAAGTGGTTCCTGGGGTACTAAAGTGCACAGTGTCTACCATTTTAGCCACTGTGTTGCCTCAGCCTCTGACACACATACAGTCCCTCCTTCTCTCTCTCTCTTACACTCTCTCTCATACACATGCTGGCTCTTTTCTGCTTTCAGTCTCCGCTCCCACTGTCTCATTCTCTTATTCCATCTTCCCACTCTCTGTTTTTCCTCCTCCTCCTCTTTGCCTCTCCTTCTTTTTCTCTCACACACAGACACACACACACACACACATACTCTCTCTCTCCTTCTCTCTCTCTCTTCCTCCCCTCGTATCCACCGGCAACTGCGCTGAGCAGCCTCCCTCACCAAGCCAGTGGATCCCTTCACTTGACTAATTAGCCTTGAAGTGCTGTTGAAGATCATCATATTTAGCTTAGCGACCTAGCGGCAGAGTGCAGACAGATATAGACTAGGCTGACTGGAGGCTGGATGCCTGGCAGTGGGCAAGCTCACTATCTCTCTCTATTCACACTCAGTGCCGAGGGCTCCTCAGTGGCGGAGTGGCGGAAGTGAGAGGTGGTTTTGCTTTGAAAGAGACGAGGAGGGGAAAAGAGAAAGAAGAGCTGAGACCACATCGAAACCACAGAATGGGGGTCCGCTGCAGGAGCAAATCTTCCTAGAGGAGACAGAGACTTGGAGGAGGCAGTGGTCACTGTGCAGCAGCACCGCGTGCAACACACAAAGATTTAAGGTGAGAGTTTTTCAAGCCAGTTACTGCCTTGTCTTTTTTTCTGGTTCTTTTTGGAAACAGATTGTTCCTGAATATGTGTATGTGTGTGTGTGTGTGTGTGTGTGTGTGTGAGAGAGAGAGAGAGAGAGAGAGAGAATGAGAGAGAGAAAGAGGGAGAGAGTGAGAGTGTGTGTGAGTGTGATTGTGCAGCTCTATGACCCACATTGTTGAACCTGAGGTACAGCACAGCAGGAATTTTGTGCAGGATGTTCTCTCTCTCCTCTCTCTCACACTCACACGCATGCATGTACACACACACACACACTCACACACACACACACACACACAGGCATCAGCTGTGTGGCACCACTTGTTGGACTGACATCCAAGTTGACATGTAATGAATAGGGGAATAATGGTCACATGTACGTGTGCACGCGTGTGTGTAAATGAGCCTGTGCATACAGGTGTGCAAACATCAGCCTCTATAAATGCGTGCGTGCATGTGTGCATGCCGACGAGATACAGAGCAGGTCTTTTGTTTGCTGTGGTGCCAGTGCAAGCCTTAAGGATGCACATCATAGTGAATGACATGGACAGCAACATAAGAGACAATCAGTCACGCCAGCCTTATGCCTGATTGCTTCTCACTGCTCTAGAAGATGGGTGCATAAAAGAAGACCCAAAAACTGTACATACAGCAGACAACCTCCTCTGTGTGTGTGTGTGTGTGTGTATGTATGTATGCAGAAATACAATCCTATCACCTGCTGCAACTTGTACAACCCATTCTCGCTCTACTTTGTATAAATGAATGCTGTTACACCAATTGAAACATTTAAAGCTGTTGCAGAGGCTCGCCTGTAGTAGAAGCTTCTATTTACATTATTATAGTGAGATTATAGTGGGGTAGTATTTCCCATGAGGCAGACTGGCGGTAGTGGAGACAGAGGGGTGAAACCACAGTATGAATAATTAACACACATAAACACAGTGAATATAGTCTGTACTGCTGTGTGTCTGTGTACATGTCACCCAGCTTAACATTGCACAGTGCATAGACAAAAATACACACATGTGACTCTGTGTCAAGATTTCTGAAGGGAATTCTTGGACATTTTGACCATAAACAAGTCTCACGCAAAGCTATAAATAGAGAGCAAGGATGATAAATCTATGACGTGGAACAGAAATTGCTAAGAGGGACTTCATTGCCAGATAATTGAAGTTCAGGTTTGTGGACACTGTGACAGCACCTGGGGTGATTTTTTTGAAATGATGATTTCTAATCTCCAAAACCTGCATTGAAGGGACCTTTTTTCTGTAGCAATCCCTGCTGTGTAGGTTGCTTTACATCACATTTTGAAAGGATATCTAGGCTTGAACACAATTTTTGGAGTCTCAGCTTGTTGCTGGTTCAGTCTGGCAACCTTCAATAACATGCACGTATGAGCTAAAATTTCCTCTTAGATTAAAGTGTTCCAGGTGAGAGAAGATCTAAGTGAATTCAGGTTTCTGGAAGCTCTACATCTACATCAATGCTTTAGTTATTAATGCATATACTGTTGTGCTCTTTAAAACATGTTCCAACAATATTTAATAGGATCTCAACCCCCCCGTTCTCCTTACATGCAAATGTACGCTTTGTATCCTCATCACGAATGACACAATTATGTATTTCTTGAGGTTGTGTAAACAGGGATACTCCTTTATTTTTTATATTAAAATGTGCTGTGAAGGATTAGATTCATCTCATCTTTTTTTTTTTTTTTTTTTTGGTTTCCTCTTTCATTGTTAGCTATTCAGGTGCCCTATCAAGGCATGGACGCATTCCAACCTTGTGAAGACTCTTCCTCCCCTCTCACCCATAACGACCATTGATTGGGGAAAGGGCTGACAAGGCAGCAGAGATTCGCCCTCAGCCATAAAGTCAGCGAGATAATTGTTGTCAAGGAGATGAGGGAATAAGCTCGATATCTGAGAGGAAAACCAATTGCTGCTTGAATGAATAAAATTATATTAAAGATTGCTGAGGGCCTTTGCTTTACGATTGATAACATCACGATTTCAAAGTTTGCATTTGCTGTTTGATTCAAAGAGGATCTGTATTTGAGTGCCTTTTGAGGCGCCCCTAAACTTAAAAAGGCATGAGGCTGACTTTATTTAGCATGAGCACAGTCATTTGCATGTCAGCAATCTCTCAGCATCTCCTCAGCTGGCCTTCTTGCTCTAACTTTTCTCACCATCTCTTCCCCTGTTTCCACCTATTCTCACTTTTAAGGACTGGAGCTGTTTTTCCTTCAACTTCTACCTGTTATGCCCCTGCCCCCCAAAATGCTATTATTTCCCATTGCTGAGTCTGCTGGCTTTCACCCCACCCTCTTTACTTCTGAAGACTCTCCGAACGTCTGCATCATGACTTTGCCTGTCTCTTATCTCTTTCTGTCAGGCTTTTGTTTTTGATCATCGCTCCTCTGTTTCCACTCTACTTCTCCTCCTTTCAACCTCATTTCCACCCTCCAAATCTTTTGATTGCCTCCCCGTAGTGGTGTGTGTGTGTATGTGCATGTATACCTGTGTATGTGTGTTTTTGATGTATCATGCAGAATGTATCTTTACGGGCATCTCTGCATATGGGTGAGCAGGTTTGTGTGTGTGTGTGTGTGTGTGTGTGTGTGTGTGGGTGGGTGTATGCCAGTAAGTGTGCGTTTGCATAAAAGGTCTTTTCCTGAATTGAAATTAGCCATACCACAGTGTAGATACACTCAAGTAAAAAATCCTATGCTCAAAATCTTTTTACAGTCACAGTACATGAGTATTAGCATATATAATATATACCTTAAAGGTAAAGTAAGTAAGTAAGTAAGTAAGTATAAGTACTCATTATGCAGAATTTTCCATTTCCGAATAATGTATATTATGTTACTGCATTTTAATTACTATATTACTGATGCATCTGTATGTTAAGATCATTTTAATGTTGTAGTTAGTAAAAATGAGACTAAATTTAAATTATATATACACACATATATATATATACATATATATATATTTTTTTTTTTTGATTGTTTGTTTTTTTTTTTAATGTAGCAGATTAGTAATATAATTTTCATGATGTGAAAATACTCAAGCAAAGCACAAGTACCTCTAAATTGCCCTTGTTCAGTGCATGAGTAAATGTAGTCTATTTAGTTCCATACCACCTAATTCTAAAGTTATTTCTCTGTCTAACACAGGATGAGAATTCCAATCTTGGCATTAAATTGAATGTGTTAGTTACCCTGAATGTTGGCGGAGGACATAAGGGCATGCAGTAAACCCATCCAACATGAATGCAATTCCCACATGCAGCCGTGTTGCCCCGCAGCACCTGGGAGATAGAGCAGCATCAATATAAAACTTACATAGTTTAAAACAGTGTGAACAGAACCTCACAGAGATGTTTTGAGGCAAATGCTCCAAATTACCAAAATGCACAGACACTTAGCTTTCAGGTGAACAAAGAAATTGTTTGCTATGACTCTTCAGACTATGAAACTCTCTCACTAAGGTTTACTCTGAACCAGGCACTGAATATAAATAGACCACTATTTACACTGTTGTATCACCTGGAACTCAGAAGACTGTTTAGTGACTCATTGTAGTCACACAGTTGAAACCAACAAAGTGATTACATCCGGGTGGCAGTCAGGTCTCTTTCTATGCAAATGAACCAATCCAACTGTTATCTACAGCCAGAATTACAGGCTGACTCAGGGTGAGTTTGAAGTTGTCTCAGTACAAGTATAATATTAAACTGCCTGAATTTTAGTGCCTCAGCTTTATTTCTTATTCATTATTGCACCTCAAAATCACTCAGACTGCTCTCACAGTGTGAGTAGAGCCGGCAGCTCTACACCAAACATATCCTTTTGACGCAAACAAATCAAATCTGGTGGACTGAAGCTTTACAATGACCTTTGACCCAACAGATGATTGACAGTCGTCTACCAGCACAGAGGAGGGTGGTGAGGAACCTTCCTGCAGACCGAGGCCAGCAGAAGACCAGCACCTACATCGTGCCCTGCTTCCTCTTTGTGGAGGTGAGTGTTTGGACAATTGGAACAATAACACAGCACCATGGACATGACTCACATCTGAGCCTGATCTGACCTGAACAATGGAAGTATGTTGAAAATGGTTTGCTCCTTTCTTTTGGTAGTTTTGACCTTACAACAAGTATTTGTCATATTAAATCTTAAAGCTAACTGAACACATCATACAGTCTTCTGCCTGTGAATGTTCTCCATCCTCTTTTCTTCCATTTCTCCCACATCTCTTTTTTCCCATCATTTCACATGTTTCTCATGGCAGATTAACAACAATGGGTGTCAGTTGGGAAACTGCATGAATTAGCAGGCTCTGTTTCAATTCACTGACTCCCAAAAGAAGTGCTTGATTTGATTAAATTGTCACAAATGGGTAATTACCCTCAGTCCATTATTCACTCAGTGATAACATTCAGCAGAAGGATGACGGGATCTATCGCTAAGGTATTCTCGCAACAAAGGCCCTCTTGAGTGACGTCTTTGCTCATAACCTCCTCGATCCTTCTCCTGCTCTCCTGCTCTCCTGCTCTTCCCACAACTCTTCTCTTCCCTGTAATCCCTAAATGACCTGGTGGAGCGCTCATGGCCTCAGCTACATTTCCTAATTAATTGGCCTAATTAAGAACGGAAACCCAATTTGCCCGTGCCACTGCTAACACGCTCCAAGCCTGCAGGTCATCAGAGCTACTGCAACGACAGCTGAATGAACTGAATTAGCTGATTTTTCTGTTTTTTTTTCCAGCATTAAACTAGAGTCTTTGCTTTTGAGTTCAGCCTAAAAATGTGAAATTGGATTCTTATATGTGTTAAAATATTACCGTTTAAGGTTGGCAGAAATTGTTGAGTCAAATGGTGGCATAGAAAGTTGACTGGATAAGTCAGAAGTTGAGGTTTTGCAATAGTAGATACGCTGTAGCCTACAGGCAAACAAGAGAGCTGAGGATAGATATGGCTGTTTCTCTGTCCTACCGGCCGCAACAAACTTAAGTAAACACAGATCTTGTGAAAAGTTGGTCTTGTTCAAAACGTTCCTAGTGTAAACTATCTTTGGCAAACTATATCTTTCCTTTAGCACACCTGCAGTAGCACCCAACCTCTTCCACTGAATCTCCTGAAGGATTTTCTTCAACCCTGCTCTCCTTCTCTTTGTACTCATCCACTCATTCCCAACATCCTCTTGAGATCATTCCATAGCTTTTTCATCTGCGCTTTGTGCCACATCCAACACATGAATCCTACACTTTTCCACAACAACAATACTCTGCAACACACCTCTGTTACCGCTGTATCTCTTTATAGCACAAATATCCCACAATCCCTGCAGGTTTACGCACGGTCTTAAGCTTGCTTTTATTTTCTTCCATTGTGCTTTGGTATTGGCTCATTCTCAGCATCCTCTTGAGGACTTGTTATAATGATTTTCCAGCTCTCTAATTTTTTCATAGTGCGTCTATAATATCTCTAGGCTTATATCTGTCAGTGGTGCTCCTCCCCTCTTCCAGTATTCTCTTTGACGGTCTCTTGAGTACTGCCCAGTCACTCTTTTCATACAGATCCTCCACATCAGTCCTCTCCAGCACTTATTCCCTTGAGTAATTACATCTTTTGCACCATGGATCTCTCCATTATTCCCCTTTACTTGTAAAGCTCCTCCTCCCACACAGTCTGTCTATTATTGCAAAGACCTCCATTCCCCTCGTTTCTCCTCAACGCTTCGCTCCATCTTCATGTTTCCATGTGTGCCTCCAACATCTCTCCATCTTCCTTTTTATATCCTCCTCTTGTTTCCATTCATGCCCTCCACTTTCGTTCTCACTGCAGGTAGAACTTGTTCTCATGCTCACCTCAAATCACAGACTGGAGGGTAACCTGACCATTTTCAGGCCTGGGGAGGATGTTTTTATTTGCTCAAACACAACCAGAGGTGGAATGATGAGAATCTGGTTTGACTTAAAGCACTATACATGCACCTGAATGAAACTGTGTGCTTTGCAGTAGTTTAATAAAGGGCATTTTTAAATTCCAACCTCCCCCCCTCCCTCTGCTGTGTTCATACTGTAGCAGCTTGCTGTAGCATAGCTCCCCCCGGAGGGCACTCACTCCTTTGTTGTTACATTAGCATCTCATTACCCATTTCTTCTCAATTCAAACGCCCAGTCTTATTCCTCTTCCTCTCTTGTGATCTTGTCACCGATTCTCTCTCTCTTTCCCCCCTTTTCCTCATAATATAAATCTCTGTCTCTCACTGTCTGTTGCTCTCTCTGCATCCTCTTCCTTTATCTGGATGACGATGGCCTTTTTCCTCAGTCCCATTGTCAATTCATTGCTCCTTTTTATCTCGAGACTTGTCTACCATCTCTAAGTTCGATCACTGAATCTCTCTTTCCCTCTTTTTGCACTTTCTATGTTTCTTCCCTCTGTCTATCGTAGTCATCGTTTTCCTCTCTCACACCGGATTCAAATGTGAGAATGATTTCACACAACTTCACTTTTAGCAGCGCGGGATGAGAACAACTTAACGGAAAGCAGCTAAGTCTTTCTTTCTCTCCTCTCTCTCTCTCTCTTTCTCTCTGTATCTTTCACTCCACTCTCTTGTTTTCACTCCGTGCTACTTGCTGTCACTGCCGTCATGCTGTGAAGCCACACAAGAGACTGGTCTGGGGCCCGACAGAGGCACTGCTTCAAAGGACCCTCTTTAAAAAGTCAGTTTGATACAACTGATTCCTGACTTGCTTTAGACACTGGTGGGTGGGAGGAGGGTTTTGAGTTGGTGTGATCTACACCAGGCAGGCCTACTGTGAAAATCTGTACTGAAGCTGAGTTACAAAGTACTTGGAGTGACTACAAGTGGATTCTTTGAGTGAATCTTGTGTACAACTTGCAGCCAGTACTGTGGTATCAGCTGTAATGATAGTAAGATGTGATCATATTTACTGTTAACTGTTAATGGATGTACTGTTAGCTACTAATTCATGGCACCCAGCCTGTGCAGTGTGTATCCAGGCTTCCCAGCTTTGCTGCTCAGCCTCGACTGCCAGCTCAGAGTAGCTTCCTCTTCTCCACTCCTTCCTCATGCCTCGTTGGCTGCATCCTCCCGTGGCACAGCGAGTTGTGTAAAGCAAACAGAGTGCTGAGCATCAGACCACATAATATTTCAGGTCTATGGCCTGTGCTGTCTCTGATGATACTCCAAGATGTTGGTTCATGTCCGCTTGCATCTCTCATTTCCTAGCTTCCCTGTAGATGCCCTAATTTGTGCCTGCTCAGTAATTTCTGCCTACTCAGTAATATTTCTCTCTTTTTTTACTTAATGTAAAAAATCTAATACACAGGTTTCTATCTAATTTACAACAGTAAATAAGTTTAGAATAAAATTGTCTTATGCCTCAACAATGTTTTCTATCGACATCCTGAGCAGACACTGTTTAAGGAGCTTTTACTAAGTTTTGCTCCTGCCACATAGCCAACAATAGCATTAGCAGCTGTTTACTTACCAGTTTAGAGGAAACGGGTAAAGTACAGCATCAAATGTCATTCCTTTACTCGCTAAGAACTCTCTTCATTGGTGGAAAGCAATGGCAGTGTTTTCCTCTATTTCTATCACTTCTTTTCCTCTATTGAAGTAAACATGCTAACCAGCTGGACCCACCTGACTGGCCCGTCTTGTCACTTTCCAATCACGGCTCATTGTAGCATCCAGACTGCCCTGAAGTTGTAATGCTGCTCAGAGGGTATACTTTAACCTCTTGTATCGTAAATACAACAATGGCTGAAGCTCTTGGCAAGCAACCATCACCACCACCCATCCCGGCAAGAAACCACATTCGACAGTAGAGAAACCTTACGATTAGCCCCTGTAAGCATATCTGGGAAGTGCCAAAATGTTGATATTGAATGTATTTTCAAAACGCTACTAAAACGAGACTAAACTGTTTTGTGGTTATGTTACTTGGTGAAAGGAGTTGCAGAGTTTTACCAGACATGAGGCTAGCAGCTAAAGGCCATATTAGCTGCTACAAGTATAAAACACCCAAATCTGACCAAACAATTGCCATTGTATTGTGAGTAATGCAGAGGCCAGATTTTGACAAGATCGAATGATGCATGGAATAACAAAGATGATATCTCTGGTTTGGCTTTATCAGTTTTTACCATTTAAAAAAAACTGTTGAGAGTCAGGAAAAGGTTATAGTGCAATGCAAATTGGTGGAGTAATCATTTAAGGTTAGGGAAGGAATGTGGTCATGGTTAAATACTGAAAATGTCAAAAGTGACATGAAGCATTAGACACAATTTTTCTTTACTAAACTTTAACCAAAGTTTATTAAAGTTTATTTGGCAAATTTAATATCTAGGGTGGCTCCTAATGGTTGCAGAGCAAACTTCTGTTTTGTTTCCTCTGTCTTGTTGCTGATCATAGGCCTTTTCAGTGCTTGATTTTGCTGCCAAGTGCATGGACTTCAGGAAACAGTTACTTTGCTTTTTGACAAAATAAGTGTTGCTGTGTGTGCGCAAGGACGGCCTCTGGCATCTCTCACCGGTTTTGGTTTTGGTGAGAAGGCAGCACAGCATAAGTTGCTCCAGTAATGAATAGCATCCTAAATGCATCAGGCCCACAGTTGCCTACAACAAAGCGCCTTCCTCTCTGCATGTGCTTACTTCAATCCATGTTCCCCGCTGGGTTTGACACCGCCTCAGTACATCTTCTACCCCCAGGCAACACATTTGTTGT
This sequence comes from Lates calcarifer, assembly GCF_001640805.2. Lineage (NCBI taxonomy): Eukaryota > Metazoa > Chordata > Actinopteri > Centropomidae > Lates > Lates calcarifer. The sequence continues at coordinate 17,282,398 of NC_066837.1, read as the reverse complement.
ATGTGTTTACTCTTTCCTAAAGATGTTGTGTTCCAAACAGTTTGACTAGTGCCAAGACCAAGACCCCCCCAACCAAACTGTACACACAGTTTCTCTATTTGTGCTCCTTTTCATATTAACTCCACATTTACTACAAAGTTAAATTATTCCATCTGACTAAATTGTGATGTAGAAGCAACTCAGCTTTTCATACAGCAGCCCTTTAAGCTATTTCTTTATATACAACTAATGATGATTTTAAACTTCTCTTTAACCTCTTTGTGGGCAACCATAACCATCTTTTATAACCACATATGAGAAACTGCAAAGGAACGTGAGAATGTAATTTAGTTTTCATCAGGTCCCCGAACAAATTACCTTATACTAGAATATCTTACTGGTGTTAGTTATCTAGCTCATTTTTAAAAAATGCTCACACAAATTCTTTTTATGTGCCCCGTCCCTCTTCAGCACGCGCACGCACACACACACACACACACACACACACTCACTCACTTCCTGCCACAAAGACACAGTAACAGCTAACTCTCATATTATTCTCTCCCTAGTTTTCCCCTCATTATCTCTCAGACTCCATGAATAGCACCTGCCCGCCTGTCTGCTGCGCTGGGATTTCTCAGCACTCTGGGTGGATGTTTGAAACACTTGTTAGCTGGCTGCTTCCCACCTGTTATCACTTTAGGGAGGGAGGGATGGATGAGAGACCCTGTATATCACAATATACTGTCGGCTCATATCATCTGTGCATATTGAATACAGTAGCCTATCTGGGCTGCAGTGCTGGGGCCACATTATCTTATCAAAAATAGAAATATAAGATCCATGCTGGAGTACGTCTTTAAAATAAAATGTGCTTATGTAAGATGTAATCTTGTCCCTTGCTCTTGCTTCTTTCTGAGCTTTATAGGAGAAATGCAGAGTGGTTCTCTTTGCTGGCCATGCAGCATGTTGTTGTAAATGAGGTCAGGTAAATGCTTAAATTGTAACAGAAGAGTCTAATGCCAAAGTTAATGTATAAATTAACAGTTTATGAAATTGACAGGGCAGAAACTTGTTGGCAAACTGTTTCTTTTCTAATGCTGCCACAACATTAAAAAGATGCAATGAAAGAAAATAAAACAAAATATGAATGTATATCAGACATTTTAAAAAAATTAATACATGCTAATACTTGTTTATATATGTAAGTAGAGAGCTTTGGAAGAAAAACCTTTAATTGCACTGAAGGGTTTTATTCGGGGGAACGTGTTTGTGTATGTGAGCCAGCCTCTGCTTTTATTCTTCCCTCTTTGTAAGATGCGGGGGCATGTGTGCTTGAGGACTGGGGATTTTGTAGAATTATGTGATTGTTCTTTGGTGTGTAGCAGCAAACATTTAAATGTGCTTTCTGCGGATATGTGGTCCACTGGCACGAGGGAGAAGTGAAAGGAAGGAACACTGAATGAAGGGGGAGTCAAGCAGGGAGTCAAGCAGATACTGTATAGAGTGTGTATGGGAGAGAGCAGATATACAGACTTTTGACAGTGACGATGATTGAGAGACGTGGAGGGAAATGCAGCAAGAAAGGGGGCAGACATGGAGAGCGTGGGTTTGAAAATGATTGAGGAAAGATGTTTTTTGACGGATAACAGAGGGAAAAAAGAGAAGAATCTAAGATAAACAAGGCATGGTAATAAAATACACCCAGTAATCAGACAAACAAAAGAACTGGAAGAAGAGAGAGGGAGAAGGGGAGGGGGGGCATGTGGGTGCCCAGAAGATAAATGCCTGCTTTGATCCTCTTCCTTTCCCTTGTTCCCCCTTTGTATTTTACCTTTCTCTCCACTTCACCCTCTTTTCGGTCTCTCATATATCCTCATTTACTCTCTTTCACCTCCTCTCCCCCTGTTGTTTTCTCATCTCTCTACTGCCTCTCTGTTTTATTTCCCAGTGGCATGCTTGGCTTTGCCCTGCCGCATCCTGCGATATACTAATGTCTCATTAACTGTTTTATCCATCTGTTTATCTTCTTCCACTTTCCCTCTACTGCTTCTCCCAGTCCTCTCTTTAAGGCTCGGCCCCTTTGGCTTGTCCACTGTTTTCTATCAGTCGGCTCATCTATCTTGCACTTGTCTTGCTCAGTGTGTTGTAATACAGTTCAGTGACACCAGGCGGCAGGCAAGCCCATTCATTTGCTTGTTATCCATGCTGATTCTATGATAGGCCTCTGTGAGTATTTTGGCTTTTTTTCCCCCTCAAACAGTTACATGTGATTTATGTAGGTGAGTGTGTGTCGGGTGGGGGGGGGTGTGTATTATTTTGTGCCTTTATGTGCAGTAGTTTGTGTCACTACATCTGTGTGCGTATTTGTTTTTGTCATCTACAATCAGACCTTGGCTTTAAAAAAAAAATCATCTGGTGAAAATCAGAGAGATGTGATTTTAGCTGCTGTGAAACATTCAGTGACTCTAATCACATGACCTGGTGATTATGCGAGCTCATCAGGAAACCAAATCACACAGAAAGGAGGAGAGGTGTGCCAGCCTCGTCTCATGCTAATTTAGCTCAGTAACTCTGTGAAGCCGTCTGAAATTAAAGTGACACTAATATAAAGACTTCTGCTCTCGATTATGGTTTTTGATTGGATGTGCTTATTTCACCATTCTGTTATGAGGATATCGGTCAATTTATTTCAGGTTTTTCATTTCACACTTTAGAAGCAGATGTGCTATTATATGATAGGGAGAATTATGTTACACGCTCACCTGTTCAATCCAGTACAACAGTCCTGCCATTATATCTATCTTTACAAAGCTCATAATGTTCAGTTGTTGCTGTCGATATTGTTGGAAATATGTAAATTAAATTATATGTTTAATCTCAAGCTCATAGATAAAGGTGATGTTGTGCCGGACTACATTATACTGAGAGGTGTTTCTAAACTATTTGCATACATAAGAAATATTAGAAATGCCCCTGAATATGGTGCAGTACAGTATAATGTCACCACTAACCACTAACTATGACCTCAGTGTGAAATCATGTGATTTAACTAGCACCTCTATGAGTGTCAACAAAAATCTGTACATAATAGGCATCAGATACTATCTAATACTATCTGATGCCTATTATGTACAAATTTTTTACTTTATTTATACTTTGCATTGACTATACAAGTATTCCTAATATAATAAATAGTGAGAGTATAGATTTTATCTAGAAAGCAAAGGTCTTTATGTGCCCTGTTGAGATCTGGTATTTTACCACTCAGTGTTTAAACTGGACAGTTTGTCTGCCTGAATGAAGAAAGGCATTGTTGGTGTTCAGTGTTGCATTTCCATAATATGAGACCACGGGATACATTTGGTGTTCTACTGTCCTTTTTACCTCAAGTAAATAGTAAGATAAAAAAAAAAAACATAAAACATAAAGATATGCATGATGCACAGAGACCAAGTCAGCTGTTTACATATGAAACTTAAAATGAAAACTAGCAAGGGACTTGGAGGAAGCCTGGGAGATGAGAAAAAAGCCATTTGTCAGGACAAACTTTAGGCTTCTAGTGGTTCTTATCTTTCCATTTATTAGAAAATGTTTATATAAATATGTTATTTCAGAGGGCATGCTTGTATTTATCCAATTTTGTAAAAGTGTTGAATTTTTTCCACATTGTTTTTGATGTATGATAAATAGTAATGTCTTTTAATCCCATATTGGATGTGCCAAATGCTTGTATCATAAGGAAGTAAAATGAACAAATGTAAGTAACTTAAAAAATAATCTAAATAAATGTGGTGCTTTTTGTGAACTGTGAGCAATGACATGCCACATTCAGTACAGTACAGAAAGCAAAACATCCTTTCCGAATGAGCACATGTGTAGATCTGCTCAGCTTCCTGCATGCTCACTGGGACTCATTCATGCTATATTAATGCTCATCATACCATGGTGCTCATTCAAAAACAAATCAGACATTTTGAGAGAAAAATGAAGCAGCATGTCTCCAGTTCATCCTAAGCAGTGTGACATTCGCTCTCTCCCAGCAGGGTGCTGTCATCTCAACACCAGCCTCCGTCCGCACATTCTCACCCGCTGTAAACATGTTTGACTTTATCTGTTGACTTTTGTGCCATCTGGCCACTCCACACAGGCCAAGGGTAGACATGAAACACTTATGTGCAAGCTCGCAGTTTGGCCCCCCAAGAAACGTTAGCGATGCCCACATTTATTTTCACCACCCCTTTTCCTACCCCGTGACACGTTATTATTGTCACATTTTATTTTCCCCATTTCTGGTTAAAAGTCTTTTAAGCGCAGGAGATTTTCTTCTGTTTCTGTCATATCAGTGCCATATTAGTCTCTTTGATTTTCTTGCTTTTACTCCCTTTGAAGTGCAGAGGTATGAGCATTAATCCTTAATTACATGGCCTGATAAGTCCTGTTAGTTTACTGGGTCAGCCTTATTTTATAAACTCTAGTTTCATCCTGTGGCTAAATTTATGCTGACAGATTTTAGTCGCTAAATCAGATTGGGATTCATAATCCTTTATTTGTCATTCTTGTCAGTGAAATAAGACCAGATATTGATGCAGTGCGTTGGCAATACCAAATCTGTGTGATTCACTCCTACCTACATTGAAGTTACTGTTAAATACACTGGCATGAACCCTCAAATGTTGCATAGATTGTGTACATTTGATTATCATACTGATCAGCCACAACATTAAAACCACCGACAAGCGATTATAAACATGAAAATTGCTTCTGTCCACACACTCTTGAGCAGTCTGTGGGATGCACTGGAACAAGCTATATCCATGGAGGAAAAATGTGAGGCTGCAACATTGTTGTCGCATTTTTCAGACTTCAGTTGAATGTTTACAAGCCTGCTTATGTTTGAGTGGGAGTTTGTGATCCACAAGCCTTTGAAACCTCATTGTACATTGTGCCTTAAGATATGCACAAAAGCTTCATTTTCTTCATTCTTGAAAAGTTACTCTTTTCAAACAAATGTGTGGACAGAAGCAGTTTTCTTTATATTGTTGGACTGGTGTATCAAAAAAGGTTTCAAAAGGAAATGATAAGAGTGTCTGATTTGATAAAAGCTGAAGAGATAGAAAGGGTTGGTATCTAATGCTCCCTGTGAGTTTAATCTCAAACTGCCAAATCTCTTCAGATCAAACAGTGAGAGGCAGCTGAGGGGCAAAGTCTTGTATGATATTTCTGTAATTTCACAAGAGCCGTCAACAAACATGATGTCATTCCCACTTGTTTAAATCGTTAACTACTTACTCATGTGGGAGGCCTGTATATACAAGCATATGAATAAATGAAACACAGCAAGAGCAATAGAAACTTACCACAATCACATTGTTGATAATCAGTCAGCTCAAGCTCGGGCAAGTGTGGGCTTGATTGCCGGGAGCAGCTGTCTATGGTTTGATATTGAGGACCCTGAGTGACAGAGCTTCTCATCTTTGTAGACATGAGTATGTAAAAAATATGTGGAAAATGCTCAGAAGTTGTGCACAGCCTCAGACTGGAGTGTTGATTATCACCTTGTAAAGCTGTGACCCTGCCACGATTGTCCCATAACGCTGATCACATGCTTATTACTGTAACCACGGTGATGAAGATCCTCTAATCTTAATGATGGAGTCATTTTATCCCAAATCACAATCTGTCTCTAAACCTAACCAAAGCTTAACCATAGCATGGTCACATCATAAAACGATTTATTTTCTAATAGTGATTTTTATCGGTTTTTGAAGGCACTCACAGAAGATGTCATCCCACTGATAGAGGCGTCAGATCACAAAATGTGTCTGTCATTCCAGGGGGCATGGATAAACAACATATTTTGTCATTTAATTTGTCAATGGTACTGGTCTTATCAACTGGCGGTTCCGTTAGATGTGATGATTTGTGCTGTTTGCAAGCCAGATTTTCCAAATGATCATTAAAGATTTGGATTGAGCTAAAAAACAGCTTATAGTAAATCTGGAACAGACATGTTGCGTAAGGACACAAACATTTTAGTAAGATTTTAGCATTAGGACAAGAAATAAGAGCTTTGATATGTTTCTCCTGTAAGTACATCCTCAAACAACAGCAATTTGATTATTTTCATTTGCTTATACAATTGAGAGCCCCTTTCAAGCTGCCCCCTCTAGTTAAATGAGATCTGAACAACAAAGATCAGGTAGGGACACAAGGACAAACCACCTGTGTGGAGACTGCTGACTTATTAAACAAGAACATTGGAAATCCAACCTGTATAATCACTCTTGCTAAATTTTACATGCAATTTATGTGAAAGGTGCAAGAGCAGGGACTGTTTTGGACCAAAAGGAGAAATCAATTTACACCAGTGGTGAGAAATCGTCTCTGTGCCAGATTCAAAACATGTGTTCTTTGCTTTTACTTTACAAACACCTTAAGGCTGCCACGTGATGAGCCTGAGTCCATATCACAGATGACTCCTGTCTGGACCCTCCATGACCCTCCTGCAACTTCACTGTCACTGGTTTCATACTGTACATGCACACGATGCTTTAGAAATAATCTTTTATGCAAATTATTATTCCAAGGTGACTTGTGCAGGATGTGTCTCTGTGTTAATTAGAAGCCATCAACCTGAAGTTGCTTTGACCTTTATGAATATTTAGACAAACTGGCTGTGGCTGCGGAGTGCACAGGAAGTTGTTTATTTGTTCATGTGGGAGGGAGAGCACATGAAATGTCATATATGAGCTTTGAGCATTTCCTGTTTGTACTGATGAGAAGTTAGATGACTCTCCTCACTGGGACTGTTGTGTTTCAGTCATACGCAGAAAACAAATCATGTGATAATCTCATCCCATGATGAATAGAAAGTGTTTTCAACTACAACTCATGCCTTCTCATGTATTATTCTGCAGACATGGTTGTCAGATCTCTCACACTGACAGTACAGTCAATAAGTGCAGCCAATTTTAATGCTCGTGTAGTGTAAAAGTTGATGCAAGATGACATGCATAATCTCCCAAGGAGGTTTTCTGCAGTTGTCTTCAAATGTTTGTTTGATGGGTGCTCGTGGACCTCCCTCGCTCACTTCCTCCCACCTTTCTACACTTCCCTCCCTCGCTCCCTCCCTCAAGCCTTCTGTAGCTCAGCGAGAAGAGAGGAGCGGATGATGGAAAGCAATGCTCACCACAGTGCGCCTGTGTCAGAGTTCCTCTTCAGACACGGGAATGCATCCACATGCCTACAGACACACTCGAACACACTCTGTGCGCGGAAACACGCTCGCACACCCACTCACTCAAACACACAAAGCTCATGTAGATGGAAACAAACAGGGAAAAACATGGAGGAACAAGCTGCTTGATATTCTTGGACTATATATAAACTACAGGCTGGAGGTGTTTGTAAGATTTGCCAGCATGTGTGGATTTCTTTGTGCATGTAGTGCATGTGTGTATGTTTTGCATCCCTTGTGATTTTACTTTTAAGGGCCTCAGGACATGTGTGTTGTCACTGAATACATCATCCCTCCAGTTTGATGTTCTTCTCACTGGGGACCTACAGTACAAAGACTATGATGCCTCACACGAACAGATTGAATTAGATTATGTTTGCGCATTGCCACAAGAACATACAGATCAATTACATGATTTTGCAACCCGTATGAGAAATCATCCACACAATTTCAACAACTGTAAAGAGAACTGGAAAAGGAAACTTGCAGAACAGCAGATCTGACAGTGGAGCGGAGCGTGTTAATATAAGAAGTTTAAATTAGGTCACCCCGTCTCTCCCATGCTTATTGCCACTCTTCAGTGTGTAATAAAGCTAAAAAGTGTTATGTGTAACAAGTCTTCCCCTTCTCCTCCCTATTGCATTAGACCAAGTGGGTACTCTGTCACTTTGCTGAAGAGGATAAACATGTTGGAGGAGGTTCTTTCAGCGGTTTGTCACTTGTTCAGCCATCTGCCACTGTGAAACTTTTCCTGTTTAGTGCTGTAAAGCATAAAGAGGGTTTTAGCCAACTGTACCAACTGATCCCTCTATATTTTACCTGTTATTAGTACAGAATTATGTGGTTCCTTCCAGGAAATTTCTTCAGATATTATTTGGAAATAAGTGGGACTTTACATACCTGTAAAATAAAGCATTACTCAACACAAGTGTTGAAGTTGAAGTTTTGGGTGGAAAAGGTTAGTCAGCTAAAAAAAACTTTGGGTTTGGTTTTAATAGGTATATGTGTGTGTGTGTGTGTGTGTGTGTGTATTTGGGGAAACATGCTTATTTTCTTTCAAGCCGAGGGTTATGTAGATGTACAGTAGGAATGTACTGACCTCTAGGAGTCCTGTCACCATGGTGAGGTTCCTGGGCAACTGGGCAACTTTAGGAAGTCAAGGTTGCCAAGATACACTCAGCTTGTTGTCTTTATATTTGGTTTGTGTGTAGATTAAACAAAAAGGAAATGGTCAGAGTTGTCTCTGTTTCTAGTCTTAATGCTAAGCTTAGCTAAGTGACTCCTAGCTTTAGCTTAATATAGTTAATGCCCAACCATGAGAGGGAATCTTCTCTGAAGCCCCTTTCACACTGAACAAAAAACACTCTGGCTTTCTGGCAATCTGGCTTTGGTCTGTAGTGGGAAAAGATACAACTGGCATTCATTCCCAGGTCGAATGACTCTGCAATAGTCACAGATTTTTAGCTGCTCCAGCTCCACTTGGCAGTGATGGAAAACGTGACCCCTTGGTGGACATATTAATTTTTGACACTCTTCCAGTACGATGCTATGGCGCACATCAGAGCTCTGGATGTTGGTGTGTAAAAAGCCAGGAACATTTATTGTTTTTGCCAGGATATGGGAACAACATGCAATAGTGATTTTATTCTTCATCTGCCACACGGCAAGATGCAACATTTGCAAGATAGCAAGGTGAAAGAGCTTTTCCTGACTCTAGTGGAAATGGAGTCATTCACCCTTTATTTAGTGGGTTTACTCATGTTTTAAAAAAGGGTATCACTCCTCTCTAATTTAAGGCAGGAAAGTGAAGTAAAATTCCCAACATGTCATACCATTCCTTCATAGCTTCACTCACAATACTTTGAATTGTGAGAACTGATTGACTGCATTTTAAGGCCAGTGTAAACACCCCTTCATCCACTGCACTAACACGACTCTCATTGTAGTTGTGTAATATTTTGTTGACTCTGCTTGCCCAAAACTCATTTGTTTGTTGATGATGGTTATTGATTGATGAAATGATTGTTGAGTCTAGGATGGCTCATGGGGACACAATACAATGTAGGGAAAGCTAGTGTAAAAAAAAAGCAAGCAAGGTGAATTTGAATGAAGAACAGCATGATTCTCATTAGCTTTTATTGTACAAATGAACAAAAAAGTAAAAGCTTCAGTTTTCAATCACAGATTTAGAGAAGCTTACTGTGCGGTTGTAAATGTTTTTTTTTTTCTCTGTAGAGAACTGGGCAAAGGAGTTACTGTGCTGTTTATTGGAGTATAAATGAATAATTAGCACTCGTGCATCTGTCTCATCTGTGCAGAATAGCATGCATTTTTTGAAAACGTTTTCTGTGTTTATCTTCCTCTTTCTTTCCCTTACTCTCTCTCTCATTCACAAGCTGTTATGAATTTCTAATGTATCTTTATTATTTAATTTTTAAACAGTTATGAAGGTCATATTTTATGCTTCATGGCTTGTGCTTTGCATACAGCTGGTAATTCAAATGGCAGAGCTGTAATAACTTAAGTTATGCAGAAAGTCACACACACATATTTATATCATTCTTCTCATCCTACCCTCTGCTCTTTTTTCTCTCCCTCTTGCCTCCTCTTGTGTTCTGCACCGCTCTGCTCTTTTTCACCCCATATGTGTCTCACCCCCCACTCTCTCTCCCATCGTTGTTCAGTTCTTCTTCTTTTCCTCCACACAGCGCTGTTTTCTTTGATCGGTTTGTTTCTTTACCCTCCCACTCTGCATACTGACACTGCTGAAGGGATCTCTCTCTCGCTCTGTATCGCTGTCATTGCTCTCTCTTTCCCCCCTCTCTATCTGTCTCTCTCTCCTTATTTGTCTCCCTGTGTCTCTATCTCCCTCCCTCTCTCTCCCTCTCATCCTCCTCCCTCACTATCTCTCCACGCACACTTGATTCATTTTACACATTACGGAAGCATCCATCATTTTGCTCTGTGAAGGAAAAATCTTTTTCCTGTTTTTTTTTCTTTTTTTTTTTTTTATATCCGTGACAATATTTTCCACTTCTTTCTTTCCGGCTGTCTTTTCTTTCCCAACTCCTACACTCTCCTGTGGATCCAATCCTAAAGCTGGAACCAATATGTTTTATTTCCAGCTGGTCATCATGGCAGGGACCGTTCTGTTGGCGTACTACTTTGAGTACACGGACACATTCCCCGTGCACATCCAGGGCTTCTTCTGTTTCGACAAAGCCTACTCCAAGCCGTACCCAGGACCAGAGGACAACAGCAAGGCGCCGCCTGTCCTCGTCTACTCCCTGGTAACCGCCATCCCCACTGTGACGGTGAGTCTGTGTACAACTTGTTAAAAAAAAAAAGCAAAAAAAAAAAAAAAACCTTCTTCCACAGGTGCCCATCACGCACACACACGCTCACTTCTCACATGAACAGACATGACAATCATGTACCCACAATCAACCCAAAATGTGACACACACACACACACACAGATAGTTCCTCCTCATCTACACGTGGTGTTTGTGGATTGAAAGAGGAAAGAGGTGTGTAGGTGTGCATCCTCGTGGTCTCACTGCTCTGTTTGTGGCGATGCGTTCTCTGTCATAACCATGGCAACGGGCACTATATTTGTCCTCCATAGTCGCAGTCAGAGATAGCTACAGTGTACAGAGAGTCTGTCCTTATTTCAAGACTGCACGGTACTAAAAGAGAGTAGAACATCAGCTCTGAATGGCTTCCTTTATTCGTGCACAGGAAGAGGCACAGTTTTCATTATTCTCACCACAGTCCTCATCCAAGACTTAAAAATGCATATTGACGCATCTTTAATAATTAAACATCTATACAGAATTCCAGTTTATAGGTCATGAATTCTTGGCAGAATGCACATTGATGCAGGGAATCAGACGTCACTATTCAGTTACTTTATTTTTGCCATTCATTGCATTCACACTAGCACAAAATCAGTTTTAAATGTATATTGCAGGGGACAGTAATTGTTGTTATTAGCCTAGAATATACTGAATTCCATTTCGGCAGCTGTACTTTCTTGTCAGTACAGTGGGATATTATTAATAATGAAACATAGCTTCACATCCTCATCAAAGGTCTGTCTCCATGACTGTCTGTCTTGTCCCTCAGGGCTTGTCTCTTTGATGTCCTACAGTTAAGTGGCATTACGACATGGCTGCCTCTGAGCCACATATTAGGGCAGTGCATGCACATACATACACACACACACACACACACACACACACATATACACTTAGGTACAGGCAGCCTGGCTCTGCTGTATAGATGAGACTACCCCATTCCTCTCATGTATCACCCAATTTTTGTTTTTTTCTCAGTTCATCATTACTGATAATACAAATCTTTTTTTTTTTTTTTACCCCTGTATTGCTAAGCATTTTTGATAACAAGAACGATTTTTGTGTGTTATTTTGAGACTTTTCTGTCAATAGGAGTGATTTTTGACTACAATTTGGAAAACAGTTTGCTCTTAAAAGATGCAGATTTGTGTGATTTTCTTTTCTAAACCACATATGACAGATGCACAGGTGCACTTTGTTGTATGTGTTTATTTGTGTATGTGTTTGGAGCCTAACATGTGGTAGAATGGATGGAGGCTGTGGGCATCGGGGTATGTGAGCTGTGCAGAGTGGGAGCGGAGTGGCGTGATTTTGCCTGGAGTGTGAAGCGGCTTTTTTGAAAGTCAGAGCATCTGTGTTCTCTCTCACTCCAAGATACCGCTCCATCCCACGAGCCTCTGTTCAGATACAATGAAAAACACAGATATTGCTCTCACTTTTCTCACAAACAGAAAATGGACGGGTTTTTCGACTGACAGTACAGACGTTTCCTGCAACAACATACCGACTGTGTGTGTGTGTGTGTGTGTGTGGACTGTGTCTGTATGTGTGTGACAGCTCAAACTGATTTTTAAACTTACTCGAAACTCTACAGGTTTCTCTTATTTTTTTCCCCAGACTCTCTCTCTCTTTGTTGCTGTCTCCTTGTATAAGGATGGGTAGGCATACAACTATATAGCTGCAGTTTCTTTCATTAGATCCTGGTAAACATCTATGTCCTCATTCTACCCACAAGTCCCCAGTTTGTAGTGCAGGCTTCTCGTTATTAATCTATAGTTCTCCAAGCTTAACCAAAGATAACCCAGATAACATCAGCAGGGTTACTTTCTTAGACTTGACATTACACACTGGTGGAGAGCCCCTGCTTCAGTTTGCACCACCTTGAGGTGAATCTGTTAAATATTTGTTGGGAATGCTTTGATTTTAAAGTTCACTCAAGAGACTGCTGCCCTGCCCCCTACCTGCTACTCATGGCAACTGCTGATGTTGCAGCGATCGCTTATCCTGTAAGTTTACCACTTAAAGAGAACATCATACGAGTGTAGAGCTTTGACTCTAAGCCGCTGAGAGCTGTTGACCTCAAAGTGACATAAATGTAAGGTAATCTAAAAGTACAAAATCAACAAAACAATCAGTTATTAAGGTATGTACCTAAATTGTACCTCAACTACCACGAGTTTCACACTATTCCACTGACCTAAGAAGTGGCAGTAATGTGCCAAAAAGGTAGTGGAATACAGTTGAAAGCTCCAGAAATAGCTAAGTAAGTATATTTAGAATATTTACCAATGTTTTTCTTGGTTATTTTGGTGTATTTGCACATCAATTTATTTTGGGTGGAGCAACTATGAAAAAACACTTAGGTAAATGATGAGAAATTTTGCACTCTGCAGATTCAGAAACAGCTTATGACACTCAAAGACCATTAGAGAGTTTGGCTCTGAATTTAATTGGGTTTGGGCTCATTAAAACAGAATCCACCATGTCTCTGTGGCCTGATCAAAAGTCTGTCTTGAAACTGACTTTGTTGAAAAGTAGCAGTAATCGCTTTCATGTCAAACTGAACCTGTAGGATTTGAACAACATGCGCCACAACTGACCACAGTTGAGTATTGATGTGGTAACCAGATGAGAATTAGAGCAGAATGCTGTGTGTGCCTGTGTGTGTGTGTGGTGTGTGTGTGGTGTGTGAAGAGGCCAAGAGAGCGGAAGTGAGCGGGTGAGTGAAATAGAGGCACTCGTGTGGTACTTGGCAGAAATGCTGTAAGTTTCAGTGCATCAGTGAAGGTAAGTGTGTGGGTGGATGACGGCGCACATCTTTTCCTCCAACGCCACTGAAAACAGGTTCTGTGTCTGCAAGTGGGAGTCAGTGTGTGTATGTGTGTGTATATGTGTATGTGTATGTGTATGTGTGTATTGTGTTTGTGCATGTGACTCGGATCTAAGCATTATAGTCAGAGTGGCTACAGGCAATCTCAATGACTCTCCACAGCTATAGCTAATCCCATTTACTAAGAGCACACACACACACACACACACACATACACAATGCCTGATCTATATACAATACATGCACCAGACACAGGTGACATTTCAGCATACATGCCAATTATCATGCAAGCTAGCTGAAAGAGCAGGGTAAAGTGCTATTTGAACCATTTGTTAATTATTTGTGTATGTGTGTGTGCGTATGCAAGGGTATGTGCTGTGTAACGGAGACCGTGTGCACGTGCTGATTGCACACTACAACCCCCCCATCAGTTGATACAGTTAAACTGTGACCAATCACAGGATCAAATGGTAATTGTAGGCTTAAAATGCATGTGTCACAGTGTGAGCCTTCACAGCACGTGGAGACTCACACTGTGCTGCACCAACACTTGCAAGTACGAGCAAGAGGACGTGAGGCAGTGAATGAAATTAAGTTTCGAATGTATTCTCCACCTTTTTTATGTGGGTCAGAAGCATAATGCCAAATACTTTTGCCCTGGAGAGGTTTGTTCTAATGCTGCTAAATATAAGCCTCTCGAACAGTATGGGAAGGCTCTCTTTGAGAAGAGAGACACTGAGAGTTCAAACTGCAACAAACGCAACACAATGAAAGAAAGAGGGAAACACAAGAGGCAGAGGTTCCAGAGAGGAAACAAGAAAGAACAAAACCCAAAAGAAGACACAGAGCAGCTAAAAGATGAAGCTAGAGGAGGCAAGGAAAGAGGGAACAGGAGAGCTTGTCCTCTACCGTTCAGTTTGCTGCTCCCTCTTCCAAGTTTGTTTGCTGCTGTCTGTTAAACCTTGGGAAGAGCCTTCATGCATAATGCAGCTCCATATGACAGAAAGATGGGGATTGGGGCAAACCATGGAGACAGACCATATCATCCAGTCATGCCAGAGTTTATTAAGTGAGAGCTCTTGATGCACGATACACTGCATTGTGCTGCTGTTGCCGTCATATCTTGAGAAACAGATGGTGGATGTGGTCAAAGCCACTTTGTGTTTGGACATTTTAGTAGTTCACGCTGTCCAACTTCAGTGTGAGGAGATGAGGAGGGACAATAGTCAGGGTTGAAGAGGAAGACTAGGAAGATTAAAGCAGATGCAGATATGAGTAAAAGCTAGAGTCAGTGATTCTCTTTGCCTTGCAGAGGTCAAAGGTCAGGATGACCTACAGCAGTATGCCTGGAGCTGGATGGACAAGAAACAGGGCTCTGTTTTTGGAATTGTCGTTTTTTTGGTGGTTTATCATTTTCCTCACGTATAAATGGCCATACATACATGACATTTTGAGTTACACTGTTACTCATTAAGATGAGATGATTGTGACAATGTGATTTTTTCCATAATAAATAAAGTGTATATCTTCTCAAAACAATTTAGTAACTGGGACTCAGTATGTAATCATTGCACCTGGTCAAAGGTGATTACTGATGTGTATAAATAGGAATAAAAAGAGGAATGTGTCTGAAAAAATTATTCCAACTTTATGGGCAACAGTGTATTATTAGAGCTACTACACAGGAGTTTGGCAGCAGAAAGAACAGGAATCTAAGACATATACTTAAGGAAATGTAGGGCTTTTGATGATAACAGGGATGCTGCTTTGCACCAAATTTCAACAATCACACAGATAGAAATCAAGAAGAGGCAGAAATACAAGGTTCACCAACAGCCTCGGGCAAAAAGGCCACAAGATGTTTTGAGTTTTTTGCTCTTTCAGTACCACCACTGTTGCTTTTTCCTCATACATGTTACCTGTACAACTCATATTCACTCTCATACAACTTGTTCTGGGGATGGTAGAAAGACATTTTGGTATATTTTCTTCAGAAAATACGCAGAAAATCTCACATTATTGCCAGGTACAATAGCCACACCAAATGTATTTGTACATTTGTATCTCCTAATGAAACAGACAGTGCTGGAAGCGTGGTGTCGTAATGCCTTCTTGCGGATCTTGCAGTTGTTGTGGTTGGTTTTATTTATGTTTAAATTGATGCAAAGAGGAAAGGTCTGTTGCTTCTCATTCAGCAGAGCAGGGTTATATAAAACTGGACGGTGTGACACAACTAACATCATAACTACCTCCATTATGGACTCTTCAGTTCTCACTCAGCTGCTATAGGACAAAGCTATGAAATCACATGTCAAGTTCACCAAAGTTTAACTTCCCCTCTGTAATTTCATTGAAATTAATGAATTTAAATCCAAAGTTAGCTATTATAAATGCACTGTCTTTTTGGATTTTGCTTTAAAGACACGCCTCATCTCTAACACACAAGGCCACCCTGCTATGGTAACTTGCAGCAATACCACAAAATCCAGTCCTCTCGATAAGATCTCAGAAATAAGATTGAAATGTCAAATCCAACTGTATCCAGCAACACTATTCTCTCTCTCTCTCTCTCTGTCATAAACACTTAGATGTGGAAATTGGTTTCCTTCTCTTCTCCTTGGTTAGGTATTTGAGGTAGACACATGATTCAGAAGGTGGGAGGCTGATGGTGAGCCACAGCCACAGCACAGTTCCCCTGTATTAAGATGGCTCCCATCATGCTCCCTGACTGCTCCATTGTTATGCTAATGTTTAGCAAATTATGTTGTTCAGAATATCCAGGCTTTTCCTGTTCTTATTTTTTATCCTTCTCTGTTCTATATTTACCTTCTATTGTTATTGTAATCAGATTTGTCATCTTTGACAAGCAACCCAAAAGAAATCTGCTCAAACTCACACACACAAATCACACATACACACTCACACATGCACATTGTGAAGTAAGACTGAAGTAAGCATCTTTACAGATTGGGAAACAGGAGAGCTCATGCAGTTCATTTGTTCAATCATCCCTTTTCTTCTGACATTTTGGAGTTGATTGCAACTGTCATCTGCCTTGTATTTTATCACACATGCAGGGGTACGCACACCCAGACCCTTACACACACCAGTCCAATTGCCCATATGCAAATTGGCCAGAAGTTTGCATACTGTTAAACCTCAGGACAATCCGTCATGAATAATGGAGTCACATATGACAGACAAATAGGACAAAGAGGATTGGGAGGAACCATCGAGCAGGAGAAAAGATTTGGGGCGTCACACTGAAACTCCTCCATTGTTGTCATCTGGTCGTCCCACAACAACCAGACCAGTCAGGTGAAAATCAAGCTGGTGCTGTAAAAGGTCAGTCAGTGTAGATACCATTATTGGCACTTTATTTCCACACATTACTTGTGGCCATGTTTACGTGTGTATGTATGACAAATCAATCTATCTTGTGTATTTCAGTGAGACTAAGGCAAAGGACAACACACGACAACATGCTTCACCACCCATCACAAATTAGGGCCATCTTTGCTTTATCTGTGAACAGGAGCTTGTATATCTCTGATTTTTGATCTAACCTTTGCTTTTAGATCAAAAATTCAAAAATTCACCTGTTGGAATTTTTGCAGAATAGATAGAATTATTCTTCTTTCACCTTGTAGGTCTACAAGAGTGGAGATGATTTTCATTTGGATGTTATATCAAGTACACATACTGTACAGTAACATCGTCTGTTGATGAAAACAGGGAATTTGGATTGAAAGCCATGTGTAAAGGTTCATTTAATCAGACCGTTTACCTAAAGACACATGACCCTGATGTATAATTAAAATAAAACTTACTGTCCAAAGTACAGTAGAAATAACCAGGCAGGTGCATGGTCATAACAGGCAGGCAGAGAACAGGATGGCTTACCCCTGTGGACAAAGCACAATAGGCAATCTGGCCGGGAGCAGAGGAAAAGTGGCTGGTATATTTTGAATGAAGGGTAGGTGTTTACTGTGGGTGTCTGGAAGAGCGAAGGACAACTGCTGGAGGGTGAGGGAATGGCAGGGTCTGAAACTGCAGCAGAGGTTAGTGACAGATTAGCAATAATAATGATACTAAATAACTATATCAGATTTTAAACTCTTCTTGTTCTTAGGTCAGTTACAAGAGAAGTTAAAATTCTCAAAAGAGAATTTTGAAAATGTGACTGTCTGATGATTGTTATCATTACAAGCTAATTAAACACCCATCCTCACAAAAATAGCATATTTGATTGTATAATCTGTTCAGTCAGTTACCGTCACCATCTGTCTGTCTCTGTCTCCCTGTCTATCCGTGTCTGTCTCTTCCTCTCTGTGTGTTTTTTTGTTCAAAAGCGGGCGAGAGAGAAAGTAAGAGACAGAGAGAAAGGCAGACAGACAGATCAGTACGTCAGCAGTCGTGCTTATGAGATGGAGCAGTGAAAAAAGGGCAGGGATAATAAGGGATAATCACGGCTTTATCCTGTCACTGCCAATCACACTGGGATGAAGACAGCAGGCCGTGTAGCCCCATGTTGATACGGCTGACCAGCTATCCGTTCCCACTGTGATAGCCTGTAAGACGTGCTCTATCCCATAGATGAGAACGCTAATCCAGCCATACACTCAGACCCTATCTCTGGCAGATTGGCTGCAAGGTCTCTTCCCACACTGATCCATGGATCGCTCTGTTTCTTCTTAAGGGGATAGCGGATGGAGAGAACACTTACTTGCAGGAGGACAAGGAGAATATGAGGAGGTGGAGATAGAGGCAGGGAGTACACATGGTAAGGGCAGAGAGGGAGAGACTTGAGGAAAAAGAGGAAAATGCAAAGAGACAAGAAAAGAAAGGGGGCAAAGCTGGAGGAAGAGAAGAAGAACGGGATCGTACCTCAAACCGCGGTAAAAACCTTACTGAGTGTAAACAGGATTTGAGCGGTGACGAAGGAGAGAGAGCAAAAAAGAGGCAAGAAAGGACGATTTATATTTGTATCAGAAAAGAAACATGTAGAAATAAACATTAAAAAAACAGGGAGATGTTTCTGGTAGCCTTTCTCTTCCACAAAGACCTGGGAAAGCTGCCCGGCACATAAACGAAACACAAAATAAAAGCAGGGTGAGACAGAGAGAAAGAGATGGATGGAGAGAGTGTGGGTGATGATGAGGCTGAAGCAGCTAAATTGTCATGGTTACCGTTTGCTGGTGTGTGAGAAGGCTGCCTGCGTATGTGTGTGTGTGTGTGTGTGTGTGTGTGTGTTTAAAGTAGAGCACTGGGCTTGCAATGTCAACAGATGTCATGTGATATTTGCAGAAGCTTTATGTAGACTTGACGTAATCCTCATGAAGGTTTTTGTGATTCTTGTCACAATAAGAAATTGAGTAGCTGCTTTCAGTTAGCATCACATCATTTTTTAGAAGGTGGATAATTGCAGAGGAAATCCACTGAAACACACACTATAGATACATAAACACATAGATAAGGCATTTAACATTCACTGTGTACCAGTTCACGGTGTAAATGCGTAGCTAAATTTAGTGTTATTGCACAATATCCCCAAGGTGTTAATGAGGAACAGAAAATTACAAACACATCTGTAAAAATAAATAAATAATGCACGGCTACATTAGCGTAAATTTCCACACTCCCCCTGAAGCTTAAGTTGCTTTTTATATGATTTGACGTCAAACAGGCATTTAATGCTGCATCACTTGTTCCTGTTCTGATTGCTGTTAGTATTACTCATAGTACACAGTGTGTGTATTATGCCGTTCAAAGGCAGAGTGAAGCTGTGGATGCATGCATATCTGTTTTCCACATACATCCCCTGTATATGTGGTGAAGTTAAATATGTTTCTGTGTATGTGTTTTGATGTTGTTTTCGAAGCCACTTATGTATTTCTTTTTTGAGGAGCTCTAAAATTGAAAGTGATGGTTGACTGAACAGTCAGGATACACTTACTGTTAAAAAAAATCCAGCAGTTTACAGTCATCTCTGGCTCAGTCAGAACTCATGATTCAATGCCTGCTGACTGCTCTATTGTCTTGCGCGCATTCTTGGAAAATGAGCTTTTTATCTGACTGTATTTCTCTGACATGCTCCTATGTGTTACAATCACCTTTTCATCTTTTTCTTTCTTTACATTTTTCTGCTTTTGATTCTCATTGTCATCTTTTGTCATATAACTCTGCACACACACACACACACACACACACACACTGTTTGGAGTCATGTTCACAAAAGCAAAAGAACAACCTACCAATCCACTGTCATCATGTCACAATAGGGAGAAACTCAAAGAAAGCCAATTAAGACCCACTCAACCTCCAGAGTTTCTACCATCAGTCTCCCACAAATACGTTCGCATGCTCTTCCCTGTGCCCTGCTATTCCCACAGACATCCTTTCAGCTCATCTATATAGTTGTCAGAGTTGAGAGGTTGCACTTGAAAAACTCCAGAGCTACTCCCCTGCTGACAAAAAAAGTCTTACTAACAGTTTCTACAGTTCAGACTCACACATGTTTGGGCACAAACACACAAGAAAGGAGGCCATGTGATCTCTGCTCTCTGAGGCAGGAGAAGAATGTTGGTGTCAGTCATTCGTCTGCCGCTTCATCTGCCTGTTTCTTATTTATCAACTCCCCCATTTTCTCTCTTCCTTTCCATTCACTGGTCCCGTCACTTTCTCTCTGTTCAGGGGTTTACATACAAACGTCCTTCTACATTTTAATCATACAATCTCCTCTGACTGGCTGAGATCTCTCTTTATCCCCTCTGACTATCCTAAGATAAAAGAAAATACAGGCTGAAAAACATAGCAATCGCCTCCAGAACACAGTCAACATCTGTTCAGAACTAATTGGCTGTCAAGTCTGATTTTCACCTTGTTCTAGTGGATTTCCAGTAGAGTATAAACCACAACCTTTCTCTAAGACTTACAGTTTGAAAGTTAACATTAAAATGCAGACCTCACATTCTTCAGCATTTATAAGTCAGGAAAAATATTCCTTGTTTTGCATATTAATATTTTATAATCAAAAATTATATCTTAAAACTGGTTGCACTTCCCCAACCAGAAAACAAACATCTGCTTTAGATGAGTTTTAACATATTACTTTAGGATAGCGACATGTCCTCATGTCAACCAAGATCTGTCAACATTGATTTTTCAGTGTCTTAGTTCACAGTTGGATCACTTGTGTGTTTTGTATTTTTTTTTTTAATCAGGGAATTCAAACAGAGCTGGGATCATGACCCAGTTTTGAGTTTGTATCTATTTTCTGAAAAAAAAAAAACAACACAACAAAACAAAACAAAACAAACAAACTCTGATTTGTAATCAGAAACTAACACAATAGTTCAGTTAAATGAGTTTAGCTGAGGGTGGAGAAACACAGAAGGATAAAATTCACCTCCAACCCTGACAGCCTTGCTGTTTTAAGTAAATGGAGAAAATATGTAACAAAAAAATGTGACCATGCACTGTTTTAAGAGTAGCATCCTCAGACATTTAGGGCCTCAAAAATGTCTCAAAATGACACTGTCTAATAACATGCACTGGGATGGCAGTGATGACCTCAGTATGGACAGGTATGTGTATGTGTTTCAGCTGTGGGCTGTGTGCCGGCGCACTGACAGTCTGCACTACTCTGAACCTCAAAATATCCACTCAACCTCAAAAATACTCTCAAATGACCCCACCATCCTCCCTCCATTAGAGCAGCCTGTTACTTTGGACCATGCAGACAAACTCATATGCTTGTTTGTTTTTTTTTCTTCTCACCTCTTTTCACTAACTTTCTATTAGAGCATGCAACCCTTTGTTTGAGAACCTTTCAGACTTTTTTTTTCACTCTGTGCTTCCCAGCCAGGTGTCATATTGTTAGCTGGTATTGATTTTGTGTAATATCACTTCTTTTTGTTTGCTCATGTCTGTATGTGTATCCTTGTGCTTGTCTATTTGTTATTGTTTAAAAAAAACAATGACAAAAAAGATAATTACATGGGTTGCTGGTGCTGTTGTTGGAAATGCCAAATGGAATTTACTGCTGTTGCTTCAACATGTTTTTGGGTCTGATTCCTCTTGAAATGAATCTCTGGCCTGTGTGAAAGCCACACTGCTGTTTGTCGCAAGATGATATTCTTTACACTATCATTACTCAGTATTTCAAAAAATGTGTTTTAGATATTTGTAATGCATTATCTACTTTTTACTTTTTTGCCACAGTGCGTATATTACAGCAAATCTATTTGATTGAAAAAAAAAAACACTGTGGCTACAATATTTGCTGATTTGGAGCCCTAGAATATACACAATCAAGCAATTTGCCATAAACACAACACACAGCATATTATCACTGTTGTTATGGAGAACATGTTAGCATGTTGTTGCTTATTATAGCATCCAGCAGATGCCAGATACAGACACTAGCCTCCATTTGAAGTCATGTCTCTAGTGACCTGGTGAATCCAAGTTATATGTTTACTCTCTTTTAGCTTTGTTTTCGATCTCCACCAAATTGTGTGGGAAATATCTGGTTCTTTGTATGACAAATGCTCTGCCATGTTCACCAGCTAATCACTCACTTTGTCTGTGGTTTGTTGCATGGGCAAGTAGCTTACAGTGGGTTTCAGAGTATTTTTTTTATTATTGAAAACAGCTGCTTACTGCTGAAAACAACATTGCTGGAAGCAGTAAGAGTGGACCAAACAGGCCGTAAACCAAAACAATGAGTTAGAATTATGTTAAAACACTCTGTGGAGCTGAGGGGAACCACAGAGTCAGGTGACAGTTCTCTGTGAGTTTGCCACTACAAGGGACATTTTTTACATTGTATTAAGTCATTTAATCTATTTTTAATATAAGAATATTGATCAGTGGAGCTTTAAACAGAGTGTGATACACATTTTTGTATGTTTTTTGTGTTTGTGTCCTCCATTCCAGGACATGCTTTGTAAAATCAGGAGAACTTTCCAATGACACATTAATGAGACTTCCATTTAAAATAAATGATAGTTATTATAATAGTAATAATAATAATAGTTATCTCATATTATTTGTTGCCTGTCAAACTTTGCCAAGGTGGTACAGATATATGTAAAAGTGTGCATGTGCAATATGAATTCAAGGCATTACTTCAATAGAAAACTTGTGAGCTTCCAGTCCAGCCTTCATTCTTTCTGTTTATGTCATTACTACAGAGCTACCATAAAAACCTGTTTAATATCTGCAGGCTTTGCAGCAGCACTTAGTCAAAAATCAAGAGATTGTAGTGTTTTTGTGTTCTTTGATATTGATTACTACACAGAGACTTCTAAAATACAAGCTGTTGGAGCGAACCATGGTTACTTCAAAGCCTTGTGCTATCAATACATTTATATTTCTTTCTATTACAGACCTTTTATTGTGATTAAAGTGGATGCTCAGTAAAGCAGTAGGAAGTAACCTTTCAGTGAGATCAGTATGAAAACAGATTAGTATTGACACCAGACACTTTTGAATACATGGCTGTGGGAGAAACGTATCATATAACAACTCAGTAGGAGCCCGTCACCATCAAACGTCAATGTGAACACACTGGTTTGGGAGTTGCTGAAAGAAGTAATTGAGCGAATGATAAAGGAGTGGACATGGCAACCGCCTCCCTAATGGGAATGTAGACTTCATTCTCCATCACAGTGTGGAGCAGGGAGAGAACATGAGACGGGAAAAGTAACAAGAACATTCAGTGTCCAATGTTATTGTCTCTAGCTGCTGCTTTATATATACGATTCAACACAAGCTGTGACAAACAGTGCAGCTGACACCAGAAATGAATAATTCATTCAAATGTAAACCCTCAAATGCATGTTTCAACAAGTCATCTTCAATACTGAGACCTCCTATATTATTAACAAATGTGCAGATATGCTCTTCACAAATGTCATCTCTCTCTCTCTCTCTCTCTCTCTCTCTCTCTCCCTCCCTCCCTGTGTGTTCCCACATGCCCTTCAGTCTCTCTGAACTTGGTTTGATCTTGCTTCAAGGAATCAGTGGTTCATTCTTGAAAAATTGTTATTGTCCCTGTGCAGCCTGACAAACTAGTCAACATCTGTCAAAAGCAAAGTGTGGGTGTGGGGGCGATGTAAGTAACAGAATGTAAAAGACCTTTCTGAAGAGTTAATGTTGTCAGATCTCTATCAGTATGCAGTGAATAGTATACCCTCTTGTTTCCTGAGGAAAACTGATGATTGTCATATAGTGTACGCATAATTGGAAATAATAATAATAGGTAATAATTTACAATAGAGGTAAGAATTTCTGTATATATATATATATATATATATATATATATATATAATAGCTATAAATGACAGTTCACTTGAACCAGAATAAATTAAATAGTTGAATGATCTAATTCATTGTAAGAAATAAGTAGAATTTGTTTTAAAGTGAGAATCAGATTAGAGGAATTTCTTTTGTTATTTTGTAGCTTTCGACTGGTTCAGTTGAGTAACTTTGAAAACTGGCTGTCTTCCTCGGGCCATGAAGACAAATTGATCTCACAGCAGATTTTACAAATCGGTATTCATTCCTTTT
The DNA here is from genome assembly GCF_001640805.2 of Lates calcarifer. Classification (NCBI taxonomy): domain Eukaryota; kingdom Metazoa; phylum Chordata; class Actinopteri; family Centropomidae; genus Lates; species Lates calcarifer. Next base: position 17,258,416 of record NC_066837.1, on the reverse strand, counting down.
CTTATTTTTTTGTTTTCAACTTCACTACTTTTATGTTTTGGCTATAGTGTATGTATGTGAATGTGCTGTAGCCATTCAGTTCATGTGGGTGTTTTTAAAGTCTGTGGATGCAGCACCTATGTTGGTTTCACATCCTGTTGCCCTGCAGATACATCTTCCTTTTTGAGGTTAAGCTAGCGACAATGCTTGCATTGTGTGCATCTTCCTTTTGTAATGCACACCACATAAATTGGCACACTTCCTCGGGTTGCTTTAAAAAAAAAAAAAAACAACAAACAAAAAAAAAACAAAAAAAACAAATTGGCCACACTGCAGAGACAGCTTTTGATAGTTTTTAATTATGTTGCCTTCAACCTCTTTTCTTTAATCTATAATCTCAGTTTCACAGTGAATAATTGCCAACACCATTTACAAGTCTCTTATGCCTTCTGCCCTTTAGCTGCAAGCTGACTGTGATCAGTGGCTGCTGTCTCCTCCGTTCTTCTTCTCCTTCACACTCACTTCACACAAGAAACTCCCAGAAATACATTAGGACAGTAAAGTTAAACACAAGCCAGGATCAGAGCACACATCAATCTCATGTCAAAGTTAGTCTACACAGTTTTTTTTTTTTTTGGTAGTGTTTTTTGTATAAACTCTACAAAGATGCTCTATTTTGATGGTGAGTCTTTAATGCATCCCGACTACATAATCATCTCACTACACATGTTCCTGCCACAACCCACAGATGCTCTGATTCATTTTCATGCCATGCCTAAATCCAGTTCAAAGAATGGAGGGAAGACTGCTTTCATTTCCTGCGGCCCAAAGGTCTGCAACAGCCTTTCTGAAAATCTGAGGGCTGTGGCAGCCGCATGTTTCAAGGTAAGCTCAAAAAATACTGTCCTTTGTAATCACGCTTCCTCGGTGGAACGCACCGTGGCCCCTGGTTCTGTCAGCACAGACAATGCTTTCAAAGGGCTCAACAGGTTGGAGCACCCCACTGAAATTTACATGTGGGCCATTTAGGACCAGTTTTCACAGCATGCAGCTTTAAATATAATCAATCATCATGTATGATACACAGCATCTCTGCCTCTGTAGCGTAACATTAACTTACATTCAAATCTGATACCCACTCATGTTGTGATCCTTAAGGCTTTCGGCTATACCCACGGTGGGAGTATGTAGTGATTTTAACCATGGACAATGGGTGATATGATTCTGAGACAGCCCAGAGGTAAAAATGTGCTACATATAATCCAGCTGTCTAATCTCTGGCACACACCAGCTCTGCCAGAATGCCTGCAGCAAGGTACCAAACCTCCACCAGCTTCAGGGATAATCATTTATGGCTGACCCTCCACACAAACCTCCCTGCAGAAATACATAAATCATAGTCAAATTTGTTTGTGCTTGGTGAGGATAAAAGTGAGGAAAGAGAAGCAAGAGGCCAATGAAAAAATTGTCTCTTTTTTTCTTTTCTTTTCTTGTCTTTGTTTTTTTTTTTAACAAGATTATTTCTCCCCTTAGCTTAGAATTCTTTGGAAGGCTTGTTGAACTGTAGCAGTATTAGCCTGTTATATTCTATTCTGTGACACCATTACACTTTCTGTTCAGAGCTGTCCTTTAATCATCATCTCTATTTCTTTACTTGTAAAGCAGCAGTCTACTCTTAATAGAAATGTGTTGTCAGTTAAGTGTTTTTCTACCATATCCCATTGTAACTTGCTGCTTATTCATCTGCCATTGATGTCAAGTATACTAGCATTACTTATAGCGCAATTATTGAAATCAGTTTGACTTAGCTCTGTTTGGTTTTTAGTATACTGTAAGTGAAGTACATGGCTGCTGTCAGCTACTCGGCAGGTCAGTTTCAAAACACCAGGACTGCTGTGAAAGTGAACAAAAAGAATACTGCGCAAGAAATATTGCGCACTGTTGCTGACTTAATCAACAATGTTTCAGAATGTACATGATGAAGGTCTGGTCTTTATGCAAAAGTTTGAATCTGGTAAGGACTTCTTAAGGAACACTGACCCTCTTTCCCTAACACACATGACCTGAATGCTGCGTGGCTTTGCAGCACTCAGATTCTGTCATACTCCAAAGACATTATTTATGCAGACACACAAGCCCCACAACTCCCGCTGCACCTTCCGTTGGTGGTTCAGAGTCCATAACATTAGCGTTAGTGTAAACCTCAGCCTTCATCTGTCACACTGAGCGCAGTGAGCCTTCCTGCATTAGCATTGTCCCACGCTCCTGGCCTCAAGCCATGTATATTGTATGAGCATGTAACCTACATCTATCCATGCTTCTGTCAGCGCACTTCCCCTGATCAGACAGGTGCAGTATGCAGGGTGTAATGATGTCCAGGAATGTGTTATGTGGTGTTTAGTCAATTTATTCCTCTGTCAAAAGAGATCAATGTCCTGCTGATTTTTCTTGGCTTTTAAACTTGTTAAAACTACTTCCAAAATGGCTGCCAGAAGCTGGGGGTGGGGGGTTGGGGGTGGGGGTACTCTCTAAATGGTAGTTCAAAATGTGTTAAGGGTGTAATAGTAAAGTGTGAGATTTTATTAAGGCCTGATCAGGGTGAGATAAAACATTAGCTAATACATTTCAACCATTTCATGGAAGATGTGTTTAATTTATGTTATCTGGCAAACCCAATGTTCACTTTTGAGGTTGTTAACCTGCATGATATTAATCAAAGTATAGTATGGTTTTTATGGAGCTTCAATAAAAGAGGAAGAGAAAGAGAGTTAGAAGATCTATGAGACTTTGAGGTGGAGAAACTCCCACTGATGAAAGTGAATGGGAGGTGTTAGGTTTACTAAAGCAGCATGATCAGCCAAATGGTGAAGGAAATTTAAAGCAAACTGGCTGAGGAAAAATGCAATCGTCGCAAGGCTGAGGGGAGGAACACTCATGAATAATTTTGCTGTGCACTGTATTTAACTGACAGAATATTCAGTGAAGCTGGTCAGTCCTTAACCACACAGTTTTAGCTTTCCGTTTGACTGAAAAAGAAAAAATGTTTGTGGTTTTTCCTCTCTCTCTCTCTCTCTCTCCCTTTCTGCGTCCCAGATTCTGATCGGGGAAGTGACCAGTTTCTTTGTGAAGACTGAGGGAGCTCAGGAGAAGACCATAGTGACCGCCGACTGCTGTTATTTCAACCCTCTCCTCCGTAGGATCGTACGTTTTCTGGGTCAGTCATAGTCCTAAAGATCAGAGGTTCTTTAGCTTTGAGTAATAGAGCCTCTGTACTCTGGGACCAAGGCTCATTAAGACTTACACCAGCACTCCTCTGTCATACAGGATGTGGACTGGGCAGTAAGAGTTCTTGTCTTTTGTTTTGGGACTGGTGGACTAATTTCCTTTGCCCTTTATGCCTTGTTCTGTTGATGTTCTGTAATCTTTTTTTTTATCATGTCTGTAGCCTGTATTTATACAAGTTATGAATCTTTTAAAGTGATGGACTGGAGTTAAGAAGCAAAAAAGCAAAGGCTATGTCTGTTTGACCTTTCACTCCCACATAGCCAGCAGTCAGCGCGCCCGTTTAATTCCCATTTAAGTGCTTGTTTCTGACTCTCACCACCCTCATTGATCCATATCACACACACACACACACACACACACACACTCCCTCCCTCTCACTTTGTCTCTTTTTTTCCACCCAGGTGTCTACTCCTTTGGCCTCTTCACCACCACCATCTTTGCCAATGCCGGACAGGTGGTGACAGGAAACCAGACGCCTCATTTCCTGTCTGCCTGCAAGCCAAACTACACAGCTCTGGGCTGCCAGTCTCCACTGCAGTATATCGCGGAGCGCCGGGCCTGCACGGGAAACCCGTACCTGGTGGCGTCCGCCCGCAAATCCTTCCCCTCCAAAGACGCAGCTCTCAGCTTTTATTCAGCCATCTACACAGTGGTAGGAAACTATTCTGGGGCAATGGGTTAAGGGGAACACAAGAGGGTAATTGCAGGACAAGATGACGTTGTGTATGTTGATCACACATGTTTGTCAAGCAAAAACTGCCGTGTACCACTAGGCATGCTTTTGCCTTGCTAAGATTTGACTGAAGCAGAGGTAAACTAACTTGTTAACCCTTTACAAAGGGTTTAGAGGTTGTACCTAAGGGCTTTATTAATGATTATACGGTATCAGTCTAAAAACATATTAATCTTTTTTTAGACTGATACCAAATCAACAATGTTTTTAATATCCCAAGGTAGATGTGAGCATGTAAGGTTTGTCAAAGCAATAGAGTAGAAATCATCTTAATGCACTTTTCTGTTTGAAACATTTACTGTAGTTATGATTTAAGTACGGCTGACATAAACTTGAGTAAAACTTTTGCTCTCTTTTTAATTGCAGTGCCATGTTTCTGTCATTTTTCAGCCACAGTAAACCAATCACAGCAGTTTTTTTTTATGGTGCTGTCTTTTGGTGCCTCAGCAGACTACTCAGCTGCTCTAAAATCACTGCCGAGAGCGGCCTCTTGTGGCTTACTCAAGCTGTTCAGCCTATTAGGCTGCTCAAGCTGTGACACAGTTTTGAGTGATCTCAGCTGGCACACTGAGGACCTGTGGATTCAACACCTGATTTAACCCAGCATGGACAAATAACACAACATTTCTCATTTCAAGTGTTTTTCTGTCCTTCAGATGTACGTGACCCTGGTGTTCCGGACAAAAGGCACCCGTCTGACCAAGCCCACCCTGTGCCTGGTGCTGCTGTCTCTGGCCGTGCTGGTAGGGGTGGTGAGGGTGACCGAACACAGAAACCACTGGAACGATGTCCTGGCCGGGTTTGTCACTGGAGGGGCCATCGCTGCCTTTCTGGTGAGAAAGAGACTTTGGAGAAGCAGGATGGAGAGGGAGAGAAGGAAGAGACTGATAAAATCCAAAAAATATGGAGGAGGAGGAGACGGGTGGAAAAGGGTAGAGAGACAGGAAGGAAAACACTAGAGAGAAGGATTAGTATGATGGAGGGAGAAAAATGCAAAGAGAGAGCAGTGCTGGCATAATGTGGGAGCAGGAGAGATGGAGGATGTGGGAGGATGGACTGATGATTAAGGCGAACTGGAGGCGAAAGAGCCTTCCTGCCTGTGTGATGGAGGACACACACACTGTTACACCTATGAATGGGAATGGATTAAACTGAAGGCACATTCAAATAGCCTCATTTAGTCTTGGACCTTTTACTCTGAGCCCATTTTCCAGAAAAACTTCTAGGAACTGGTGTTAACTTTAAAGATCAAAGTGATGCCTGTGGTTCATCTTGAAGACTATAGCTTCCTTTCAATACCTCCTCCCATAATTCATTCTTTCTCTCACTTTCTTTTATCTCTGTCTCTCCCTCCAGTACTGTAAGTGCCCTCTTCAATATCTGTTTCCATGTGCACTCAGAGCCAGAAAATCATCCATCTCTGTAGTGCAGTGGAGCGAATCTCTCCCCTCCTTTTTTTTTATTTTACCTCTGTTCTGTGCTCTCCATCAGGTGTCATGTGTCATCAACAATTTCCAGCCGACCCAGATAGCGGTGCCAACTCCCCCACCTCCACAGCGCCCAGAGCCCTCCGCTGGGCTCCCTCTCCTCAGCCTGCCCCGTGTGGAGAGTCCACTCGAAAAGTTAAGTGGCCTCCAGGTAAGGGGTGGGGGAGAGAACATCAAAATGATCAAAAGGATGCAATAAATGTACATGTATTTTTTTAACTGAGAGGGTTTGGCAAAGCAATAATGTGTTTGGAGGTGTTTGTTACTCTTTTGTGTCCTCACTGATAACCTTAGTCTGAGTGTTTCCTATGTGCTTCTCTCTGTCTGATATCTCTGTTGTGTGCACCCTCTCTTGTCTAGACATCACTCTGTATTCTTGCCTCTTCCTGTTTCAGACAAGTCGAGTTTATCTTCTCTGTTCCCCCAGGTTTTAACTTCCCAAATGTTTTCAAATGTTTTCTGCTTCCTTTACTTCCTTAGCTCTATAAAGCCTCCTAAACTCCTCTCCACTCTCATTAGGCTCCAGGGCTACCGTATTCTGAGATCACATGACCATCAGCCAATCCCGTCCCCCGCCCCTCCCGATGTGCTCCTCCCCTCGCGGCGTTGCCTCACCAGCGCAGTCTAGACCTGCCCTCTGAGACCCCCCTGCCCTGCCCCGCTCACCCCAAAGGACGACATCCTCTCCGACGAGTCAAATCAACCCAGGTGTGAGGATCCACCAATTGAATGGAACAGTTCAGCGACAGGTGCACACGGCAAGCCTGGCTGAAACCTATCATCCGCTAAGGACCAATAGGAGATGGAGACTTGTCCTTCTGTCTCGTTCTGTCCTGCTTGTCCTCCAAGATGGCCTCCCTTTTCTTTTGGGTGTAAAAGACCCAATGAAAGACTTGCCAAAGCCAGAGCTGTTGAAGCAATACTGTGTCCTATTCCCTTGTCCTTTTTTCCACAAAGACTCAACAGTGACTTTAAAGACTGTTGGCTGGTGATGACTTGATGAAACACTTGATCAAAACAAAATAACTCAGCAGAGCTGAGGTTTGGGGATGGAAGAAAATCCCAATCACAAGTGGATCATCCACAAAAGACCATTTTTTAACACTCAGGACAATAAAATGGGGAAAAAAAACACAGGACAAGATTTAAAACAAAAATCTTTGGGTAATCAAAATGCAGGTACTGTCAAGTATTATGGTACAGAATTTTTTCTGTCCTAAAAAACTAACAGGAAATGCTGTCAAAGAGGAAAGCACTTTTGTAAATTATAGCACAGATGAACCAGTTTAGTGTTCAGTAAACTGTGTTGTATCTTATTTGTTTTTTGGGGGATATCGGTTTGATCTTTTGCTGTATATTGTGTGAAGTGATAGAAAGGAGATTTACACACTAGAGCTGTGCTTGTGGTACCACGTTTGTTTTGGAGCATCAGTTAATTCATCCCTCTAGTGAACTGAACTGGATTTTTGCCAACCTTCCAAACATCTTCTACTTAGTATTCAGGTGTGTGTGTGTGTGTGTGTTATAAATGTCTGTAGGTTCTACGTCCATGCTGTGAAATAATTGGATCATTTGACGTACTGCCTATTCTCATGTGGAGTTCTTTGTCAGTGTTAGTTTCCTGTTTCCCATTTTGCCATTTTCATGCATCTTCTGCCTTTTTCTTTCAGGTTACCTTCATCTAAGTACAGGACAACAATATGACGTGTCTTGCATTCATATCACACAATGGTCTCCAAAATGAATGTGTGGTAATGACATCACTTTATACATCTGTCCAGTCCAGTCTTTCTTTGTTTTTACCTGCTTCAGTCCATCATCATTTCCTCACACTGACTCTATGAATCTAATGGCACAGACCAGTGTATAACACAGAGGTAAGGTCTCTGAGTTCTGTATAGTTTTGTACAGTATATAGGTTTCTTTACACAGTATATACAACATTATCATTATGTTAAAATTGTGTGAACAATGTGAAGCTACCTGAAACTAGCTGTCTTGTAGGAACATGAGTAGTGGCCTGATCTAAAGCAGGAATGTAGCGCAGTGGAGAAGTGTGGTGTGTTTGGCTCACAACTTGCTTTGGTTCTGCTCAGTTCAAAAGGACACTGCAGACAGGTTATACTAGTAGGAGAGTATGTAGTGGGTTATTTAAAGAAGACATTGCTATGGTTTTATTATGCGTGTGTGTGCGTGCGTGTGTGTGCTTCTTGGGATTTGTGTGTATGTTTATAATGAGCACATTGTATGGCAGCATAACTGTTAATTTGGCAATCTGTTTTCTTAAGTTAAACTGTCAAAAGTAGCTGCTATAATTACACACTTGTTCTTGTGTGTAACTGCAGGCCTTCAAAGGACCCCTGCCAAGCCGTCCCTAACAATGCCTGTTATAGCAGAAGGTGCTCATTATAGCTTTGAGATTACCTACAGTAAAACTTTTCAGTCTGGATTTTTTTGTAAACAGCTGAAGAGATATAGAGAACACCATAACTGTCCAAATAATGTTATTTTCATGTTAAAAATGTCTCTGTTTTGTATTTATTTACCAAAATAAATTGCAACTAGCACACATTGCTGCCTGAATTACATTTTTCATTTGCTTTGTGTAAAGTCCTCCCTCACTTCAGACAGTGATTGCCCAGATGTGCAGCAGTAAGAAAGAGGCTGGGGTCTTCTAGTCTTCTAATGGAACATAATCAGGCTCTTAAAATTGTTTTATATTTGTTTTATGCTGTTATTTCAAATCACTGACTCACAGTAGCCATGAACACTGTATGAGCACATATTAAGAGACATTTTGTGGGATATCTTCATGCTTTTTATGAGTCTTGACTGTCAGTCAACTAAGGGCAATGGCTGTTTTTCACAGCAGACATTTTGGTGTTACTAATAACATTAATGATGGCTCTGTTCTATTCAAGCGTCTCAGTCAGTGGTGGCAGTGTGACAGTGAATCAACATGAACAACACAAGAACCCTAAAACTGAAGCAGCTAAAAGAAATTCATTAATTTTACTATGTACACCAGTGCTTTTCCTACTGTGACATGTCAAAATAATTTTGCTCTGATTGCTCACAAGAAACAAATGCTCCTTAATGTTTTGTACTCATAGGAAGTGACAGAAGAACTACCACCTTGAACTGCCCCTGTCTATTAAACTTCACAGAGAGAACAAAATGGTTTTTCACCACTATTCACAATTTGTTTTAATTTTGTGCAGCTGTGTAGCCCCCCATTTTATTTGTGCATTGCATCATGTGACCATAGTGTCCCTGAATGGCATACATTTAGTATGTAAGCTAACATTCTGAGTATAAGTAATTTAGTCACTTTTCTAATGTAAACACAATAGAATGGTGTGTTGGAAGGAACTGAGACACAGAAATGGCAAAGTACTGCCTCTTAGTGGCCATCTGAGCAATGGCAGTGGAAATGTAAAATGTAGTATGTATAAGCAATATGTATGAATTATTTTGACTCAGTCAATTATCAGGGGACCACATTTTCAATAAATTCAGTGGTTTAAAAGAGTAAAAAATGTACCATTACAACTTTCAGTTTGATGAAAGACCACAGATTTATTCATTGGAAACCTGCAGTGATGTTTATCAACTAGGTTCAAAAAGAGGTAGTATGCAGCTGTGATCACAGGGTGGCAGTGTTAACCATGTTTAACTGAAAATATGGAAAAGCCAAAAGAGAGAAGCTTTCAGAATTCACCACATTTAATGTTTGTGAAATCAAATGGCACATTAGGAATGTAAAAATATGCTAAAACAGCACAGAGTATTTTAAAATGTTTTTCACTTGAGACCTTCGCTGGCCCACATTAGGCATTAGTCATCAAGCTAATAAATGTAATGTAATGGCTAAATTACTTTGAAATGTAGACACAGGCGATTTCTCTCTTTCTTTCTTTCTTTCTCTCTCAATTGCCCCATTCTCTCCCCGCCCCCTCTTTGTGTTCCTTTGAGTTTGTGTTTGTCAGTCTTGTTAACGACAAGACACACACACACACACACACACACAGAGAGAGAGAGAACTCTCTGCACTCTCTCGACAACATTATCTTTTCCGGAAATTGCTTCTCAAGCACAGCCGGAGCCCCATTAGAAAAGAAGAGCTCTACGCTGTAACCTTTTTAAAAAGCCATTAGTGATGCACCTGCTTCTCTCTCTCTCTCTCTCTCTGTTCCTATTTGTGTGTCCTATTTGTCTCTCTTGTTAACACGGACACACACACACACACACACGCACAGTTTCTCCATCCTGATTGCCAGTTTCCCCGTTCCCAATCCTACAAACTGACTACTGAGCAGCATAAGCATCCTTCCACTCCAATTAGAGTATGAATCACTGACATTATAAAGTTCTGCCTCAGAGTGCAAAACCACTCAATTTAATAATTTACGTGTGTTATTCTAATGGCTTGTGACTGTTAAATCAGTGTTTTGGACATGAGTAATTCTCTTTCAAAGCTACACACTGGAAAAACAAGATATTTTATAATATGTCATGTCACTGTAGTGAACAGGCCAGGTTTACTCGATCAAAGGTAAATGAGGAGCTCATTTTGATGATTCATACAATGTTTGCCTAAATTTGAGCATACTGTACAAATGAGTTTTTAATTATAAATGCTGCTCCTTCTTGGTGATGTAATGTTGTTGTCATAGTTATTTGATACCTTAAATATTCAGAACTATTATCCTGAGAGAGAAGTGGTTTGTGTTTGCTTTGGTCATCTCCACACTAACATCAGTTACATTAAGTGCTGCAAAGCCCACATGAATGGAAGTGACGTGACTTAACGCTCATGGCATAAACATGTATACAAGCACATGGTAGTTATGTAAAGTTATGTAAAGGCTTTTGTGGCTCCAGAGGAAGCTGCATGAAATCTGATGAATTACTTCAAATGATGTAGTCTAAGTCAGCGTCAGTTGGGTCTAAAGACTATGAGTTTGACAATGAAACAAATGTGGAGTTGTAGAGTTAGAAAGAAGCAAGCTTATCAGACCTTTGTAGCCTGTTCCCCACTTCTGCTTTATGCCAATGGCTACACTGGCCTTGACTAGCATTACTAACACACACAAATCTCTGGCTGAACTGTCTGCAGTCGTGTTGCATTGTGGGTGATGTAGGCGCTAGGTTTTGATGGAGGATGAAGGATGCGTGGAATAAAAAGATGATATCTGGTTTTGCTTCATCGATTTTGATCCTTTTTTAAAAAAAAAAAAAAAAAAACCTGTCTATCATGAGTCAGACAAGAGTGCAGTGCTAAATCAATGGAGTACTCTCTTAAGTGTTACACTTTCTAGGAAAAAGCATTTGTCAGAATGGCAAGAAAACATTTCTGGATCTCACCCCAAAACCAAACTGTTCAGAGACATTTTATTTATATGTTAGAGGGTGATATATGAGAGGCTTGCTTGAGTGCATGCATGTGTGTGTGTGTGTGTCTGTGTGTGCGTGTGTACCTGTGACTTCCTGTGATGAGCTGAACTTTGCTCCCTGACTCAGTGTCTGTCTGTTTGGCGTAATGCTCCTGACCCTGAGGTCACACACTGTCTGGGGCTGAACAACTGTGTGTGTGCATGTGAGTGTGTGTGTGTGTGTGTGTGTGTGAGAGAGAGAGAGAGAGAGAGAAAGAAAGAAAGAAAGAAAGAAAAAAAGAAAGAAGGAGAAAAGGAGCAAGTGTAAGTGAGTATGTGAACTGAGAGAGATAAAAAAGTATGCAGATGAGCGTGGTTTATCGCATCCCAAAACAAACCAGCAGCCCTTGGGTAATAAAAATGTACTATCTGTCATAGTAAATTACAAATATTGGTCTTCGCCTTGCTGCAGTCTCCTGATTATGCTCAATGGTCTGCCTCTGACAATTATGAAGCCATTAACACTGTGTGTGTTTGTGTGTATATGTGTGTGAGAGAGAAAGAGAGAGAGGAAGAGAGAGAGAGAGAGAGGGAGAGAGAGAGAGAGAGACTGTATGGCTGCTTATTTGAGGAAATATGTTATTGGTTTTTTATGGCCTTGAAAGCTCCAGTGCCTTACAGCATCAGCCTTGTGAGCTCTCAAACATTAAATTTACATGTTTGCTGCTCTGTTTCTGAACTCCTGGACCAAAATACAGCAAAGACAGAGAGAAGAGAATAAATAGAGAAAAAATGACAATGAGTTACTGCATAGCGAGGAATGTTGACAAAAGCCAGTTTAGCTCTTGTTTGGAGCATGTGTGGATCATTAATGAGCACCTAGTACTCACTATAATACACACACACACACACACACACACGTTTTGGGTTTAGAGGGGCAGCTCCTTTACAGGCCACCAGATGAGGAGAGGATTATAAAAGGCCTTACCACCAATCCCATCCAGCATGTCTGCTAAGGAAGACCATCAACCGGATACAGAGGTCCCAGGAGACCGGATTAGGAAAAGGAACACACACACACACACACACACACACACCACACTCACTCACCACAGGCCTTGTAGAAACCTCTGTTGAAACCCTGGGGGGAACATCATTCATAAGACAAACTGAATCCCATTTCAGTCTATTATGATTTCAGCACTAATGACTGACAGAGCAGTGGCTTTATTTAACATGATGTTCCTCTATTTCTGTATTTGATATACCGCAGTGTTTTGATAGTCTGTCTTGCAAAGTAGAGAATTTAACATCCCATAATTGTATTAATATACAAATATAAAAAACATGACAAAATGCAAAATACAATGCAATCTAATGCAACAGCCCAGCAATAAATCCTTATAGCTGTTACTGACAACTGTTAATTTCAGTCCCTACTGTCAGTCTGTCATATTGTATTCCTATTGTTGTGTCCACCTCTTGAATAAAATAATAGTAATATTGTTGCCACTTTATACTGTTGTGTTACATTGTATTGCCTTATATCATAAGCATTTTTGCTGTTTTGTCCAGAAACATCTAACTCACCCTTTTGGTGTAAACAGCAAATCAACGGCACTGCAAACTGTGAATTCTAAAAATGACCATGGAGTTGAAGCAATATTTTATAACACTGTGAGCCTCAAAAAGGTAGCAGGCATAGGTTATTTATTGCATAGCTGTTGCACAGGATTGCATTGTATTTTACAGGTCTGTCCACCCCCATTACCGAGAATACTAAAGAGACTGAAGGAGTCACAGAGCACCATAGAGGCACTAAGAATGCAATATAAAGCGCAATATTTTAACCTTTTCTATTATGATGACACACTGGGAAATAAAAGGTCCAATTAAGTCTCTAATAGGAACACAAACACACTATAATTCACAAAACATCCCCAGATAGACGCTTTAAACTTCAAGATTTCCCCCATCTGACCAGATTTTTCCTGTAAGCTTCGGTTATGAACAGTAAAAAGCCACTATTGTCACTGTGGATGCAGTGATTGCAATGAGGCAATTTAACAGGCACCCACTCTTACACGTGCATTCACTGTGTTTACCCCAAACGCCCCCCGCCCCCCACTTACAATTTTACTAAGGCCTACCGGGGCTTCATCGTGGACCCCTTCAGGTCCCCGGACCCCATATTGAGAACACTATGGGGCATGCTCTTCGTCGGCAGGCCTGGATGGAGGCATGAACAAGAGAGGAAAGCGAAAGAGGAGGAGGAGGAGGAGGAGGAGGAAGAGGAGGAGGAGAAAAGGAGCAGAGGAGAAGAGGAGAGGAGAGGTGAGAGGTTGCAGCTGAGTTGCATGGGATGCTGATGCTGCTGCTGCATAGGCTCCATCGCTCCATCCCTCCCTCGGAGAGAATGGAAAAAACAAGGAGTGGTTATGTGATTCCCCACAAGCAGGAGGAGAAGCGCACGGGAGAGAAAGGAATAGCAGGAAGGGAGTGGGGGTGGGGGGGGATGGGGGGCGTTTCCCTGCACAGTATAGCCTATTCTCACACTTCAGCATGGATACAATGTATGGCATATGGAGCGGCTTCTTCAGGGAGGGAGCTGACAAAAAAGAGGTGGCCGTAGCGGTAAGTTAAATATATTTATTTATTTTTTTTTCGCTGTTATTCACCATGAATAACGATTTGGACATAGTTCACAGCGCGGCGTTGCTCCGGGTCCCATCACTTTAGACTGTCCTGATATTTTACAGATAGGCTATTTGTTGATAATCCCTGAAGTGAAGAAAAAAACAAGACTTGTAGATTTCCAGTTTTGGGGAGTCGGTTTGTAGCAGTGCATGGCACAGGATTAACGCCCGATCAATTTCTCGCTGGCAGGCTTTATGATTTGATAACTAAACAGGTTGGTCCCATCAGCATCACTCCCAAGTGCCTATCAAATTACTTGATGAGAATTGCACCTGCACGCGGCTTAATATTTAACCAACAGCATGTCACCGTGCCTTCCTCCTTTGTAGATTGTAAATGAGAGAGAGAAAAAAAAGACAAAGATGGTTAAAATCTCTTTCACACTCCCTACAAAGGGTTAAAGATTCAATCCACGCTTGCCACTCTGAACTGGGTTCTCCTTGTCAGTGGAAGCGGATGTATTTACAAACAAAGAAAGCTTAATACCCAAGCCTGTCACGTAGAGGACAGGTGCTGACTATCTGCAATTTTACAGTGGTATGTGGTTGTCCGGTTATCTGGGCTAGTAGGCCAACTAGAGCCTATGCATTTAGGCCCAGCAAAGATTAAGGAACCCAAAGTGGATCTGTTAAGTTTGTCACTAAAAGTTTGGCCAAAGGCAGAAGGGGGTGGTTTCTTATTCTGCACTCTAGGCTGAATTTGTTGCAATAGCCATCACTGGGTCATTTATTTTTTGTCTGGGTAGTGACTATTAGACTCCACAGTGTAGCCAAAATGACTGGAAAGATTTGCTGTTGCAGGCATAAGCATAAACATCCTCATAACAGCGCCTTTAGTTCCAAGCAATTAAGCAGTAATGTGCAAGCAGCAGCCCAGCTCAGTCCGCTCAGTCTCTGTCTCCATCTCGAGCCATGTCTTGTCTTTCCCCCTGGCACAGCCACTTTGCGATCCCGTATCCTATCTGACATAACCAGGTACATTCAAGGATTGATAAGTCTGTTGCATCAGACATAAATATGAAACGCAGACCGATTTTCTTTCATTAGGCCGTACAGCTGGAGCCAGTTCACTTTCAATCAAGTCAATTCAGGAAATGGATTTTCTTATAAATGCAAACCAGATGTCTTTCGCCATGGAATAAAGTTCTTATCCGGTCTATACAGCGGCTATTCTGGATGAGGGTTTGATCCTAAATATGTAGAAGCACTCAATTCTAAACCAGAAAAGTAAAACTTAGGTGACAAAAGAGGCCTGCTGGTCCATACATTCAAATCTGTAGCTGCAGGCACACCCATATGTGAGTGTCATGCTATCATAGCTTAGCTCCCACAATACACAGCTGAAACCAAACTGAAGCATGTCTTCAAATTAGACGGAGACATTCCAGTGACACAGAGCAGACACAGACCGGTCCTGTGTAGTGAAGAGGGCAGCAGCAGGGTGTATTTTTACACCAGATCTCTGACACCTACGTACATCTCTTCACAGCTCTTGGTGAGAACAGAAGACACGTCCACTTGAGTTGTCATCATCAGCAGCCCCAGACACGGACAGTTGGGAAGGAGGAACAGTCAAGAGGCGAGGAGAGGGAGAGAAAGAGAGCTGAGGAGAGAGGACTAGAGGAGTATAGGTAATGAGGGAAACGAGTGTCAAGATCCTCTCGCCGTGATGGCCTCAGCTAGTTTTTGGCACTTCCCCTTACAATGGCAGAGGGTTAGGGAGTAGAGACTACCACAGGTGTGTGAGCGAGACGAGAGGGCTGTCAGTGGCAAATGGGAACTTTGCGCAGAGTGTCAGGTTTCATGGTGTGCTGCTTTGATGGGGGGGGGTTACAGAAAATGATGTAGGGTTTACGTGTGTGCGTCTGAACGGATAAACAAGCTGATAGCTGATCTGAGGCTGAGAAAGTGGGAGAGAGCAGAGTAAGAGGCTAAACAGAGGGATTGTGATGATTGGAGTGGAAAGGTTACGGGGGAAAGCTGAGAGGAAGAGAAAAAAAGAGAAAGGGGGGGAGAGAGAGAGAGAGAGAGAGACAGTCAAGTCATGTTTGTAGGCTAGCCTGAGTTTTCCGAGGGGAGCCGTCGGTGGTGCTGATGCAAACCAGCCCCCCCTTCCTCACAACGACCCCCCAGCCCCCACCCACCCCCATCCTCCTCAGCTGCTGATTGACAACTACTGTGTCTCTAATTGGCAAGTGTGGATAGGGAAGAGTTGGGCTTATTCTCCATGGGACAGACCAAAGAAGAGAGGAAGAGAGAGAGAGAGAGTGTGTGTGTGTGTGTGAGGGGGGTAGAGGATACCAAGAAGGAGATGGATAAGGGAAAAGGAAGGAGAAGGAGGGGATGGAGGTGAGGGCTGAACATCTGTTTGGTAATCAGTCTCTTCCCCTCAGTGCAGTGTAACACACACTGACACCTATTTGATAATTGGTGAGCCTGCCCTCTTGGCTAAATGGTTGCTTGATACCGGGGGGAGGAAAGGGACTAGCTGTTGGCAGTGTAATCTGTTTACTTGGATGCAGCTCAGGTAAAGATGCATAGCAGGCTGCCTGTGTGTGTGTGCGATATGTGTGTGTGACTATTGTGTAAAGCCCACAATCGGGTTATTAGTCTAACAATGTGCTCAAGATGTGACTTGAAGCGTGCGTGAAATGTGTATTATAACCTCTGAGCAACGCTGCTGCATTGTTATTCAAGGATAAATATGATCTCTTTTGTCTCTCTTATCCTAGGTGCTGTCCTTAAAGATTTGCCTCCACACAGACCTCCTCCTTTCCACGCTGCAATCTCATTCAGAGTGCAGGAGCTGAAGGGATGTGCACAGAAAAAGGAGAATGAGCTCCAGAGCTGAGAGGCGAGAGAGGGGAATAGAGGGGAGGAGGTGGGCCTCTTTGCTCCGGTCTCGACCACGGGTATTCTTGGGTTGATAATACAGATGTGGATGTTATTGCTTGAGAATACGCGTAGTCGAGTGGAAGCTTTATCATCTACAGTGGACCAAAAGCAGAGCACTATTCAGTAGACTACAATGGCAGAGACCAGGCAGACACATATTACATGTATAGCCGAGCTGAGGAGGTGACACACAGACACAAGGCAGATTTTAATTAAGCACCCAGAGGTGACTTTTTATGGGAGAGGGCTTATTTTGTTCAATCAGAAAGGTTTTTAAATAGAACGCAATCAGGGCTAGCCAGGTGCCCAAATCAAATCCAGCCACTGAAAAGGTTTTTATCATCGTAGGTTTATCAACCATGTCACTCTTTTACACCTGTGGAGGAAATGAGTTTGTGTCGCTGGCTGGATTCAGCCTCTCCTGCAGAGGCGCTGGTGGGGAAGACTCGCACCTGTGCCACTAAGCTAAAACCCCCCGGCATTAGTTCAGGGAGCTTAACACAAAAGTCTCCCGACTCAGACGTTAATTCCAAACCTTCTTAATTACATACCCTTGTCAGTCAGTGGCACACACAAGTGAGCCTATAATCTTATCAGTTGATGAGTGTCTTTCACAGTCCTTCACACTCTGCACCAGACATTTTCCTCAGAAATTTGAAGTTTTCAAAAATTGCTGCCAGAAATTTATTTATTTTATTTTATTTATTTTTTGAGGAACAAAAAAAATGGCTGCAATACCCTGGCACAGTGCATTATAACCGCGCATAACCATCATCCCACTGCACTACAAAACTACTCTTGCGCTCCTATTTTTGACTCCCCGGCTCAGGCTAAAAATGTGACGAGAGTTTGATGCCTGTAGCAGCAACAGGAGACAGTAACACATGAGGACATGTCAAAGCTTGCACCCGTGGCTGACATTTCAGCATTCGGCTCAGCTGACTGGCTGTCATGATGGAGACTCAGACCTCCACACACACACACACACACACACATGCACACACACATATATATAAACTACATGAGAGTTCAAATGATCTACTTGCCAGTAGGGAAACAGGGGGATTGATGGATTTTATGAAAACAAGCTTACAGATAGATCCCCCGTATGTATGAAAGCACACACATTTTAACTAGGTTCACTGGGTCCATGTGCCAGTGGGGAAATAAGGAACTGATTGATTTTATGGGTAGCTATTTTTAGTCAGAATGATGGATGTTTATGTCTTTTATTGATCAAGTTGAGGTGTGGGTTTGAAGAATTCTTGGACGTCAGGGCATGCTGATTAATCAGGTAGCAAAAGGTGTTAGAATAAAACATCCTGAATTACATTTTTGGTACATTAGCATTATTGCTAAGTATTATAAATTAGAAAATCAACATTTCATTGCAAATTCAGCAATATATTAGCATCTGTTTGCAAATGTGCCCATGATAAATTACACTCTAATCATTTATTATTCCATGATTTTTTACAACTGCGTAAGCAACTCTCTTATTTATTAGCACAGTGTATAAATGTAATTTATATGAATTTCACTCTGAGGCTGTGTAAACTTGTTGATTGGGCAAAGCCATTTCTGAGCTTTTGTGTGTATTTGTGTATGCATGTGTGTGTGTGCTTCTAAGCAACAAAATGACTATTGTGAGCACAGCTCCAGGTGCCTAGCAACCGAATCGCTCTGTTTCCTTGGCAACAGTTGCCTCGCACTCACTGTGTGGGTGATTGGCAGCCTTGACAACGGAGACGGAGTGACACTTGACCTCGCGTGCTGAATGGGAGAGGAGAAAGAAGGAGCGAGAAATAGAAGAGATGGGGGAGGGAGTGGGAGGGGACGCGCATAGACAGAGGAGAGACTAAGTGATAATCATTCTCCATTGTAATCATCCTCCAGCATGTTTCATAAGGCGTCGTCAATACCTCTCCAGCTGGGGTCCATCATCAAACACAATACACAGTGCGGTGCGCACATGCACGGACACACTTTTCCTGGGTGGAGAGCCCAGGCAGGCACTCCACATCTCATCTATTATCACTCAGCGCTGCCTGGTGCACAGCCTCGCTACACTGTGTCTTCTTTCATTTGTGATCTGCTACATCCTGTGCTCTGTGGGGATGAATGGATACTGGACTCCTGAAAATGTGTCACGGTCACAGATGCCACAGGAGAGTAGATCAGAAGCTGAGCCCGGAGACATTTTACTTTGAAATAGGCATTGCCAGTATTTTTGACACCTTGGAATTTAAGTGCTGTAATTATTAAAATGTATGCTTGTAGTTCTCTATAGATTCACTAGCTGAGGGGATATCCCATTAGCACTAGGATTTAATCAAAAAGCATGTTCATAGCTGATAATGGCTCTGTATAGTGATAAATCAAAACTGGGAAAATGGAACAGTACAAATAACAATAGCTTTTATTGTTGATGTCATTAAGAGTCAAATAAAAGCCCATGTTTGAAAATTGAGTCCGTTCATTCACCTCATTCAACTTTTACTATTAAATCTATACTACACTCAGCACTATTCATGAGCAGAGTAATCTAAGCTTCTTGTTCCAGAACTTAAGGCTTGTAAAAGTATCTGTGAATATGAATGTTCTACCTTTTTCTTTATTAAATCTCAGTGTCTTTGACAGGTCATCTAAATCCCAACTGTAATATCTTTGCTCTGAGGCTGTCCCTCCATTTGTCACCAGCTGGTGGTGCTCAGTGCTACACAGGACGTTTATGTCACACCAGATATGATCACTATCTCTGGTTTCCTATTCCCTCATTTAAAAAGAACCTTGGATTATTATGTTCAGCTAAATCAAATCAAGGACAGACACACACAAAGAATACAAAAATCCAAAGAGTGTGCGTCACCTTTTCCTCACTGCTTACAGGTACAACTGGAGTTCCTTGTGTAGCAAATTAAATATCTTCTTTATCATGCTATCAAAATAAAGTACACTGACTTCATAATACAAAAAAAATTAAAACCAACAAACATATAGTGGTATCAAGTCTTATTGCTCCTTTATTTTCAAGATCATGCTTTTCAAATTCATTACATTTAAAAACAGCTTTCATCTTTCCAGCCATTGCATAGGAAAATAAACACTCAATATTACAGCTTAATTTCAGGATAATATTACAGTATTTTGTACACATGCACTTAATAACAAAGATCATTTGTACTTTTTCTTTTCAAACATGTAACATGTAAGCTAAAAGATAGAATCACCTGAAAAACTGAATGGATTAAGAACAATTCAAAATGTATTAATTTAGCAGCTAAGCATAAATCTTTTCGTTTCGTCACGTTTTCGTTCCTCTGTCCAGTGGAATGACCTAATGCTGTAACATTAACTGTCTTTAGGAGGATGAGGAGACCTGTGGATAGTAATGTCTATAAACAGAAACCTGTAACATCAGGAATTATACAGTTCTATAAACACTGAAAACACAAAAAGAAAATATATAGATCAACTATACTGTGATCAGGCGAGATGGTGAAAACTGCTGAGTGAGTGTGGCATCATCCCACAGTGTTGCTGTCAGCTTCAACTGTATTCAGATTAAAACTAAGAAGTTCATCCCCACCTAGATTTTGTAAAGACGACCTGGAAATTTTCCTCTCTAACTACATCCTATTGCTAATGTCAGACAGTGTATGATGGAGAATGTCTGTAACTTGATGTGTTTGTTTGTTTTCAAACTGTTTCTGTCAAGATTTACACATTCACTTGCCTCCTTCTCCTCATGCTAAAATGATTTTACTTTGTATTGATTTCACATTAAAATGCCAAGATCAGAGACCACTCTCTTACACTAAAGGTCTCCTGCATACAAAATTACATTTGCTCAGCGAACAAAATCTACCAGTTAAAAACAAAATGAAAAGCAGGACACATTTTCCCCCCTACAATCTGCAACATCAACTATTATTTAAAGGCTTGTCTTCACTGCATCTAAAAGGGTCTTTAAGACCCATCCTAAATAATCACAAACAGAAAAAAATATATTGAAAACAGAAAGGCCCTGCTCAATGTGTGAGTATAAATCAGGGTGCACTGCAAATAACAAATAATGTAATAAATCTCAAGAGTAAAGACTACAGTTGTGGCTGAAACTTTACCAAGAAATGGGAAAACTAAACATGAACAATACAGGGGTTAAAGACCTCATACTGTGAGTGAGACTGCTGTAAATTTCAAGTGATCATACAGAAACCTGTGAATACTATATGTGTTAGTCCCAGTTTGATCCTAATGGGCCCAGACCCACCAGCCACATGCTCATCCTGTTCCCAAGAGGCATCCAACTCCACGAGAGCTACTGATTGGCTGCTTCACAGGCATCTATCCAATCACTGTACACATCAACTGGCTCAGACAGATCTGAAAAGCAATGGATTAAGGATAAAAAAGATGCTCTTGCTCTAGAATAATAATTTAGATTAATGTAGGATAATGTGAACTTTGAAAATCAATACAGAAAGGAAAAGAAAAGTGACTGTTACCCAGAGAAGCTGCTGTTTGTTATCACACTGAGCGTGAGAAGTAATTCTCATAGTAATCACATTCTGAATCTACTTGTCATTTATCAGAAGAAAAATCATGTGATTACTCTCTTAAAGCCAAAGGCCCACTCCCTTTCCAAGCTAGCATCTGTTCCACCAGCCAGACTCCTCTAGGAGCTGCAGTTGTTCAATACTAACAAAATAATTTAACAACACAACCTTAACTCAGGGTCCACTCACTAGCTTTTTTCCTGACATTTCAACCACACCTTACAGCTGTCAACAGCGAAGGACATTTGTATATGGATGTGTATGTATAAGGCCATAAGTGTTGTCTCTGCTCAAAGATGGTATTTGGTATCTAACGTGAATGACCTCCTTGATCTTTCTTCAGCCACTGTGTTGCAGGGTTTCCCATGGCTGAACACTAATCTCGATGAAACAACACAAGACTCTCAGTGAACTCCAGAAACAGGTAGTGTCAGCAATCTGTGAGCACCAGACCGAAAACTAGTCACGTCTTCGACCAGGAGTGGTCAAAGTCATTGATCGGGAATCTGGGGTGAGAGAGCTAAAGAGGGCCATTCACATCTGATGAGCCTAAAAGATTGGAATTACATTTTCAGCCAAGCTGATTTACCTGCACTCTGCCCTATAGAAGGAGGTGATTTCATATTTCTGATGTGGGTAACAAAGAATATCAGAGCGATCAAAGACAGCAAACACTTTTCAAGAAATGGGAGATGGAGCAATGTTTACTTGAAATGTAATGTGGCCAAGCCACATGACAGTAGCTCCATAATTTAGGGAAAAAGCCTAATAAGTGGACCTTGAGCTGATATTACTTTGTCAAACTAGCTGCTTCCAAGATTAAGCGTTAACTTGCATACCTTAACCTAATAAAAGAAATTTGTTAAAATGAGATGGTGATCAAAATGTTCTAGTGTCACTAGTGTTTTATTGCTGTAAGAGAAAGACAGTAATGTAAACTGACACATGAATAAGGATACAGGTAATGGGGGTCTGGAACTCCTCCAAGCAGACTGTGCATGATATTATCCCAGTATTTCTGCTTCTCTCCCTGTTGAAAACACAAGCAAAAGGACAGTTGGCAACACACAAATCGACAAATGAACCTCAACAGTTGTATTGGGAATATGAGTTATTTGGTTAATTACATTTTCACATCACATGACTTCTCGTGGTTGCAGAACGGACAGGTGAACTGACTTTCCAGATCCCCTGTCATCTTCTTTTTAGGAGGAGGCTTTCTTTTGGACTTGCGGCGACCCATTGCACACAAACTGAACCACAAGTCTGTGTGTGAAAGAGACACAATCACACCGCTTTACCAATGAGAACACGAGCGATAGATGGATGGCAACAAGGAGAAAATAAGTGAGAATACTTGACTAGAAAACAAGTCCAGCCTGCTGCACCATATTGTTGGTAAGTTAGCATGCTAACACTAGCATGTTTTTTTGATCCCCAGGACAACATAAATCGCCTCACGTTAAAAAAAAAAACACAGGTTAAATGGGGTCCAGTTGGAAAACGTCTCTGATTATGCCTCGACTAGCTGTAGCTATAAAACATACCATAACTGTTACACACTAAACATTTAATCCTGTTTACCTTTGGCTGTAGAAAACACACGTTGCTGTAATCAGGAAAAGGGTTCCACAAGTCCCGGCGCCGGCAACTATTCGCGTTAAATGATTGGAGGAGAGAGTGCGGATCTCGGCCAACCATTGGCTACCTGACATGTCAGTTAAGTTGATTGGCAGTGACGAAGCAGCATCTGACACAGCCAATTCCCGCGTGGTGGCGACAGAAGCTAACGAAGGTGAAGTATGGTGACCTGAAGAACACTCCAAAGTGTGCAGTTTTTTACACACTCCCTCCACTCTGCAAACGTGAAGTTGTGAACTCTTTATACATGTCGGCAGGTTAGTTCATTTTAAATAGATTATGTGTCGTAGTATGTCTTCTTTCCTCAGTGCTTGGTGTTAATATGGTATGGGAACATAACAAATCACCATGTTCTCAACGTCCTGGACCAAGAAAACAACAGTGTAACAACAATGTAAAGTTTATTGAAATTTAGATTTGGTCTTGTTATATTAGCTTGGATAACTAATGTAGTAAGCTGTTCTGCTCCACAGCTAAACCATTGGGCTACCCCGACTCCACTAAAGGAAAATGAATACCTCATTAATTTTAAACTTTTCTGGATGTGTCTGCGGTGTCCTTATGAACCTCAGCTAATAAGAAAAAAAAAAAAAAAAGATAAATTATATGCTGTTAAACACACAGTTTATACATATTGTCAGTCATAATTATAACAACATTCATGGAAGTTTCTTGCAGTTGTAGATGATGTGTATTTCATGGACACTCAGTGTCCACCGTATTGGTTAGATTTATACAATCTAGTGCAGTGCAACCCAATATAAACTGTCCTGCAACAAGCTCCACCTTTGTGATGCCTGTAGTATTAATAGAGGTGTTATTTAATTTATAGAATTTAGCATTTATATCTTTTTTAGTGGTAGTCTTGTACATGGACTGTATTATAGTGTTTTTAATATTCTGCCCCCTGATATGTGTAAATGAGGAATACAAAAGATGAGAAACACCTCTCAAAATGATGAACACGACCTTTTACTATGAGGTCAATAATAAACATTGAATTGAATTTAAAAATTTCCAAAAAAGTTGGATGAAAAACTGAACATTATAAATTTAGAAAATTTATGGCAGAGATTTCTTTAATTGAAATGCAATACAGTAGTTTTGTACTAACTCGAAATAATGATTATTTTCATCATTAAATGATCTGCTTGAGTTTATCATTTTTTGTCTTTAACATGTCAAAAAGAGGTGACCGTTGCTAATTACAATTCCCAAAATTGGCATCCTCAAACAAATTACAACCCAGTGATATTCAGTTTACAATGATAGAAAAAAAGCAGCAAATTCTTAAATTTGAGAGGCTTGGCTTCAACATTACAGAGCAGATAGACAAAACTGATAGTGTCATCATAATTTTGCATAAGACTGCCATAAAAATGCCCATAATCATGTAAGAAAAAACTCTCTTATGATCATATGTAAAGATAAGAAAATTTGATTAGTACTATGTTTTGAAAAATTGTTATATTGAAGATGCCAGTGATGTGGACAGTGAAGGTGGTTGGCCTGGGGGTGGTGGCCCTCTCTCTGAGTCTGGAACTGCTCATCTGGCTCATCCGTCGCCTCAGGCCTGGAAGAGCCCTCAATGAAGTCCTCTTCTTCCCCTCAGAAATTGCCTGTGTGGAGCACATCTTCACTCCGCCTTCACCTTAGTGAGTGAAACATAACCGCTGTATTGAGTAAAAGGAATCTATATAACATTTCCTCTGTATCACTGTACAGTGTGTTGTGATAATAGCCACTAATGCAAAAATTCCCAGCCCCTAGATACTTTCAGTAAGTGGATTTAGTCAGTGCATTTACCATTTGTAATCCCCACTGCCTCTTACTCAGCAGGAGCAATCTGTTACCTCCTGAAGTAATTTATCCAGATGAAATTAAACCTAAAAACCAAACCTTGATTAAATGAAAGTATGAACAAGATCATTGGAGTTACTTGGATTTAACAACAGACTTCACAACATATTTAGCTAATTTGAGTTTGAGTCAACCACGTAGTTGGTTCGCTCACTTTCTAGAGAAACTCAGTGAGAGCTGTGATACATAAGAAGAAGGCGGTATGAAAGACCATGTAGATAACACAATTTTATTCTCTTTCTTGTTTTCTGCTCCTCCAGTTCCTGCGTCTGCTCATTGCCACATGGTGTAGAGACCTCTTTCTCCCGTCTCCTCCGCCACCTCCTGTCTGCCACCTCCTCTCTGGACCTGTGTGTTTTTGCCTTTTCGAACATGGATCTGTGCAGGGCTGTGCTAGTGCTCCATAGCAGGGGCGTAACTGTCCGAGTCCTCACTGACAAGGACTACGCCGCCATCACCGGCTCCCAGATAGGGGTCCTCCGCAAGGCCGGTAAGGAAAACAAACTTGTGTCTTTTTTTACATCTTTATGAAGAAGTATATGTCTTCATGCAATGTGGCAGTGATGAACAGTCACTGACAAAGTATCTTTATCCAAGAAATTTAACCAATACAGGCCCAGGGAGTGATATATTAGCTCTTATATTATTTGTTAAAAAGGTCACACCAACCTGCGTGGATTATGATGGATAAATACCACTTCAAATACGGGAATGATGATTCGGGTCTTACTCAACAAAAGGTGCTCACTCTGTATTCTCAGACTACCAGTGTCACTGTCATTAAGTCTCACAGGGTTCCTTAGTGGTGAATAAAGCCATGATAGGAACAGTCTGGGTAAATGGAGGTTGCCACTACAAGCCCTCCTGTGACTCAGAGTAATCATGCTCACAGAGCATTGAAAGATTCTGTGTCATGTGCCTGACTCACACTGTCTCGCTTTCTCCCTCAGCTCTCTCTGCATTTAATAAATTACTGTTAGTGTATATTGTTAAGTGAGAATTAAGTAAGTAAGAAATTGGCAAACAGACAAGAAGTTTCATTAGGCAAAGTGTTTCTTTGTGTGTGTTTGTGTGCGTGTGTGTTGACTGCAAGCCTCTTTGACACAAGGGACAGTCAACTCCTCTTTTCATAATGCATCTTTTGTATTTAATCATTGTTCTGCAGAAATAGTTTTATCATCAAATAGCGGAGTGTGACTGGCACTAAAACACAGCACTTTGGCTTCATTTGCGGTCTCTGGTTTGGAGTTTGTTTATGAAACACTTCCTTCAATTCACTTTTGTGCACGGGTTATGAAAATCACATCCTCTAGACTGTCCGTGTCCTGAGGTCAAACCTGGGAAGACATTATCGTTTTATTACCAGTTGCATTTTCTCTTTCCCGTTGCTTCTGGCTCTCTTTACTGTCTAATAAAAATGTTTTAAAAAGCCAAAAAGGCATAAACACATAGCAATTAGGGCTTTCTAGGGGTCACGTTCTTTGTAAGAGGGCTACTCAGAAAATCTATCCTTAAAACCACATTTCTGGTAATTGTTTTTTCTGGCATGCACTTAACCTTTCAAGAGACAACTTGAATGCATAATCTCTCTCTTAGATTAGTCTGTAGGCCAATCTAAAAACTACTGGTCTATGCAAACTGAAATCAGATACTCTACCAAAGTAATGCATTCGTCTAAGATAGTTTCCATCCCACACAATTGAAGAGAAACCATTTCCATACAAAAAAACATTTAGTATTTGTTCCATATTCTGACATTATTATTTTTAAGGATTATTTTTAATGTATATACTTGGTGTGTGTAAAATAGCTACTGCAGTTACTGTTTAATAAACTAAATGTTTTGTTCCAGAAGCACTCAACAATAAAAGTAAATGCACAATTTTGGGGTTTAAAGAAGCTGAGAGCAATTGTAGTAATAATGACTTTTGATTAAAGCTTTTACCTATTTTGTTTCATAATAAATACATACAAATAAGCAGAATAAACACAGACATAAGAAGTCAGACATGTGAAATAGATATAAAAAACCTAGATGTAAAATTGTTTGTCAGATTTGAAAGCTCCTCCTCGCGTTTGTGTTTTTCACAATTTTGGCAGTTTTTCCATTTAAAGGATTTCTCCTGCTCAAACTGGATAAGAGAAAGAAGTGTCTCTGATGGTTTCATGGAGAGTATGAAAACATTCATGTCAAGTTAAATATTAAGCACAGAGTGTTGTAAGCTTTTGATGCAATCCAGTGAGGTTGAATTGTCTATGTAGTGAAGGTGCCGAGGTTTAAATGTCTTTAAATTTGTTCTATGTAAATCACCCTTCTATTTTACACCTCAAGTCACTTGTGTCAGTTTTTTTCCATTTAGAAATTCTGTTGTTCTAAATTTAAAGAGCATCTAGGACTTAAGTAGAGGAACATTCATGATCTTTAAATGAACGTTGAAGTCCAGCACTTTCCTTCATGTTTTGTGGTCCACTCAAAACAAAGCACCTTATATAGCATTAACCTCCACAGATTCTCATTG
The DNA here is from genome assembly GCF_001640805.2 of Lates calcarifer. Lineage (NCBI taxonomy): Eukaryota > Metazoa > Chordata > Actinopteri > Centropomidae > Lates > Lates calcarifer. The sequence continues at coordinate 17,231,387 of NC_066837.1, read as the reverse complement.
ATATTCTTTTTGCACTGCATTGAAGAATTTCCCCTCATTCTCCAGTCTCCTCCCTGTCTACCCTCTGCTCCCCAGGGATCTGTGTGCGGTGTGATGTGGGCTCCGTGTACATGCATCACAAGTTTGCAGTGGTGGACGACCAGCTGCTCATCACCGGCTCCCTCAACTGGACACTGACAGCAGTGCAGAGCAACATGGAGAACGTCCTCATCACCAAGGAGCCAGAGCTGGTGCGACCCTTCATCAAGGAGTTCCACAGGTTATGGTTGCACAATGATCCAGCTCGATACCTCTCCTCTGTTGACCAAAAACTTGCTCACGTTTTCACTAGAGCCAGTGACTAATTAACCATGAGGAATATTGAGGTAGAAGGTCAGCATGCAAAATCTGAACAGTTAGCTTGGCCAGAAAGTGTCTCCAGGACTGATGTTTTCTTATTATGAAGAGGCTCTGTTACTTTAAGTTTTGGAAGACTTGTTCACGTTAAAGTTAAGACGTTACTGTGCAAGATGATAGGGGTTTTAAGGCGTGTTTATTTCAAAATTTATAAAAAAAAAAAAAAAAACAGGTCTGATTTCGTAAGAGACAAGACAAGAACACTGCTGTTGAAGTGCTGTATTAGTTGTTCTGCTTGGCACAGACCAAGGACACGGAATATATCAACAACATAGAGTTGGGGCAGTTTAAAAGAGAAACCCTCTGTTTTTGTTAGGTGAGAACATTTTTTAAGTTTTTAAATCGAAGTTTATGTTTTTAGATATTGTTAGATATTGGCTGACAGTATGTCATCAGTTACAGTTGCTTTTTGACAAAGTTTCTTCATGGTCATAACATCATCAAGGATCTATTATATGTTTTTCCTCATCAGAACTATTTGGAATATGTTGGCTACTCAGGAGCTTGAGATTCATACCTTTATTAAAATCAATCCACAGTTCATCTTGTGTACTATATAACTTGAAATTACACTGGCTGTAAAAATCCAGTGTATTGTTCAGGGTGTGCTGAATTGTGCCAAGCACCAATAAAAACCCTCTTTCACACTGCAGTTTTGGCAGGTCTGTTGCATCATTGCCCTGCAGCTGTGTTTTTTTTCTCCTGCTTCAACATGATTTGCTGTTTCATATTCACCGAAAGGCCTCACAGCACAAATACAGTACACGATGGTACTCTTTGCGTTTAACAATGCCATCCTTTGCGGTTTGCAAACACAAATAGAGTTGATCTGGTTGGGACATGATTAATATGCTTTGGTGCATGACTCTCTGCATTGCTCACAGTCAGGCTGATGCTTGTTGATAAAGGCCACAACTTGTTTGTCTGACTGAACATGTAATATTTCAGCAGTTTACATCTTGTTAAGCGTACTAAATGGGAATTTTAGACTTTACAAATCAGCTGCTGTATTTTATTCATGGTATGTAATTGACCAATTTATCTGAGAGGTCATGAGTTGAGTGGATGCGTAACTAGTGCGTAAGGCCTGCGCCATTCAACGCAGAGAACAGCAGGGCCGACTGAAGTTTTCTACTTGAACTGTGTCAAATAACCAACGACGAGGATGATCACCGGAAACGGGGTTGTTTTTCGACTAAAAGATCAGCAGGACATTTGGTCATGCAAAAACGTGTCGGGCTAGCTCGTGAATCAGTCAGTCAGTCAACAGAACGTTAATCAGCAACACGTTTGACAATTGATTGTTTATGCCACTGTAAGTTAAGTATCTTTTGAATTTTTGTTTTGTTAATCAGACAAAACAGTTATAAAACATTACTTTTTCCTCTGGGGAAAGGCGGCAGGCACATTTCTATTTTTTTGCCCTTTTATTGATTAGTCATCTCATCAATTAGGTGAAATAAAATCGTCAATTGAAGCAGTAATAAAGATAATCGTTAGTCACTGTAATTTCGCATATTACTATTAAACGAATATTATTACAGTGTGTTCAGTACTGTAGTATATTACGGTAACAAAATAATTTTATTACTAAAGAGGAATTAGAGAGAAGGAAGGATGAACAGCAACATCCACAGCTCCGTTTTTTACACTTTCATACTTGCAAAACATAGCCTTGAAAGTTTCAGCGATACTTAATTTATTTTGAAAGTCAATGGCGGAAGTACTGTGTTTATATTCCGGCTGACTTGACCGTGATTACACAGTGGATATCCCAGGGACAGGCACATGCACAGTCTGGAGATCCGGGAGCGTTGCGTCTAAAGAAGAGCGCCCGACAGCAGCGCACACCCATCGGCTTTCAGGGAGAGGTGGAAGACCGCGAGGGGAGAGACGGACGGAGGAGAAAGACAGACGTCCGAGGTGAGCAACAGACACACAGTTTTCAGTAAAGGCAGAGCGTTTGTCTAACTGTCATCGGGTTACAGTTGAGTTACCGTATGGTGGGGCGGTGTAGGCAAATTAGGCTAACTGTTCACACAGTATCTAGAGGTGAGAACATGAACTTCTATATTTGTGTTTCTAGTGTATTAGGCCGGTTTGCACATTTATAATTAAATAAATAAATAATGAGTGTCAACAAGTGCTATCAACCCATATGTCCTCATAAACAGTTGCCTGGTCTCGGGAAGTGCACACTCCATTTCTTTTAACTTCCCTTATACTTTAAACCAGGTGTCCACATCTGCTTAAAAGTCGTTTATTGTGTTAGCAAGCGGTTACTTTAATGCAAGAAGACCTGTTTCCTTTTGTCGCAAGTAAACGCTTCCAACGTTATCAAGCTCCGCACGAGTTTGTAGGTGTTTTCATATTTCATATTCAAGCGCATGCGTGGTTATTAGTGTTTTGCTGAGTGTGTACAGCAGCATGCCAGCCAACCCCTCTTTATGGTCTTGGAAGTGGTAATGCTGAGCTGGTCTCCAGAGAGATCTCAGCAATCAGGGAGGAGTAGATCTCAGCTCAGCCACTCTGAAAGAGGAGGAGATGGAGGGTGAGGGTGTGTGTGTGTGTGTGTGTGTGTGTGTGTGTGGGGGGGGTGGATGGGGGGTGGATGTGTGGATGAATGGATGGTTCAGCAAGGGATTGAGGAAGTGGGAGAGGGGGAGATGTGGATGGATGACAGGAGGGGATGTATAGATGGATGAATGTATGAGAGAGCAAGGGAAGATAAATGGGTGTGTGGCCGTGTTTGCGTGTGTGTTTAAGTGGGAGTGTCAGCGGGCGGATGAATGGTCACATGCATGATGGATGAAATATACAGGGAGGGGAGGAGAGTCTATTGCCCCTCTCGCCCACCGCTCAGCGTCCAGTGATCCCATAAGTTTAAAAATGTGAGTCCATGTGACAAATGGACAGAGAGAGAGCAGTGGGTGACTGATGGAGGGAGAAACAGTGGAGGGTGCACGCCCCGGTCCGTGATTCATGGTGCAGGGACGAGAGCTAAGAGGGATGAGGAGGGAAGATAGACCATTTTTAAAATAACACTTCCATTTACCAACATCAAAATCTGCTTGGCTATTAGTGTGGATTAATTTCAGACTTGTGAGTGTAAGCCTGAATTGTCATATAGCTGAGAGTCCTCACTCTCAGGCCAGTATCTGTGTAGGGAGGCTTGTGATAAAGCCAAATATTTCTTTACTCTTTAGTTGCATGTTCTCGTCTGCTTAGATGATTTTCAATTTGTCAGCTGGACAAATAGTTGGCATTCTTATTGCATGCTTCAAATGGCTCAGTGATAAACTGGCACGCTGTAAACGTAACCCTGGTCTTTGTGGGATGGACTACTGATCTCAGCAGAACAGTAAATTGCATTTTTTCCTCCCTGTTTTTCAGTTGCCAACATTCATAATACACTGAGTATAACTCAGTATATCACTATACAATTCAATAGCACCAGAAACTGCAGCCTCCTAAAATGACCATGAAGTTGA